>NC_067143.1:60236015-60536015 GCF_903995435.1 Acomys russatus | reverse complement strand
AGTTTTTTTTTAAGACAAGGTCTCACTATGTAGCCCCAAATGGCCTGTAACTCACTATGTGCATCAGATTGGTCTCAAACTCAGAGATCTGTCTGACTCTGCCTTCCCAATGCTGGGATTAAAGGTGTCCACCACCATGCCCATCACAAGTTAAAAAAAATTTTTTAGCGGTGCGTGGTGGCGCACACTTTTAATCCCAGCACTCGGGAGGCAGAGGCAGGTGGATCACTGAGTTTGAGGCCAGCCTGGTCTACAAAGCAAGTCCAGGACAGCCAAGGCTACACAGAGAAACTCTGTCTCAAAAAACCAAAATAAATAAATAAATAAATAAATAAAATTTAACAGCCAGATGAATTTTAGTAATATATTTTATTTAACTCAGTAAAACAGGTGTATTATCATTTCAACTGATAGCCAGTATGAAAGTTGAGTTATAATTTACTTTTTTTTTTTTCTACCAGGTCTTGGGAATCCAGCATGTATTTTATAATTTAATTTATTTTATTTTATATGCATTGATGTTTTGCCTGTATGGATGTGTAAGGGTTTCTGATTCCCTGGAACTGGAGTTGCCGACAGTTGTGAGCTGCCATGTGGGTGTTGGGAATCACCTGGGTCCTCTGGAAGGGCAGTCAGCACTCTTACCCCCTGAGCCATCTCTCCAGCATGCATTTTAAATATATATACTTAATTAAGTTGTTAAACTTTATTTGGCTCAGTATTTAGATTTCCAACATTTCCAGTCGGAAAAGGAGTCACATGCCTCACTGTTCCATAACTCCAATTAATTACAATTAAAGTCAATCCTATACTTGGATGAGCAATATTTCAAGTGTCCAAACATGCAGCTAATGAATACTGTTTGGGACAGTACAGTAGATTCTGCTTAAGACATGACTTTCTAAGACATGCTTAGAAAGTAAGAAGCACATAAAAGCACACACACTGTGGTAAGTGGTCGGAGTTATTCCACATTGCCCCAAAGCTACCCTGATAAGGAAGTCTCTGTCAGACATTTGGTCCTCTAAGTGATAATGTAGAACCGGATACTTGGTTAATAGGGGAGCTTGATTTAGCTTGGGATTTGGAAGAAGCGATAATGAATATGAAAATTAGTGTGTTTGGGTGGGCATGTACTAGAGAGAGGAGTTTGATGAGTCCAGAAGGAAGCCATGAGGCTGGACCATAAAACGTGAGTGGCCAGTAGGGAAGCTGAAGACTTCAACTTCAAGCATGCCGAGTGTCAGCCATGTGGAGCAAAAGCTTCTGCCATCAATCAGGCCATGCTGGTGTCCCACAGCAGGAAATGCAAGATACTTTGTGCTCTGAAATAAACCAGTACGGGACAGTGTTTAACTACCTCGAGTCTCTAAAGAGGAGCACAGCTAGCGCTTCCCCACTGATACTGATTCTCTGACAGAACAGTTTAATTTCTGGTTTTCAATGTGAAAGCTTGGAGATATAAGATAGAAGATTATGTGAGAAAATGGCCCTTTCCCCACCATGAACTGGTCAAGTATAAGCCTGGAAACTCTGGTGTGTGTACATTTGATGAACCAGTCCTTTTAGGTTTGAGCCCACTTAAAAACTCTTGCAAGCATCTTTTGCTTGGTTTTTCCGAGACAGGGTTTCTCTGTGTAGCCTTGGCTGTCCTGGACTCACTTTGTAGACCTCACAGAGATCTGTCTGTCTCTGCCTACCTGAGTGCTGGGATTACAGGCATGCGCCACCACGCCTGACTGTGTTTTATTTCCATTTGTTGTTGTTGTTATTATTGTTGTTGTTGTTGTTGTTGTTGTTATTATTATTATTATTATTATTATTATTATTATTATTATTGACAGAAGGCAGCTTTGGGGAGTCTCTTTTTTCTTTCCATCAACGGCTCCAGGGATCAGCCTCAGATGTCAGGCTTTTCCATCAAGGGCCTTTGCCCATGGAGCCATCTCACTGGCCCACAGATGTTTTTCCTAAATGCTTCTATGTCTGAGAACAGCAGCTCGGTTATGGGTACCCACTCCCACTCCCCTTCCTGCTCAGTCTTACTTTTATTTAAGTTTATGTGTGCCTATATGCCACACGTGTGAGGTGCCTGTGGAGGTTAGAGAAGGGTGTTGGATACCCTGGGACTGGAGTTACAGACATTGCTCTTCTGAGTTGCCCAGTGTGGGTGCTGGAACCAAACTTGGTCCTCTGGAAGAGCAGAGCAGATAGCAGTAAGCGCTAAGCCATCTCTAGCCTTCCCATCCACCGCTCCCTGGGCTTGGGTTTTTGTCTTAGGTGCAGTGTGACTGAAAAGTTTTAAAAGATATGTATGCATCAGTGAGAGAAATCGATGAGAAAGTTGACTGTGGCTTTAGAAGACTGTGCTCTATGGTTGAAAAATGGATTAGAAGCCGGGTGGTGGTGCACACCTTTAATCCCAGCACTCGGTAGGCAGAGACAGGTGGATCGCCGTGAGTTCGAGGCCAGCTTGGTCTACAAAGTGAGTCCAGGAGAGCCACGGCTACGCAGAGAGACCCTGTCTCAAAAAAACCAAAAAGAAAAAAAGAAAGAAGAATGGATTGGAAAGTGAAAGCGGGTGAGTAGATTGCTTAGGAAAGTCCCGTCCCAGTGGCATGATACAGTGGTTTAAGGTGCATCTGTCTGGCCATTGACTGATTGGTTGATATCTTGAGTATCAGGACTTCTCACTACAGTGGATATGGAGGAAAAGTATCAGGCCAAGAACGCATTCTGGTTTTTGCATGATTTACTGTAACTTTTATTCACCTGAACCAATTGTTGTTTCAGTCTTATTGTCTCCATCTGCTAACTTAGGCCTAGTCCTGGAAGCTTCTAGCCTCTGAAAATCTAATCTAGGCCTAGTATGTTTTCAGCCCCTGAGACTTACTGCTGAATAAGCTCACTCTTTCTAGTTCTTTCTGTACTCTGGCTGCCTGGTTCAACTCAGATGTTCTGGCTCAAACTCCTCTCCAAATTGACTGATTCAATCTGGCTTCTCAGTTTCTCACTGAGTTGCTCTGCTTGGCTTCAAACTAACTCTAGCCGTCAGTTCTAATCTTCTGGCTCCTTCTCATTCTCTGGCTCATTCTGTCTTCACCTGTGTCTGGCTTGTTCTCTCTTTAACCTGTCTCTGTAAAGCTCTCCTGGTAAAAAAAAACTGCCTCTGAATTGCGTGAACTGAACTGCCATGAATTCAGCTCCACTGCACTGCCTCTCAACTCAGTGACTCAACAGAACTGCCTGAACAGCACTGACCAGAACATGGAGATCTGCCTGCCTCTGTCTCCTGGACTAAAGAAGTTCTGGATTCCAGCCGGATCACACCGACCTAGAAGGTCTTTGGATGGGATCTCTTGCCCGAGCAGCCATATTCTGAGTTAAAATTCCTCTGCAGCACCAGCACTAGGTGAGTGAAATGTTCCTAATTTAGGAAAGAATAATAAAGCGCAACTCTGAGGCAAGGTACATAAATCATTAGCTGGCTATCAGAAGTGCGTTTCACACTGTCTCCGGGACAGCCAAAGACAGATAGCAGATTGGCAGCTGGCTATGAAGCCCTGAAAGACAGTTCCTGCCTTGGAGAAGTAAACCTGAGAGCTACTGGCAAATAGGTGAGATTTGGGGGCATGGAAGAGGTTGGGGGGGGCGGGGAGTGTGGTGGAAGCAGCAACAGCAACAGCAACAGCAGATCTCAAGTTTGAGACCTTCCTGGTCTACAGAGTGAGTTCCAGAACAGCCAGGGCTACACACAGAGAGAAGCCGTGTCTTGAGAAGCCAAAAACAAAACAAAACCAAAAAAACCAACCAACCAACCAACCAACCAAACAAACAACGTGATCGGCCGAGGTAGTCTAGAGAGAGCGTGGAGCAGGAGCAGCAGGGAAGGGTCCAGGCCCTAAGGAATTTCAAGCGCAGAAAGCATGAAGACACAGCGGTCAGTCAGCAAAGGATCACGGGAGGAATGGAAGGCGGAGAGCTGTCTCCCTGTCTCCCCATCTCCCGCAGTCCTGACAGTGAGTGCCACCTGACTGAGTGCAGCCAGCCTTCAGGTTTCCCCTGACTGCCTCAGACATTGATTAGATCAGATGCTTTGAAGCTGTGGGTCCAGTTTCGGAGGGATTTCAAAGGTCTTATCTCATTTAGCTTGATTGCGCAATGTCTAGTCACAAAATGCTGAGCTTCACAGGGGCTGGGGCGCACACCTTCAGCCCTGGCCCTCCGGAGGCAGAGGGCGGTGAATCCAGATCAGCCAGGGCTAAAGAGTGAGACCTCATCCAAAACAAAGCAAATAAACAGTGAGACCTCATCCAAAACAAAGCAAATAAACAGCGACAGGGTGAAGCGGCTAGCTCGGTTGGTCAGTGAGCGTGTCAAGTGCACCTTCAGAACAGGCTGTGAGGGCTAGTCTCTGCTGTTGACACTGCAGTCTGTGGCCGTGTTAAACACACAGTGAACCAACCTGGAAAACAAGCTACTTCATCTATTGGTACACAATATCTCACTGTTAAAAGGCATAAGGAATGTTTCATCTTAACAAAGAATTTTCTAGCTCTTCATGTAGAGATCTTTTAAGTATCAGTACATAAAAGGAAATTGTTTTAGGCAGTTTGCACACATTGTTGAGAAGGCTTGAGAGCTGTACATAGTTTGCTGTGGCTTAAGTAATAAATACCTCAGTCTGGATGACTTAACAGAAATTCATTTTCTCACAGCTCGGAGAGACTGACAGTTAAAGGCTAAGATGTTGGCAGGGCTGGGCGCCCTCCTCCCCCCGACCCCCAGGCATCTTTTCTTGGCTTGTGTGTGCTTTCTTCTCCGTGTTTCAGTAATTTCCTCTGTGTGTCTAAGTTCCTCCTGCCTCTCGTATAAAGACATCACTTATATTGATTAGGAGTCACCTTAATTACCTCATTTTATTTTATTTTATTTTTGGTTTTCCGAGATAGGGTTTCTCTGTGTAGCCTTGGCTGTCCTGCACTCGATTTGTAGACCAGGCTGGCCTCCAACTCACAGTGACCCACCTGCCTCTGCCTCCCAAATGCTGGGATTAAAGGCGTGCGCCACCATGCCTGGCTAATGACCTCCATTTTAATATACCTTGTCAATGCTTCTGTCACTAAATATATCCTAAGTATTGGAACCTCAGACTTTAATGTGGGAATTTTGTTCCAACAGATTACAATAACCAGAAAACTTTGCTGCTTAAAAAAATGCCTAAATTTGCTGAATTAAAAAAAAGAATGCAGCCAGGCACAGTGGCACATGCCTGTAATCCCAGCACTCCAGGAGACAGAGGCAGGTGGATCTCTGTGAGTTCAAGGTTAGCCTGGTCTACAAAGCAAGATAAGGCTACACAGAGAAACCCTGTCTCGAAAAAAACCCAAAAACAAATAAAATCTAAAATGTCATTAAAAAAAAAAAAGAATGCCCATTCTCAAAACAAAACAACACAACAACAACAAACTCAAACTCAAACAACAACAACAACAAAAAGCTTGGCTGAGTTGTCTAATGATGGGATATTTAAGCCTTTGCTAAGGCTCCCATAGAGTGACAGGTGAGAGCAGGGTCTTATTCCCATACTCCAGGGGCTTGTGCTTTGACATTTCTAAGGACACAGACTTAGAGCCTCAGACCGATGCTACTTTCCTTAAAAGAACAAGTAAAAGGAAAGGCTGAAAAAAGGTCCTGCCCATACAGGCCACCGCTAGGCCTGAAGGGATTAACGTCGAGTATAGGGGCTGGAGATAAGATGGGGGGCAGTGGTTAAAAGCACTTGCTGCTCTTGCAGAGGACCCGGGAGCTCCAGCTCCAAGGGATCAGATGCCCTTTTCTCATTTCCAAAGGCGCCCCAATATGCATGCAGGCACAGAGGGCCGGGTAGAGAGGGGAGGGAAGAGGAGGAAAGGGGAAGGCAGGGAGAGGGAGGGCTAAATGTGAAATAATTTTTTTTTTTAAAGTATAGGATGCTGGTTGAAGAGGTCTGTGTCTCAGTTTCATTTGCCTGGTCTGGGACTCTCCAAGCCAAGGTGTAAATGTAGAAATGGTCCCTAAGTGTGTGCTACCTTTACAGTGCCTGGGCAGGTTACTTAACCTCTTTGGTTGATCCTTATTTCTTCTGGTAGTAATTGAATAATAGTAATAATAGTAGGCTATGAATGTTTATTTGTGTCAGAATAGTACATACTGAAAGTCCCTGATTTTTTTCAGAACAGCCCCATGGCGTGAGTACTGTGGTCTGTCAGTGGTGGAGGCGATGGCAGGAAGGTGGCAGTTACACCTGTCTGCTGCGATTGATGGGGAAATGGGATCAAGTGTAGCCTGTTTGGTCAATGCTGTTTCTACGTCGTCCCCTGTCCATGTGTCTTTTGTGTTCTCACTTAAAGAGGGACAGTGCCTGAGCTCTTCTCTACCTGCTCTCCTTGTCCCCAAAGAGCCACCAGGTCCCCTTTTCTTCTTTTAAAGACTTAACTATTGATGGCTTTTGAAGGAGGGAGGTAAGAAAGTCAGCTAAACTCGGCTTCAACAGATTTTTGAGCAGAATAGAATCTTGACAAGAATATGCTTTAAGGCTAGGGACAAGTGAGATCACGACACCACGACAACTTAAATGTTTTGGCATCTGCTGTGTGTTCCCTCTGCTCTGGGAAGTCTTCTGCCAATATGGGTTCCCAGTGTGGTGGACCCTGCCATGGCTGCCCCACAGCCATCTGTAAGTCTAGTTTCAGGGCATCAGATGCCCTCTTCTGGCCTCTATGGACACCAGGCTTGCACGTGGTATACAGACATACATGTAGAGAAACACTCATACACATGAAAACAAAAGACATACTGCCCAGTTCTGGAACTTGTTCAGGCAGAAAATAAACCACCAAAACAAGACAAAATAAAATGTCAACATACTTTTCAGGGAGACTCTGCCTATCTCTCCTGTGATTTGATGCCTAAAGACTGATTCACTGATTTAAGAAATTCTTTCCCAACTATCCTATCTGAGCATCCCCTCGATTATGTGGAAAGTCAACTTGACTATGGGGTTGTGGCTAGAGAAATCAATGGCTTAAGCAGAGTAGTAAAGTTTGCCAAACTTATCAGTGAGTTTTGGCCAAGGAGAGTTCAAATCCGGGTCACCCTGACATGCCTTCGCCACAGGGCAGGCTGCTCCCATACAACAGACCTGTTTACAGAGATTATTTTAAAAGGCATTGGAATTAAAATGTCAGCACTATTTTTATTTCAAATCTTTTTGCTTTGTTTGGAACGATCTCTTCCAACATTAATAGCATTTTAAAGTAACTTTCTGTTATGATGGGATGAAAGGGGAGCTCTTTGTTTTTTGAGACAGCCTGTCTCGACATAGCCTTGGCTATCCTGGTACTCAGTATGTAGACCAGGCTGGCCTCAAAAATCACAGAGATCCCCCTGCCTCTGCCTCCCCAGTGAGGGGATTAAAGGCCTGCACCACCATGATGACTAGGCTAGCAAGAGAGGATTTTAAGATTTGGAGAGATTGTGGGCAGCTGTGGTGGTGCACACCTTTAATCCCAGCACTCAGGAGGCAGAGGCTGGCAGATGGCTGTGAGTTTGAGGCCAGCCTCATCTGCAAAGTGAGTCCAGGACAGTCAATGCTACAGAGAGAAACCCTGTCTCAAAAAGGAAAAAAAAAAAAAAAAAAAAAAAAAGATTTGGAGAGATCGTCCTGTGTTTCAGAGACAAGCCTGGCCCCGGGAGCACTTGCTGTTCAAGCTTCATTGGGTGGCATAGTTAAATCTCAACTTCTGAGTGGCTCCCCAGTGTCTGATTCTCAGGAATGGATAACGTTCATCTTTATTGAGTGTCCAGCTGGTACTGACACTACTGGTCCAGGGCCCACACTTTGAGAACCTGGGGCCGGAGGGTTGTTGAGTCAGATAGTAGAAAGACCGGTTATCACTTCCTGAACGCTGGTATTGTGGCCAGCACTCAGTGTGCACAGTATGTCCAGTTACCATAAGAACTCCGCAAGTGAGAATGACCAGCTCTGTTTCAGTGAAGGACCTAAAGCTCAGAGGGTTCACTGAATTGTCCAAGAATACACAGTGACAGAAAGGACTTTCCTGTCTTCAGATCCAAGCTGTACTCATTAAAATAAGTTTATCTGTCTGGATGAAACGTCGTCTCATTCCCTCTGCATTTGGGGATAATCATTTGTTTGCTTTAGTTTCTTGTTTCTTCTCTTTTCTTTCTTTCATTCCCTGACCCCCAGACAAGATTTCTCTGTGCAGCCTTAGCTGTTCTGGATTCCCTTTGTAGACCAGGCTGTCCTCGAACCCACAGCAACCCGACTGCCTCCCAAGTACTGGGATTAAAAGTGTGCGCTACCACACCCAGCTGTTTTGCTTTTTAAGATAGTATTATAACGCAGCTAGGCAGCTGAAGATAACCTTAAATTCCTGACCCTCCTGCCAACACTTCCCAAATGCAGGGATTGCTGACTGGCATATACATGTTTTTATCTTTTCCTACTTAACACCCAGTGTATACACTTCCAGTCACTAAAATGTATGTGAAATGTTTCTATCTGTTAGTGACTTCTCCAGAGGAACCAAGTGGGGGGGGGGTCCTGTAGTTTGACTCAGTTTGAGCTGTCCTGGACTCACTTCGTAGAGCAGGCTGGCCTCAGCAGTTCTTTGATCGCTGTAGAGGCGTCATCATGCAGGTGTGATCAGCTATCAGCCCAGTCCATGGCTTTCTCTTTCAGCTAGGCTGATGCCCAGAGTGCATCCATGATTCTCCTGCCTCTGCCCGTTTCAGTGCGGGGGTTATGGGCATCAGTGGGGCCACATTTGGCTTGTAGTGTGGGTGCTGGGGTCTGAACTATGGTCCTCACAGTTGTTGGGAAAGTGCTTTTACCAACTGAGCCATTTTTCCAGGCCCTAATTTGTATACTTTGATGTGCATTTTGATTTTATAAAAATTCTGTCAAGAACCCTCTTGTGGCATACACCTTTAATCCAAGCACTAGGGAGGCAGAGGCAGGCGGAGCTCTGTGAGTTCGAGGCCAGCCTGGTCTACATAGTCTAGAACAGTCAAGGCTACACAGAGAAACCCTGTCTTGAAAAAACCAAAAACCAAACCAAACCAAAACAACACCCCTCACACCGCCCCCCCCCCCTTGCAAAACAAAAAACAAAAAACAAAAAAACACCTCTCATTCAGGTGCGGTGGTGCACACCTGTTCCCTGCACTCGGGGAAGCTGAGGCAGGCAGATCACTGTGAGTTCGAGGACAGCCGTAGCTACACAGAGAAACCCTGTTTCAAAAAACAAACCGAAAACCAAAAACAAAGACAAAAAAAAAGTAAGATTATGTTTTCTCTGGCTTGGAAGTTAGTATTTTGAGCGAATTCTCTTTTAATGCCCAAATAATATTGCTATTTGTGCAAATTATTGACTCCTCTCAATAAGGCCTCTGGGTTTTGTAGTTGTCTCAGAAGGACTGTTACGTTTCTCAGGCTGGTAATTCCTTTGCATTCTAAGTGACCTTAGGAGTTAGTGCTTACATCTGAACACTTCTTTCATCAGAGTGACTGTGGGTGTAGGGAGCGGGACAAGAACTCACGTAGTCTCCAGCGGTGGCAGGCAGCTGCCTCAGCTGCTCAAGTTACAGTAGCTAGGGAACCAAGCCAGCTTAGATGTCCACCAACAGATGCACAGAAAAAGGAAATGTGGCGTACACACACACACACACGCACACACACACACACACACACACACACGCACGCACACACGCACCAGGATTATGTTAGTTGTAAAGAAGAATGAAATGGAGACATTATCAGGGAAGTAGATGGAACTAGAAACCATTAGGCTAAGCAAAATTAGCCAGGGAAAGACAAAGACTGTATATTTTCACTTGACACATAATCTAGAATAAATATTTTTGGGATGTGTGTGTGTGTGCATGTATGTGTGTATGCATGTGTGCATGACATGAAAGGAGAAATGAGACCATGAGAGGAGAGGAATCAATGGGGTTGGGGGGCAAGAGAGGATAATAGAATACAAGCAGAATATGGGTACCACGTGGGGAGAGCAAAGGACCAGCAGATGGGGGCTTTGTGGCCTGGGGAAGGGCAGTGTATGTGGGTGAACAAAGGAACAGTGACAAACGCATGAACATGTCACAGTGCAACTCATCTCTCTGTGTGCTAACCAAAAAGGTCAGTGTGCTTGGGAGCAAAGGGGAGGAGCTCCGCACTAAATGCAGAGCCAGATATAGGACTCGTGCCTAGGAAACCCAAAGGCAGGCAGGAAAGAGTGTTTATTTCATCTGGAGTGTGCAGAGAGGTCCACCTGGAGACACGGGCCCACGTGGGAATGTTTAGAATCACAACAGTGGAGCCGCAGACAGACCCTGCCGGGCGCCAGTTCCAGGTGCATGCTGCAGCTTTTCCATGGCTAGCTGGCCCCGTGGGCTCCTGGCTTCAGTTTTTTGTCTCTAGCCCTCTTACCAGCTGCTGCCTCTTCTGACCCTCCCCACCCCACAGAATCTTATTTATTTTCAACCTTACTCACTGCTGTGTTGATTCAGGGCAAGATGCTCCACGGATTGTTTGTTTGTTTGTTTGTTTGTTTGTTTTCCTTTTCTTCCTTATCCTTAGTTCTGACACAGCAACAAATAGGCACACAGTAAGTATGATTCAGTAATGAATAAGCTCTTTTAACCCAACTATGACTCTGTAAAGTAGCTTTAACTCTTTTCTACCTTTTTTTTTTTTTAAAGAAACAAACTAAGGACAGGATCCTTGCAATGAGAGGTTGACTTCTCACACGTTAAAACATAGTGAGTAACCGGATGTGGTGGCTCACGCTTTTAATCCCAGCCCTTGGGAGGCAGAGACAGGCGGATCACTGTGAGTTTGAGGCCAGCCTGGTCTACAAAGCAAGTCCAGGACAGCCAAGGCGAACACAGAGAGACCTTGTCTCGAAAAACAAAACAAAACAAAACATAGTGGGTAGTTATGGGTGGGTGAAAATGTTGGTGAGTTTGTTTCAGGGACTGTTGGTCGGGGAATGGGCAGTTGCTGGAGAGTCAAAAGGCTGTGTAGGCCATGACCTAGCAGTAGGGGGCAGCAGAGGGCCACGCAGGGCCGGGCTACTGTGTTGAGATCTGCTGATACAGCACTGAGTCCCAGTGCCTTCCTGTGGGTCCCTTGAAAAGGGACAAAAGAGATGGGAAGACAGGGGTGGAGGTGGGAGCAGCGATGGGCTCCCCACGTGGGATTTGGGGCCCTGTTTGCTGCAGCCAGGCAGGGAGCTAGGAAGGGTGAAAGCGCCGGTCCCAGGACATACATGGTCAGAAATAACTTCGTTTCTTTTGTTCTTTAAACTAGTTTTCCTTCTGCCCTCCTTTTTGTTGGTAAGGGGTTTTTGTGTTTGTTTTAAGTGTCCAGCCTATCATGAGGGTGCTGAGGAAAGGGATTTTGCACAGGTTCCTGGGGCCATCAAGGCCTCAGCAGCAGTGACCAGAGTGCAAGGTCCTGCGTAGAAACGGCTCAGTCCAGGATTTTAGTTTCTCAACTCATCCGCTTTGTATAAACATACATCCACAAGCCACATTCATGCACTTACGTGCACACATCTCACATGTAACATACATTCATGTGCTCAAAGGCATACATGCCACCCATGACCCAGCGTGTTTTATGCTGACACACGGTACGACACACCATGTACGAACTCAGTACTGGGTTCTATAGATGCCTTTTTAGCAGCACTGGAAGTTTCTCTTCCTCCACTTCCAGGTGCCTATGCAGAGAGTAACAGTGTGATTTAAGTCTAGGATCAAACCAACTCCCAGTCCCCATGCACCTCATGCCACCAACACTGTCCCAGCTCCTCGGCATTGCCTCAGTGACTGCAGGTGTTTTAAGAATGAGTGAGGAAGCAAGTGGCTGTGGAACCTGTTGGCTGCTGTTCTGTTACCACCGAGAAAAGGCCAAGTTAGAAACAACTGATGGGGGTGTGCAGACAAGAGACTTATAGACAGAGTTAGCAGGGGCACCCCCCTCCCTGCCCCAGTATGGAGCCTCAGATTAGCCAGTGCCCCCTCTGGGCTTTAGATTTCATCATTACAAACTAGCTGGCTGTGGTGGCACACACCTTTAATCCCAGTACTCAGGAGGCAGAGGCTCTGTGAGAGTTCGAGGCCAGCTTGGTCTACAAACAACCAAGCTACACAGAGAAACCCTGTCTCAAAAAAATTAAAAAAAAAAAAAAATTCCTCGATTAAGTTGCCATGGATATTTAACTCGCTCACATTGGGCTTTTCTGTTTCTTATATCCAGGATTCTCAATGAAGAGCAATTTCTGTCAGAACTCTTGATGGAAAGGCCTGTCCAGCCTCTGCGTTCCCTCCTTTCCCTCTTTTGTCCACTTGGTCCCCGGCGTGACCACAAGGTACTGTGTGTAGTCCTTAGGAAAAGATGGTGGTATTTAAACCAGCGCCCATGGCAGCCTCTCTGCCTCCTAGGCAAAGCCACACAACTCAGACCCAGAGAAGAATGACTCTGCGTGGGTCTTCCTTTCTTGTAGAGGCTGGGATGAGGTCAGGCCAGTGTCTTTGGATTAGGAGGGCTAGTTAAACCTTGGCTCCCCTCTCCCCCCATCTCTCTAACCACTCAATGAGTGGACATTGCTTATCCTATTTTGTAGACAGGGAGGGATCTCAGAGAGGGTGCCTTCCGCTCAACAGAGAGTGGAGCTCAGCTTCCAGGCCAGGGCTCTTTGGCTGAACAGCTTGTGGATGCCTCTCCAGGAGAGAATGGCCATGAGTAAACATGGGCTGCCCCCTGTGTGTGATGTGCTTTGGGTAGGCTTTTTGGAGGATAAAAGGGATGGTGAAAAAACCAAGACCCCAGACGTTCTTGCGTATTTATCTAACTTGTCACAGGAGTGGTGGAGGGAACAGGGAGCAGGTTCTACTTGTGGTAGGAGAAGCAAGGTGGGCCTTAGAAAGTCAGTTCCTGGGCTGGGGCCATGGCTCAGCTGGCAATGTGCTCAAAGCAGGAGGACCTGAGTCAGAGCCCCAGCGCTATGGTTAAAAAACAAAGAGCGAGACAGAAGAGCTGAGCGGTGTACATGTGTAATCCTAGCTCTGGGGACACAGAGACAGGTGTCAGACACCAGGCCAGCCCCAGGTCCCAGTAAAAGACTCTGTCTTAAAAATTATGGTAGACGGCTGGAGAAACGACTCAAGAGTCTCAGAGGACCTGGGTTTGATTCCCAGCACCCTCCTGGCAGCTCACAGCTACCTATAACTTCATTTCTAGGAGATTTGGCACCCTCTTCTGGCTGCCTTAGGTACTGCAAACACCTGGTACACTCATGGACATGCAGGCAAAAAACAGTCATACATATAAAATACAAATAAACAAAGGTTAAAACAAACAAAATATTGGTGGTTCTCCCTAAGAAATGACACCTGGGATTGTACTTTGACCTCCACAGCATGTGCACATATGTACACTCACGTGAACACCCACCTACATGAACCCACACACACATAATCATACAGACATGAACCCACACTTACATGAACACCCACCTACATGAACATCCTCCTACCAGAACACATGCACACAATAATATTCTTCTACATGAACACACACACAAAACACATACATAAACACACATATACATGAACATCCAGCCACATGAATACCACCAACATGAACATACACACACACACACACACACACGGAAGGAAGAAAGAAAGAGAACAGCTCTTTTGGGGAGTGGGCCCACAGCAAGGGAACTGCGCACCTAGATTAGGAGCCCAACTATGGCTTGCATTTCTAGGCCCATGATGTTTTCATTCTATTATGTCAGAGTGCAGCAAATTATTCTGAGTTTCTGGGTGAGGCAGTTCTGAGTTTCAGGCTTGAACACAAGAGCTATCCTTGGGTCTTTGGTGTAGGTTCAACCAAAACCCACAAGTAAAGCACTTAGCTCTCTACCTGGCTGCCCCATAGAGAGCTATTTCCATGCTGTATTAAGGTCCATAGTGCTTAGCAGGTTTGCAGGCACCCTGGAGTCCTCTTCTCATAAAAATTGCCTTGTTCAGTCTGCGAGGGGGCAGGGAAGTGGTGCCTCTTCCCTTTTCTTTTTCCCCCTTGGGAGCAGTGAGGCAGGGAGGAGGGTGGGCACTGGAGCAGCCAGGCCGATTGCTGCCTCTGCTACTGACCAGTGGTGGCAAAGAAGGGTTCCTCACTGCGTGGGCCCCAGGGAGGCATCGGGACACGGCTGAAGGCCTCTGAATCCAGACAGCTTGATGTCAATCTTTACTGCCAACTTGGATTTACAGTCACTTAGGAAGTACACCTCTGGTGTTTCCAGAAGTTTACCGGAAGAGGGTCATCCTGTGGCTGGTGCCGTCACCATCATTTGTGATGAGCCTCTTGAACCGTGAGCCAAAGGAAACCCTTCCTTCCTTAGGCTGCTCTCATCAGGAGTTCTGTCATAAGACAAGTAACTAATAAGCCTGGAAGGAAAGACTCAGAGAGGCCAAGCCCCTTCTCACATCTGGCCTGGGACTCAAACAGGATGTGGCAGGAAGCCTGCACTTAAGGAGACACTGGTTTTCTTGCCATTCTGATCTTCCATGAGCCTCACAGGGGCATCTCCCATAATTTAGGAGTTGGGACACCTTCCTTGCCCCATTCTCATCTTGTCCCCACATGGGAAACCAGGCTTTCTATCACTGCTCCTGTTTCAGAGCAAGGGAGATGGCATCTGCTAAGAGGTGTGTGTGTGTGTGTGGGTGTGTGCATGCGTGCGCACCTGGATAAAGGTACACAAAAGTCTAGCTAGAGGCAGAAGGGCCCTGGGTGGTGCCAGGCTAGGTTGTGTATTATGATATCCTTTCTCAGGACCCAGCCTCATGTTTTTCATGATTGTGCACATGCTTGGTGTGATTTTTTTGTTTTTTGTTTTTGGCACTGAGTACAAAAGAAAGCTTGAATTTCATGTAGACCACAGTCCAGGAGACTTGTATTTGTGATGAGGCTTTACTGCTTATCTTCCATCTTGTCATTGCTGCTGTTTGTTTCCCGGACAGGGCTTTATGTAATCTGTACAGCTGAGGCTGGTCTGCTGCTTCTGCTTCCACATCCCCAGTGCTGGGGTTATAGGTAAAGACCACCACTCTCCTGCCGCTAAAGTGTCAGCTTCATATACCAGCGCCATGGGGCTGTCTCTCCCGGACACACACACACACACACATACACACACACAGACACGGACACACACACACATGCATGCACACACACAGACATGGACACACACACACATGCACACACACACACAGACACAACACACAGACATGGACACACATACACACAGACACACACAGACACATACACAGACATGGACACACACACAGACACACACACAGACATAGACACACATACACACACAGACATAGACACACATACACACACATATACACACAGACATGGACACACACACAGAGACATGGACACACATACACACACACAGACATGGACACACATACATACACACAGACAAAGACACATAACACACACATACACACACAGACATGGACACACACACATACACACACACAGCCCCCAACATTCTTCCAAGCCACCCTACACACACATTCACTTGGTAAACATTTATAGTTTAAGAGAGGACAGGCTGGAATGCACAGACAGCTTGGATCTTAACCACAGGCGCCTTGCTTGCATCAGCTTGGCTTGTCAACATCTCTGAAGAGTGGAGGTGGGCTGGGTGAGGCAGCATGGGCGGAAACACCACAAACATGTACTGTTTGGCTAAACTCATGGCAAAACGAATTCTAAAACCAGACATTAATTGTAGATTAACCACACAGCCCATGAGCTGTAGATGCTGTGGGTGCTCAGCCCGAAGGGAAGATTGGTGTAAAAAGATGGAGTTTGAGTTTTGAAATGCAGCTAGGTGTGTTAACCTCTAAAACAATTCGAATTTTATTTTACTAAGTAAATCAACAATTAATATAATATTTAGAACTCAACAGTCTTTTTCTTTCTTTCTTTTTTTTAGACAGGGTTTCTCTGTGTAGCCCTGGCTATCTTGGAACTCACTCTGTAGACTAGGCTGGCCTAGAACTCAGAGATCTGCCTGCCTCTGCCTCTGCCTCTGCCTCCCAAGTGCTAGGATTAAAGGTATGCGCCACTACACTCAGCAGAACTCAGTAGTCTTAAACAATGAACAAACCACCTTCATGGTGATACAATTTATTTATTTTATTTTATGTGTGTGAGTGTTTTTGCCTTCATGTGTGTCTGAACATGACATGTATGCCTGGCTCCTGCGGAGGCCAGAAAAGCGGTCAGATTCCTCAGAATTGGAGCTACTCAGACAATTATTAACAGCTGCACAGGTGTTGAGAGCCAAACCCAGGTCCTCTGTAAGAACAGAAAGCGCTCTTAACTGAGCTACTTCAGCCCATGATATGAATTTTATTTTTGGTGTATGTGGTAGATGTGTGTGCACACATGTGTAGCTGCACGCACCCATACATACAGATGTAGAAGCCAGAGGCCGAAGTGGGTGGTCTCCCTCTGTCACTGTCCACTTTATTTTTGAGATGGGGCCTTTCACGGGAGCTGGAGCTCACTGCTTCGGTTGGACAGGCAGCCTAGCAAGCCCTGAAGGCCCTCTTGTCCTTTTCTCCTAGCACAGGCACACATGAGACTGCACTTGGCTTTATGTGGGTGCTGGAGAGTCTAACGCAGGGCCTCACCCGTGGGCATCAAGCACGTTTACCAGATTGAGCAGGCTCCTCAGCCCATGACTTTTAAGTTTTTGTTGGTGTATACTCAGTGATCCAAGTCATGGCTTCCTAACATTTTGTTCAAGCACATCATGAACTGTGACCACGTTCACCCACTATACTCTCCTCACCTTATCCTGCTTCCTTTTTTCAAACAATGCCTTGTTACATCATGCGTGTGCACATGTATGTACCCAGGGAGTCTAGGGTCCATGCATGAGAGAAGTGTGGTGTTTGTCCTTCTGGATCTGTTTTAGTCTGCAGATTTCCAATCCCACCCATTCTCCTGCAAGGGGCCCCTTTTCTCTCTCTTTTTGAGCCGAATGGTCCCTTGTGCATATGTACTACAGTGTCGCTAGCCAGGCATCTTTTGATGGACAGCTAGATTTGACTCCATTTCCTTGCTGTTGTGAATAGAGCAACAGTAAACACGGATGTAGAAGTATCTCCACAATGGGGTCCAGGGTCCTTTGGGCATTTGCCCATAAGTTAGCTGGGTCATATGGTTGCCCTAGTCTTAGTTTTCTGAAGATCCTCCATACTGATTTCAAGAACGGCCACGTCCTCTTACATTCTAGAGGCTTCCGTAGAGCTCCAACAGCATGTTCTACGCAGCCATTACCAACCAGAGTTGTATATCTAAAGGGTCATTTTTCTGTTTTGTTTTATTTTGATTTTTTGAGACGGGGTTTCTCTGTAGCCTTGGCTGTCCTGGACTTTTCGTTTTGTAGATCAGGCTGGTCTTGAACTCACAGAGATCCACCTGCTTCTGCCACCCTGAGTGTTGGGATTACAGGCATGCACCACTGTGCCCGGCTTCAGTGGGTTGCTTTCTAACATATTTTTCTTCTCTGCTGCAGGCTTGGCTTAAAATGAGATTCATAAATTTTGCCTTTTTCTATAAAATTCATTTTTCATGCTGTGTATGTATGTTAGACTGTTTAACACTTAAAAATGTTTATTCATGCCCCATCCAAAGCAGGCACGTACACTGGAGAAAATGTTGATGTGTTGGCAAGGTGGCTGAGCAGAGCTCAGAGGAGCTCGCACCACCGACTTTCTGCAGGCTGGCCTTGGCCCCATCCAGTGAGCCTTTAAGTCCATATCTTAGACCTCACACATTCAGGGAAACAACTGTGGCCAGCTGATAGCAGCTAGACCCCCACCCGACCCCCAGGAAGTGGCTGTGCACATCCTCTGGCCTTGTCAGTATGCTCTCTGGCCTAGAATCAGAAGAAAAATGAAGGGGTTCATGTTTTTGCAACAAACTGATGTTAAACTTGAACCAACGACGCATGAATGTAAGCTCATCATGTGAATTTGAGTGGCTCACTGGGCACAGGGGTCCCTCTGTCTGTCTGTCTGTCTGTCTGTCTGATTTTCTCATTTGTAAAAGGAGCTACTCCCATTTCAGCTACCCTTCATTTCCACCCATCTAAGCTCCAGGAGGCTCAGCCCTAAGGCCGATCATTTCTGACCTGAGACATCATCTTCCTTGAGGGATGCTCCTTGCTTGACTTCCTGGCTAGCCCTGAAATCATCAGGGTCCTGGGTGCTCCGTTTCTGTACTCCCTTTTAGCCCCACCACACCCTTAAGCTCCATTCTACCCAACCGCTGCTAATCTTCTCCTGCTACCCAGTGCACTCTGTACAGCACAGACTTAGCCTACCAGGCCCATAAACACTGGTTTACCAATAGACCCTAAGCAAGACAGGTAACCTGGTTAGGAGAGAGACAAACTTCCTGTGTTTAACTCATCTTAAAGTGCTCTTTCTTTTAGCTACAGTTGAGATCTTTTTGGGATACCTGCAAGGACATTCCTTAGCCCTAATTTATGGTCTGTATTTGGTAGACAGCTTTCAGAAGCGCACAGGCCACCAGCAGCAGGCCCAGCCCCAAGGCGACTGTTATCTTTTTGACGCAAGCTAAGAATAGCCAGGGGTGTCCCATCCCCCAGTTTTCCTTTTAGAATTGTGACCTTAAACTGAGCATACATCTTAAACCTGCTCAGGGATGTGCCAGACTCCAAAGTGCCCCGCATAAATAGTTGTAGGCTCAGATAAAAGTCTCCGAGCCTCCTCTACTATTACCGTTTTGACATGATTTCCCTTGCTCATCTCAGCTGTGGTGGTAATCCAGCACTCTGCGCTCCTCCTACCCTTTATTTTCCTCTTTTACCTCCCATGCATGCCTACGCTGGCTTCGTCTCACTACAACACCAGCCTGTTACATTTGGTTGCATCATCTTCCAGATTCCTGTTGGCAGCCTGGCCTCCACTGCCATCCCTTGGTGACCTGCTGGCCACCCCAGCGCTTGTGTGACCGTCTTGGAGCTGTCACTCATGCTGTTCGTTCTCATCAGCATGAGCGGGAACCCATATGTATTGACAGCAACCCTGTTTGAACATGTCTACGTGAAGACCAGGTACCAGGCTGTGGTGGATGATCTGGGTTGTCGGCATGACAAGATTTAGATTCATCCAGGAGGTACATCTCTGCGCATCTGGGCCTGTCTCTGAGGAAACTTCCAGAGAAACTTAACTGAGATAGGAAGGCTCACCCTGATTGTTGATGGCATCGTGCCATGTGGGTGGCAGGTGTTGCTGCTTCCTAACTGCAGGCAGAGAGTGACTGGCTGCCTCATGTTCCTGTTGTTATAGCTACAGCCGCTCTCACCCCCACACTTTCCTTTCTTCAGTGAACTATACCCTCGAGTGGTGAACCAGGACAAATCCTTTGTTGTGTTGCCTTTTAAAAAGAGTATGCGGCCTCTGCACATAAGTAGCAGATGCGCAGCTTGGTCTTCATGTGGGTCCCCCAGCAACTGGAGCAGGGGGGCCCTCTCTGACTCTGAGGCCTGCCTTTGGATCCTATTCCCCTAACTGGGCTGTATTTTCTGGCCTCAGGGAGAGAGGATGTGCCTAGTCCTGCAGCGACTTAATATGCTAGGCCCCCCCCCCATTGGTACCCATGGGGGACCTTTCCCTTCTCTGAGGAGGAGGAGAGGGGAGAATGAGGGGGAGCTGTTAGGATTTAAAAGTAGAGTAACTCGCAACAGATCTGATATGGAGAGATTTATTACTGATGTGTGGGGAGAGAAGGGAAGAAGAGATAGGGCCAGAGTGGGCCATGAGGACAGAGAGACAAGACAGAGAGAGAGAGTAGGGGAGAGAGAAAAGGGAAAAGAGGTGCCCTAGAGAAAGTGAAAGAGAGCAAGAGGAGGGCAAGAGGCAGACAAGGTGGCGCATTGGCCCCTTTATAGTCTGGCACACACTTGGCAGCAGCAGGTGATGACATCAGAGATTACCAAGCAACCTAGAGGCAGGCCCTTTATATGCCAACAGGAATAGTGTGTCCAGGGTGGGGATGGGGGAATGGGAGGAGAGAAGGAGCTGCGATTAGGATGAAAAGTAAATAAATAAATTAATGGAGGTAAAAAATGTGGATGTGGGTGTGCACACGCATATGAGTGCAGTTATCCTCAGATCGAGATCTGGACTAAGGTTGTGAGCTTTAAGACACATGCCAGCATTACTCACAAGGAATCTCCTCCAGGAGAGCAGAGTGTGACAAAGACCAAAGACGAAAGCTCCAGAGAGGGGCAGCAGAGTTCCAACAATGACTCAGCAACTTAGGGTCTTGGATGCTTCTTAATCTTTCAGAACTTTGGAGGCCTCATTTGAACAGGCAGAATAAATAAAAGTACCCAATTCTCCGAGTTAATGTAAAGATAAATATAAAAGTAACTAGCATAAATAAGCCTGATTTATAGTGAGAAAAAAAAATTTAAAGCAGCCTTAGTTTGTTAAGATTGCTCTAAGAGGGCTGGAGAGATGGCTCAGCAGATAAGAGCACTGTCTGCTCTTCCAAAGGTCCTGAGTTCAATTCCCAGCAACCACATGGTGGCTCACAACCATCTATACTGGAATCTTATGACCTCTTCTGGCATGTAGGTGCACATGCAGACAGAGCACTCATACATAAAAATAAATAAAAATCTTAAAAAAGATTCCTGTAACAAATTGTCACAGGCTGACTGGCTGATACAGCAGAAATTCCCTATCTCTTAGCTTTAAAGGCTGAAATAAAAGCATTCTGGGGTTGGCTCCTTCTGAGGGAAGGCCCTGCTTCAGATGGCTTCTCTTTCTGTTTTCCACTGAGATGCTGCTGCCCCTGTGAGGGACTCTTGGAGCCCAAATATCCTTTTCTTTTTTAAACTAATTGTCCTATTGGACTAGGGCCCACTCTAATGATCTCATCTTAACTAATTACGTCTACAGCTACAACAACCTTATTCCCAAATAAGGTCACGTTCTGAGGTACTGGGGACTAGGATTTGCACATGTGAATTTTGGGGTTAACAGTCCAATTCATAACAGTAATTAGCTCTCTCGGAAGTTCTACTAAAACCGTGGTTACCGAAGGGACTTTTGGTGAAGCCCCGTGAAGGAGTTCTTCTGTTGAGTTGCATGCTAGCTCATGTGTAGGAACTGAGTCTGGCCCGAAGAGTGGCAGCAGGGATGGTGAGGATGGGGCAGCATCCAAGGGTCATGGCAGGCCACGTGGGAGCCAGGGGTCCATGTTGGACCTCTGGGCCTGCAGGCCACCGTGTTCAATTTATGCTGTGTTGGGCATCGAAGCAGAACTCCATGCATCCTAGGTGAAAACTCCACTGCGAGAGCTACACCCCTGGCCTCTCAATATATCTTTGCCATTAGTTGGAGCTTAATATCATGGGTGCTCTCCAAGGGAAGCCACGTTTGGGAAGGCACCACTCTGCAAGGCAGGGTTGAGAGTGGGACATTGAAATGTTTGGGATGGTCACTGGTGTTATCAACATCCTCGCACCCCAGGTGGCCTGTCCTTTGGAGAGTTGTCATTTCTGCCTCTTGTCAGGTGGAGGAGCTGTTTGTGAACATGGCAGCAGTGGCTTCACAGTCCCAACCCCTGGCTGATGGTCCTTGAGGATTGGTGGCAAGCCCTTGGGAGTAGCCCAGCCTGAGATGCAGTGACTTAGCCTCACCCCCCCTTCACTCTTTTTTTTTTTTTCAAATTAACAAACTGTAATTGTTTTCCCAAAGATACATTTTTTTTCATACACATCCATCCTACACTGTAACCAAAAAAAGCAGTGTACATGAAATAAGAGAAAATAAATTAAAAACCTATAGCATAGGTAAGGAGGCTCTAGTCTGGAGCAGAGCTGCGTTTCCAGCAATATAAGGAGGCTTGAGTTTCTTTATAAGAATGCCTGCTAGCAAGGGTTCCAGCAAGGTGCTTGGTCTGTAGTCAGTCTTGAGTACTGGAGACAGTTCAGTGTGTGTTGTTTGTTGTTTTTCCTTAGTGTTTAGAATAGCCATCATTGTCCTGCAATAGGCAGAGCTATCACGTCCAGGAAAAATGAGGGTGGGAACCAGAGGCAGCGTGAGACCCAAATACAGCATTCAAAGGTAATTGGTCCAGTGGTGCCTGGGGAGGAGGGGGGACACTCCAGGGTTAGCCATCTTCCTTCGGGGGTGTGTACCAGCCGTTTTTTTCATGGATCTGCACCAAAGACTTGTAGGACTGCTGTGCTCTTGTCAGACTGTACTGGGATTTGTTGGCTCCAAACTGCACCCGTGCCTTCCCCTTCACCAGCGTGGCGCTGATCTGCATGATCACGGACTCTATGGAGTAGGCACTGCTCCAGCCCTGCTTGGTGAATAATTCCATGCAGATGGCACCTCCGCCTAGAACATACCCTCCAGAGAGGACTGGAGACACAACCCTGATGAACGGTGGGTCAAAGGGGAAGTTATCTTTAAAGGAGAAGTTAAGTAGGATGAAGTCTGCCCTTTCCTTCTCCTTTAGGATCTGAAGATCATTGTTATCTTTGGCCTCCACTTGCACACACATGCAGGTGCCCCTGCACACATATGTACAGGAACACAACATAACCCCGTGCACCCACAGATAATGCACCAGAGGCGGCAGGAAGTGAGTGGTTGTTCTTGCCTGAGGCTTGTGGAGGAGGAGCTTAGTAGCCTGGATGTCAGTCAGGCCTGGCCACTTGTGCTTCTCACCCCAGCGCTGGGGTGTGAGGGTCAAGACAGGAGGGTCACTGAGTCCTACAGGCAGCCACATGGCCTAGGCAAAACAAAGTCAGGCTTCAGGTTCAATGAAGACAGTCTTAAGGGGATGAGGTGGAATGTGATAGAACAGGATACCACGCACACCGACACACACACGCTCTCACACACACATACACAAACACTTCCACATGTACTCACACACACACCCTCACTCACTCACACATACTCGCATGCTCATATACTTGCACTCACACACAAACTCAAATACTTGCACATGCACATATACACGTATACACTCTCACACACACACCCATACACACACGCACTCTCACACACACATATATACACTCTTATATACTCTCTCTCTCTCTCTCTCTCACACACACACACACACACACACACACGCACACAGTTGTCTAGTAGTCTGTGCAATGACTGGGTTAGTGTGGTAGAGCTGGAGGCAGGGAAGGCAGAGGGGAGGCTGTTGCCACAGCCCAGTCAAACATTGCCAGTTGCTCCTCAGCCCCAGTCTGTTATTCTTATGTTCGAAAGGAAGTGTTTTCATCCTTGCTTCCCTGGTTAGGACGGCATAGTAGTCTTCTGCAAGTAATTATGTGGAGGTTTTTTTAAAAAGAGAAATTACAGGCATCAGGGGATTCTAAAGCCTTCATTTTACATGAGCTCCCTAGTATTGATTATTTTTGTCTTTCACGAGTTGGGACTGTCCTCGGATTTCAGTAGCATGTTTCTCAGAAAGCTCGTTAGAGATGACAGACGTGTACGCCCTCTCCCAGCCTCCACTCATTGCTGTAGACCACAAGGGGCGTGTACGCCCTCTCCCAGCCTCCACTCATTGCTGTAGACCACAAGGGGTCTTTAGCCTGTCTGGATAGGTGGGGTTGGGTAGAGCTCCAGTGTGGTCTATACAAGGGGTTTGCTCAAAGCAAACCAAATGTGGTAGGTGTTTTAGCTCTTCAGGAGAATTTTTCCATTAAGTTTGTTTACAGCTCAGTGAGAACCCACCATCACCACCACCACCACCACATTAGTCTGTCTTCCTTATCTGTTCAGAGGCAATAGTTATAATAGCTTATTTGTCAAGTGTGGAGTGCTGAGCTGTCTAAGGTCTGGGCTGATAAAGGACCCAGGCACTTGTGGGCCTCAGTGTTTTAAAAACAAGTTGGTCTTTGCTTAATAGCTTTGCTTCCTGCAGATATGAGGCCTTCTTCTGTGAACAGGACCAGGTTAGTGTTATACCACTCACTCTAGGCTCTGCTTTTAGG
Source organism: Acomys russatus (assembly GCF_903995435.1). Lineage (NCBI taxonomy): Eukaryota > Metazoa > Chordata > Mammalia > Rodentia > Muridae > Acomys > Acomys russatus. The sequence continues at coordinate 60,511,833 of NC_067143.1, read as the reverse complement.
GAGCCATTCCTCCCTCTACTTTTCTTAGTCCCTCACCCTACAACTTTGGTGTAACTGTGACTTGGTTTGCTACTGGGACCGCATTATGGAACCAGAGCATCCTTGACCACTGAAGCTGGAACCAGGCAGCTGCTGGTGTCTCCTTTTGTTTTCTTTTGAGTCAGCATCTTACTGTGTAGCTCTAGGCTAGCTGGGAACTTACTATGGAGACCAGGCTGGCTTTGAACTCAGAGATTCACCAGCCTTTGCTTCCTGAGTTACTGTGAGTAATGCGTGTGATAGGAAGAGAAATTAGTGAAAGTAGGAGGTGCACTTTCTGGCAAGCGTTCAACTTTATTTCCTTTTGTTTTGGTCTATGTGAAAAACCACATGAGCTATATGGAATCAATAATATATGAAGATCTTAAATTAGAACATATTTAGGGATATGTTGTTGTTATTATTTTTTAGACACATTTCCCTCATTCCTTTCCTGTCTTTGTGTGCTTAGGATATAAACCGTGAGACTAGGAAAAGGCCCATGCTGCACCGCCATGCCTAGCCTTTTGTTGTTTATTGAATTTGGTTTTTATAGCAGCTGTTTGGCTTTTCAGGGGGTAAAGATGGAGATGGAGGTCCTTCCAACCCCTTGGAGAAAACTCCCAGCTTTGCAGCAGCAGCAAAGGAAAGCTTTAAGAAAAAATGGGGAAAAAAAGGAAAAAACTAGGCAAAAATATGAAAGGGAAAGTGTAAAGGCCGCTCTTCCATTGCTGGTGTCTGGACCCCAGATGGCATGACTGCAAGGCATGGAACAGGGTCTCATGAGAGAATGAACAAATGGGTGAATACTGAGCTGTGGCTGTTATTATTGAGCTGTGGTGTGGGGCCAGTTCTCTAAGGACAGTGGCGAGTCTTTAGACTTCTGGAGGAGTAAGGCTGTCTCCTCTTAAGATCTTGAATCCCCATACTTCTGTATAGTGACTCAGTGTCGCTGGGCCAGGATGGCTTCTATCTGTGAGTCCTGGGACTACAGGCATGGGCCGCTACACCTGCACTGGAGATTGAACCTAAGGCTTTGTGTATGCTAGAGAAGCCCCCCACCAGCTGAACCCCATCTTTGGCCCCTCCTGTCCTGCTCCAGTCTGTGTTCTCTGGTGCATATGGAGCTCCATCAGCAGCTGATGGTAAGACCAGTTCCGTTCATGGTGAACTCCACTTTTCCATGTCTTGTGGTTTGCAGGGTGGCTTGTACATTAGCACAGTCTCTCTCATAACCTCTCTGGTTTACATCATTTTTAACCCAATAGCACCAACACCTTTTAAACCTCCACATGTGGATTCAAAGAACAGGTGGTAATCTCTGGGCCATAGGATGGCAGCTCACATGCAGAGCCATAGTCCTGCCAAGGGCCCTGCACCTGTAAGGGACTGTGCTGGCTAGTTTTTGTCACCTTGACACAAACTAGAGTCACCTTGCAGGAGAGGACCTCCATGGAGGAAATGTGTCCATCAGATTGTCCTGTTGGCAGATTGTAGGGCCTTGTCTTGATTGGTGATTGACATGAAAGAGCTCATTGTGGGAGGTGCCACACCTGGGCAGGTGATACTGGGAGGTATAAGAAAGGTAGCTGAATGTCAGCCTAAAAGCACGCTGGTAACTAGCATCATCCACGACCTCTGCTTGAGTTCCTGCCTCTAGGTTCCTGCCATGACTTCCCTCAAAGGTGGACTGCGATGGGATGTGTAAGCCAAATAAACCCTTCCCTCTCCAAGTTGTTCCCGGTCCACTGTCATAGCAATGGAAAGCAGACTAGGATGGGTGGACCACTCTGCTTGGGCCCTCGTTGTTCCTCTGGACCCATGATGCATGTGCCCATTTCAGAGTCTCATGTTGTAGTGTTTCAATGCCAAGATGTTCTCAACATCCAGAAAAGCACACTGGGCACTGATCAGCCCAGGAGACAGGAGTGAAGTCTTAGCTCCCCTTAACCTGACACTGGGAGAATCCAAGCTAGGCTCCGATGCTGTAAGATGCTTGCCTTTAAACCAGAGAGAGGAAGGAAGATCACAAAGGAAGGCTCAGGTCCAAAGTGAATTCTTTTGTCTAGTACACGGTTTATTTTAAATGTGAAGGCTCAAGGTTATGAAAACAAACAGTTTGCCTAATGCGTTTGTGAGTTCTGAGGCAAAGATATTTCTCCATTTTTGGAGGACATGCTTAGATAATTGTGTGATTTTTTTTTTTTTTTTTTTTTTGGTCATTGTTGAAATAAAAAAAGGTACTGAGACTGCAGACCCTTGCACCCAGAGCAGTGACCATTCCTGGTAGTGCCTCCATGCGATGCAGAAGGTCCAGCACTCGTAAATACCACACTGTTAAAGTTTAAATTTGAACTTCAAACTTCAAGTTCATGGTCTGAACGCTTACTCCCCAAATGCTGGTGCTGTCTGGGGCCTGTGAAGCCTTTAGAAGCTGGGGCTTGCCATTCAGAGGTTATAGTCCTGTCCCGATGCTCTCTGAGCCCTAGTCTGTGCTGATGTGAACAAGCCTCTGCCACATGCTCCTGCAGCCAGGGACTCGGCCCTGCCTTCTCTGAGTGGTAGATTGGCTCCCTCTGGAATAAGCCGTCCCTCGCTTGAATTGTCTCAGTGTTCTGGTCACACTGAATAACTAGCAGACAGCCTGCTCAACAGAGTGAACCAGGTCATCAAGCTGTTGCCAAGGACAGGACGTCAGCCCCCTTCCCCTTCTTCCTCTCTGGCCAGCCTGATTTCGTTACGAGCCCTTTTCATTAACTTGCGGTTATATGGCATTGACTCTAGCAGGCATCGTTTTTAAAATTGATTTCCTGGGGATCAGGGTTGGTATTGAACTCAGCTTCAGCCCCGGATCCAGGCCTTCCTTTTTTTTTTTTTTTTTTTTTTTGATGGAGGGAGCACAGGCCTTGAGATGGTTAGGCTTAGTTCTGTCACTAAGCTGTGCGGTCTTACAATAGGGTGCTTCATTTCTCTAAGCTTCTGTTTCTTAACTGGAAGAAGTGGCCCAAACACTTTTAGGAGTGCAGTCTGAGGAAAATCAGTTTTGTATGTGGGGAGCCTTTGCTCCTCGGGGGGGGGGGGGTGTGCCTCTCCGCTGCACCCCTTCCCATTTCCCTTTCCAACATTTCCAGTCTTCTTCCTTGGATCTGGCTTCACATCTTGGCTGATAACCCCTAGGAGATCTTTGGATCCCGTAAGTTAAATATTTCTTGAGTGTGCACTTCCCTCACTCTTCTTTATCTCAGTGAGTGGCCAGTCCATCCTCCAAGTTACTTAAGCATCCTCCAGGCGCTGTTGAAGGCACCAGGGGTCTGACAGAAGACTAATGAACTAAATAGAGAACATTTAGTCATGATAAGTGCAAGGAAGCAACGGAAGGGAGAATGGAGCACTATGGGGGTTTATTAGAATGACTTGCAGCCTGTGATCCAGCTCAGCCAACAAGGGCTGGCTGTGAACAGAATCCAAGAGCCCCGTAGTTTCTCAGTCCACGAGGCTGGCTGTCTCAGCTGGTCCTCAGGACACACTGGAGTCCTGAAGGAGTAGGCTTCAAGGTCAGGAAAGGAGTGGACTTGCTCGCAAGGCAAGGACAAGCGAGCAAAGAGCAAGAGCTTCTGTCCTCTGTGTCCAGGCTCCCAGCAGAAGGTGTGGCCCAGATTAGAAGTGGGTTTCCCCAGCTCAAATGACCTGGATTAAAGGCACAGCTTCCTACCTCAGAGATCTGGATTAAAACTAGATCTTCCTACTTCAAGTTAAGCAAAACACTCTAACAAGTGCCCTCCATTTTTGGGTTCTAGTTAATTTCAGATGTAGTCAAGTTCAAGTTGACAGCCAAGAATAGACATTACAGTCAGTGATGTGGTGGTGGGGGTCAGTGGGAAGGGTCTAGTTGTGTAGGGTCTCTCAGGCTGTGGAACTGCTTTCCTATCCCCTCACTGTCCCCCCAGCTCTTCCTGTGGCCCCCTCAGATTTATGACATCTTGTATAATTATTATTATTGGTGTGTGTGTGTGTGTGTGTGTGTGTGTGTGTGTGTGTGTGTGTGTGTTTATATACAACCTACTGAGTCCATTTTGTGTTTCTTATACGAACATGTGTTTGGGTCTGGTCACTTGGAATTAGAGAACCCAGCGGGTTGCTTTTCCCTGGAGGAAGCTGATTCCCCCTCTCAGTGGCCAGCGGTTGCCATTAGCTCTTTACTTAGTGGTGGGGCCTTGTGTAATCTTCCCATCCACTTTGGCATGTCCCAACTGGTGGTGTCATTATGCAGGTCCTGTGGAGGTGACCACATTGGGAGGCCTCATGAGTGTGGCTTTCCTGGTATAATGGAGAGATACAGTGTCTCAGCAGACATCCTGGTTCTCTGCCCATTTCAAAAGAGATGGCCCCTGAGCCTTAGGTGTAGAGGTTTACCATAGATGTACCAATTATGGCTGGGCACCCTCTGCTTGTTTTTTTTTTTTTTTTTAATCCTGCATTTTGGCCAGTTGTGCATCTCTGCAGTAGCCCCCATTGGCTGTGAATTTCATGATTTTTTTTTTTTAAGGTGAAGTTTTACTTTGTAGTCCAGGCTGGTCTACTGCTCACACGCCTCCTGCTTTGGTGTCCCGAGTGCTGGGATTACAGGCACATGCCGCCACTCATGGCCCCAAATTAGCTTTTTATGCTGAATCCATGGGGAGCTGTTGCAGCGGTATGGCAGGATCTAATACAGTTGCATAGAATCCTGCTTCCTGCACTGCGGGGGCAGAAGGGCAGCGAGAGGGTGACTGAGTTGATCACACCACAGGGAGGTATGGTGATTTGGGCCAGGGTAGATGGTAAGAAATGGTCACATTCTGGACACATGTAGATAAAGCTGGCAGAGTTTTCAGATGGGTTTGCTGAGGGGCATGTGCTGAGCAGGATAGGTATTATGGGCAGGGTTTACATTTTATACTTGAGAAGCTTGGAGTATGGATTGGCCAGTCGCTGAGATGGATAAAAGGGAAGAGCAGGGACTCAGGTTGGACATGTTAATTTGGAGGGGGTCCATGAGATATCCACGAGGAAGTGCCAAGTGATGGTTGGATGTTTGACTTGGGGGCCTGGGGGACAGGTTCAGGCTGGACACAAACATTTTCAAATGTAGCAACTAGGGAGATGGCTCAGTTGGTAAAGTGCTGGCTATGGACGCATAAGGACCTGAGCTCTATACCCAGAATTCATGGACAAAGCTGGGCACGAGCTGGGCATGGTGACAAGCACCAGGGAGGAGACAGCAGGAGACCGTGCCTTAAGACACAGTAGACATCCTTAGGAACCAGACCTGAGGTTGACCTCTGGCATTCACCCACACATATGTGGATCCACATGCACTTGCACACACATGAACAGGCACACATAGATTTTCATGGTACGGGGGTCGGGGGGGGGGGAGGAGAATGGTCTTTAGTGTGTAGATGGCATTTAAAATCTGAAGTTTGGCTAAGGCAGACTTAACGAAGAGCATTTGCTGAAGACAATCTAAGTCTGAGTGTTGAGCCTGAGGCAGTTTAGTTCTGCAGTTGCACATCAGGGATATGGGGAGGAGGAACAAGCAGGCCTCCCCAGCCCCTCATCTTTCTCTATTTCTCGTTATGAAAAACAACGGTTGTATGGTTTTTATCTCATTCAATTTAGTTAGCCTTTACTTGAAGAAAGGTGCTTACAAAACCTCTTCAGGCTTTGCTCTTCAAAAGTGATGCGTGCTCTTTGCGACTTCAAAGGCTTTTCAAAGGACAGCTCCATACCCCAGGCTGGGGAGGAAGGCCTCCTGGTGCAGGCAGTGACCCAGGAAGGCCAGGCGCATCCCTTTCAGGATTAGTGAAATTAGGCTCCTGTTAGCATTCATGTCGGTGGAATGCCAGCTCGAAAACCTCAAAAATCTTCTGCTTCACAGCTCTTTCACTTCTCCATCCAACAGGAAAACCGTGTGAAGCCAGAAGGGAGAATCTGAGAAAGGTTGGACGGTTTCTTTGGTGAGATAAGCAATCTGGTGTGTCATGGGACCTGCTTAGAAGCCACAGAAAGCTGTGAGCTCTCTCTCCTGCAGAATCTGAGTAGGGGGGTGAACCACTGGTAACTGGGGGTGCTGTAGAGAGGCTTTAGGAGAGCAGTGGAAACACTTCAGGGGGGTCTGTATACACTAGCAAAGTTTACTGCGATGTGTGGGGTTGTCTGGCAGCAGCATGCATAGATTTCAAATGATTTCCAGAGGTATGGGGCCCTAAAAGGTGCTATGAGGGGGCTGTCTTACCATAGCAAGCACTTTAAGTCTGCAGGACCCCTGTGGCCTTCTTACACTAAGTCCTGAGGTCCCCCATTGGCTCTAACAAAGCAGGTCCCCAAGCAGAGTAATGCTAGAAGAAAGACCGTGGAGTTTGTCCTTGGGCAAGCTTCTGTTTATGTTCTCATCAGCTGCATTTGAGGTCCTGGATGGCTGCTCAACTTCCTTTAAGCGTCATTTCTCCATTGGTCCAATAGGAATATTAAAACGCACCTCACCGTGCCATCAGGTAATGCGACTTCAGGCCCTCCGGTAAACATCTGGCCTGTGGTGAGAGTGTGGTAAAAGGGAGGTCCTTCCCTCACTCAGTGACATCCTAGAAAAGCGGCCCATGGTGCTTATATCCTGGCTCCAGCTGTCATTATGTGATCCATTAGGGTTAGCTGCTCCCAGGGCATCCCAGGGTGTGAGAGATCTGATTAAGCAAACCCTGGCGGGTCAGATTTCTCCGGTCAGTTTGAAAGAAGGGAGGAAGACAGCACATTCTGTAAGAGACAGCGGGCCTGGGTTCTGACAGCTCTCTGCTCCCCTGAAGTCTGTGTGCATGTCCGCTCCTGACCTTCGCCTTGTGGCCTCCACGGGGATATCTGAGTTGGCCATTCACCCCTGCACAGTCTCCTCACTCAGCTGCCCCCGCTGAAGCACCCCCACAGGCCCTTCCTCACTGCCCCTGGGCCTGGAGTTCTCTTTTTCCTCAGGGCCTCTGCAGGTTTTCTGGTTTTTCTGTGTCCGTCTCTCCCACTACAGGTACTGTAAGTCTTGTTCGCTCGGCTCTGCCAAGTTTCTCCATGAGAAGCTTCTTAATTAGCATATTATGGAGGATAAGCTTTGAGGCTATGTAAATGCCTGTGATTCTTAAACCTTCCTTCTTTTCTTTTTCCTTCGAGATAGGGTTTCTCTGTGTAGCCTCGGCTGCCCTGGACTGTAGACTGTAGACCAGGCTGGCCTCAAACTCACAGCGATCCGCCTGCCTCTGCCTCCTGAGTGCTGGGATTAAAGGCGTGCGCCACCATTCACAGAGATTCTTAAACTTTCAACCAGGAGTTTAAACATTTACTCCTGTCCTCTCCCCATCAATAAAGAACACAACTGCCAAATCATGATGTTTAGCATTCTTCTACATTTTTCAAAGATTTCACTCCACTGCAAAGTAGAGCTTCCCTTTCTCTTTGGTCTTGTTTTTATCAGCGTGAAGTCATGCTTCCTATTTTACCCAGTGGACTTCAGCTCCTTACTAGCATTCGTTATTTGGATGCCCATTGTCTTAGCTTTCTATTGCTATGACAAAACATCATGGTCGAAAGCAACTTGGAGAGGAAAGGGTTCAATTCAGCTTATATTCCACATTACAGTCCATCACTGAAGGGAGTCAGGGCAGGAGCCGAAGCCGAGGCTGTCTGTGGAGGCATGCTGCTTACTGGCTTGCTCCTCGTGCGTGGCTTGGCCTGACTTCTTATAACGCCCAGGCCTACCTGTCCAGGGGTGTCCGCAGTGATCGGGGCCCTCCCATGTCACCCCATGATATTCTTTTGTACTTGTAGATCAGTGCCCAAATGTCACCAGAGAGGCGTCATCCAGCAACTGAGAGGAGCAGATGCAGAGACCCACAGCCAAATACTAGGCAAAGCCATGGAAACCTAGAAGACAGGGAGGGAGGATTTTAGGTACCAAGAGGGGTCAAGGATGCCACAAGAACATGACCCACAGGCCCTCTGCGTATATTTTATGTTTGTGTTGCTTGGTGTCCTTGCGGGAGCCCTAACCGTGGGAGTGGGAGTATCTCTGGCTCCTTCAACCATGCTTGGGACCCTTTTCCTCCTACTGGGTTGCCTTATCCAGCCTTGATATGAGAGTTTGGGTCTAGTCTTATTAATATGCCTGGGAGGCCGGTTTTTTAAAAAATTTAAAGAGAAATGGAAGAGGAAAGGATTTAGGGGAGAGGGGAAGTGGGGGTGAGGGACTGGGAGGAGTGGAAACTGTCGTCAGAACGTAATGTATGTAAAGAATAAAAACAGCACCAACAAAACCAGAACAAACAAATGGACAAACAAAAGAAGAAGGCGCACCATTGGCTTGTCCACAGGCCAGGCTGGTGGGAGCATCTTCTCAGGTGAGCGTCCCTCTGCCCAAATGACTTCAGCATGTGTCAAGTTGACGTACAACTAGCCAGCACGCTCATATTGTCTCAGATGGGCTCAGTTGAGGCCTACAACCTGCACGGGGAGGCAGAGACTGAAGGATCCTGGAGCTCGCTGGCAGCCAGTGTAGTCAAATCACCGAATCCTGTGTTCAGTAGGAGACTGGCTCAAAAGTAAGGTAGACAGTGACTAAGGAAGACAAGACACTGTCATCAGCCTCTACCCTTCACACACACACACACACACACACACACACACACACACACACACACACACACACAAGAAAGAAAAAGAAAGAAAGAAAGGAAAGAAAGAAAAAAGGAAAAGGCACTGGTTCCTTTCTACCGGAGAATAGTATTTAAGAACAAAAAAAATGAGTGTAAAATATTCTCATTGCTTCTTGAGCATTTTTACTGCAGGTCTTCTTAGTGACAGAGCTAGAAAATGGTTGAAGATTTATACACACACACACATGTATATACATGTATATGTACATGTATATGAGGACACATATAGACAGTGCCTGGATTATGATGCCTCAGCTCAGTGGGTTTTTCAGTATTTCAAGTTGCTCAGTAGAAATTAAATTTTGAATTAAAAAAAAATTCCCAGCCTAGAACCATGCAGCATCACACTCTTCCAAAGGCTGGGTGGTGGCCGTGAGTGGCAGATCTTCCTCAGCCTCACAAACCTGCTGGAAACAACTTAGGTACCATAAGGAAACATTGCTAGCTTTAGCAGCAGGTGGTCAGTATATTCTCCCACATTTCTTGTAAAATAGGCTACTTGTTTATGAGTGCGTGTTCTGAGCAGAGCACTTAGAGCAGTCTGGGCTGAGTGATGCTGTGGGGTGGGTTGAGTATATTAAACGCATTTCCAACTAGCATTACTTTTAGCTTACAATGACTGTGTTGAGATGTGACTCTGTCGTAAGTCGAGGGCCCCTGTATACACTTACACCTGCATATTTATTTGTATCTATTCATCAGCTATCCTATCTCTGTCCCTCATTCATGTCGATACAGTACACAATTTATTCTGTACTCTCTCCATAGTTGACAGTGAAAAACTTGGCTCTCAACAGCCACACTGTGCTTTCATGCTAAAATGTATGGAAAATACTCTCAGAATTACAAACTCTTAATGTCTATGAAAAAGGAATATACTCTCTCTGATGTTAGCTTAAGATCACTCATCTAAGTCTTGTACAGAGGTTACCTGGTTCCATTCCTTTCTGCCCCTTCTGTCCAGAACTTTGGGTCGCCGCTTTTCTAGCCATTTCACTCCTGCCCTTGTTACACCTGAACCTCTCAGGAGTCTCAGAACTGGTATGAGCAGCTTCTTGGCCCTAGAAGCCCTTCTCTGTATGTTGTATGAAGCTCAGCTTCCACCCCCTGATTTGACAGGCACCATTCCTCCAGCAGTATTCTCTTGTAAACTTCCAGAAATGTCTGTTTATGTCCCCTTCCTCCCTTCTCTTTGTGGCTGAGATTTTTCTTTTCTTTTCTCTTTTGTTTTATTTTTATTTTTATTTTTTTTAAAGATTTATTTTTTATTATGTATACAATGATCTGCCTGCATGTATGCCACCTGACACAGATCATTAGATCACATTATAGATGGTTGCAAGCCACCATGTGGTTGCTGGGAATTGAACTCAGGACCTCTGAAAGAGCAGGCAGTGCTCTTAACCTCTGAGCCATCTCTCCAGCCCTTATTTTATTTTTAAAGATGTATTTATTGTGTATACAATGTCCTGCCTGCATGTATGCCTGCCCAGAAGTGGGCACCAGATCTCATTATAGATGGTTGTGAGCCACCATGTGGTTGCTGGGAATTGAACTCAGAACCTCTGGAAGGTCAGCCAGTGCTCTTAACCTCTGAGCCATCTCTCCAGACCTGTGGCTGAGATTTTTATCTTATCCTCTCTTTTACCTTATTTTCTATTTCTATTTACTTTTTGTTTTTTTAAGGCAGCATCTTTGTATATAGCGTAGGCTGCCAGGAACTCACTGTACTCCTGTCTAAGTCTCCTAAGCACTGGGATTAGAGTGTGTTCCACCACTCCAGTTTAAATATACATTTCTGTTTTTAAGGAGTCCCTTAGTATTTTATCAGGATGGTAGGAGGAGAGGGATACTCTTATTTTGGAGGAGGGAGACAGAAACTGGGTTCTTGGGTTTGCAGTCTGTGGTCTTGGGTTGGTCACTTGGGGACTCTAGAGTCAAAGAGACTAGACTTTGCAAACTGCAAGATGGTGGAAGGTTCCTCAGCTTTCCACAATGGATTTTTCATTTAGGATGTGGGAGTGGAAAGCTACACATCTTGCATATTGGGCATTGATGTCGGCATTAGACTATGCCTGCAAAGTGGCTGGCATGGTGCCTGTGAGCCCGGGCTCCGTGAGTGACACTTGTTGGTTGCTGTGCCTGCTGACTTGGCCTCTCCCTCTCCATTCACTCAGGGCCTGCTAAGTGCTGAGCCTTCTTGGAGTCCCTAAGTTAACCAGGCAGCGAAGTCAAGCTCTCAGAAAAGCTGTCCAGCCGTCAACCCCAGGGCTGGCCACATTCTTGGCAAGAAGCCGTGTCTCCTCCCTTGGCGTCCCTCTGTCCCAGGATGAGCTTTTGTTTTCCTGGGCCTTAAAACTTCTTCCCTGGTCAAAGGTCAGATGGCCAGTCAAGAGCCTCCCTGAGCTGTGAGCCGGTCTGCCTCTATTGGCCCATTGCTTTTGTGCTGAGGACACATGACGGTCGCTGATGGGATGAGTGACGAGCTGGAGATTTTGGTAGAGTGAGGCCAAATCCCTGTGTGGCTCCAGGAACACGGATAAATATAGCCAGGGTAATTGCTTATGTTCTTTTAAGGATTAAAAGTCAGCTTTCGGGCAAGCTGTGAAGCTCCGTGACCGAGGACAGCAAGGGACACAGTTCCTTTTTTAGAGCTGTGGCCAGCACTCCTTGTGCATTGCTGGATCCGAGGCCTCAGTGACGCTACTGTCACATGACTTAAGGGGTCGTTAAGAGGGCACAGATAGGCCACAAGTGTCCCTGTCACATTCCACCAGCCAGCACTGGGTCAGCTCACCAAAGATAATCAATGAACACTTTTTAAACTTTTGTTGTTTTTTTTGAGACAGGGTTTCTCTGTATAACAGCCCTGGCTGTCCTGCAACTTGCACTGTAGATGAGGCTGGCCTCGAATTCACAGAGATCCACCTGCCTCTGGGTCTAAAGGCATGCACCTCCACTCATGGCCTTTAATTGTTATTTTAATTGTGTGTCTGTGTGAGTGTGTGTGTGTGTGTGTGTGTGTGGGCGCGTGTGCGCGCGCACGTGAGTGCAGAGGCCCTCGGAGGTCAGAGGAGCCGTTGGATCCCCCAGAACTGTAGTTACAGATGCTGGGAGCATGCTGGGAACTGAAGTTGGAGCCGGCTATGATAGCAGTGCATGCTTTTAACCATCTCTGCGGCCCCATCAGTAAACATTTTAAGTGCATAAATGAAAAGATTATATTTTTAATAATAGCCATGGGGATAGGAGCATCTAGTTAACAGTAACGTCTCGATGCCAGTTTTCTGGTTCTGAAACACCTAAGTGTGATGTATATATGCGCTGCCGCTGAGAGAAGCTGGTGAAGGAGGACTGGGGACTCTACTATTTTTATAACTTCCTGTATGCCTGTAATCCAAAATAAAAGTTTAAAAAAAAAAAACCCCACACACCAATAACCTTTAGTCAGAATCTTCCCAGCACTCTTATTTATTTATTTATTTATTTTTAAATTTTTCTTTAGGTTTTTCAAGACAGGGTCTCTCTGTGTAGCCTTGGCTGTCCTGGAGCTGCTTTGTAGCCCAGGCTGGCCTCGAACTCACAGTGATCCACCTGCCTCTGCCTCCTGAGTGCTGGGATTAAAGGCGTGCGCCACCACCGCCCAGCATGTCTTCCCAGCACTCCTGACAGTTAGAAGAGGTGATGCTGAAGATACTCAGAGTGATGCTTTCCACTTTATTATTACTGTTACTATGTCTTATTGCTGTGGTCCTGACCTTAAATGTGTAAGTAAGAAGGCATAGTGGACGCAGTGGTTAGCCTTTATATATATATTTTTTTATTTTTGCTTTTATTTTGTGTGTGCATGTATGTGGTTTGTGCATATCTTAGTGGGCATGAAGAGGTCAGAGGACAACTTGTTGGAGTCAGTTCTCGCCTTTCATCATGTGGGTCATGGGGAACTGGACTTAGGTGGCCAGGCTTGCAGCAGGTGATTCTATCCCCCGAGCCATCTCTCTAGCCCCCGTGGTTAGTGAGATTCTTAGTCCACAACTTAGATTCCTTTCTCATGAATAGTGTCTTAAAGTTATTGACTTTTGTGCCAGCTTTTGTATGCACGCACACACACACACACACACACACACACACACACACACACACACACACGAGTGTGGCATATATGTATGAACACAAGTGGCTTTGTATGTATGCAAACATACATCTGCCTACAGTTTTCTCACCTGTGTGGTACATGTTCTTTTAGATAACTCTCCATGTACCAATACGTTTTAGAGCACTGATTCTCAACCTTCCTGATGCTGTGACCCTTTAATACAGATCCTCATGCCATGGTGACCCCCCAACCATAAAATTAGTTTGTTGCTACTTCATAACTAATTTTGCTACTGTTATGAATTGTATTGTAAATATCTGATATACAGGGTATCCGATATGTAACTCCCATGCGGGGTGTGACCCATGGTTGAGAACCACTGGCTTAGAGGCTGTTCCCATCACTACAGAGAGAGTTCCCTCCTCCTTCATTATGGCTGCACCTCGGCTTCTTTTATAGCCCCCAAGTAGTGGAAATTTATGTCATTCCTAATCTCTTGCTTTTCTAAACAATGCTGCAATGAGTAAGCATGCTCATTGGTCATGTCCCAAGTGTAGGAGTTGTTTATAAAATAAATTCCTAGAAGTAGAACTGGGCCAAAGGTCACGAACCTCATAACCTTGACAGTGCTGATGTCTCTTCTATAGAGTTTTTTTCCACTTTGCACATTCACCGAGTGATGTTTTATAAAATACTTGCAGTTGTAGTGAGCTTTAAAAAGTCACTTGGTGGTGACTGCTATGTGAGCCTGGTGAGAGCTTTGGGCCTCTACCAAGAGAAACAGGAATCATATGCTGACCCAGAGACTCACAAAGGCCACCCGTGACCCCGGGGTAAGAACTATGGTGGAGCGGGTGGCAGATGGTAAGGAGGAAGGAGTTTAGATAGCATCACCTCAGCTCACATCTGAGTCCTGGCACTCAAGGCTGCAGAGCATCTGAGGACTTGTTCTAATTCTCTGAGCCTTGGTTTCCTTTTCAAAGGAAGGATGCAGTAATTCTATTTGGTAAGACACTTGTGAGATAGATACTGCTTTCAAGAAAAGTATGTAACAGTGCACTGTTAGGAATTCAGCGGGCATTTACTAAGTGGCTTATACACACACAAGCATGTGCACACACAAGCACACAAAGCCTTAAGTTTCATTTTAGCTTCTGGTTCCCAGGGGTTCCTGTAATATCCTTTAGATCCGTTGTTCAACCTTCCTAACACTGTGACCTTTTAATGTAGCTCCTCATGCTGTGGTGACCCTCCCCCGCCAACAACCATAAAATTATTTCATTGCTACTTTATAACTCTAATTTTTCTACTGTTATGAATCATAGTGTAAATATATGGTATGCAGGAAATCTGACAGGTGACCCCTGGCGTAGGGCTGTTCAATGCGCAAAGGGGTCACAACACACAGTTTGGGAACCACTGCTTTAGAGCAAAACTCCCCAGAGTTGGGATTGTTGAGAAACACAAGCACCTGGCTTTGGATGAGGTGCGTGGGCGTGTGTCTTGTTTCAGACTTAGGCCAGTGAAATGAGAACGTTTTGGAAGTGGGGTTCAGAGTCTCTGCATCCAGGCTTAGAGATCTGCATCATCCTGGAGTTGGTAGAGCATTGCTAGAGGCCTCAGTCAATGTTAGCAGGTTCCACATGCGGCTTTGCCAGGGGGATGTCTGTCCACAGACAGATATGCGCATGCAGGAGAAAAAGTGACTCAAGGCAGCCTTCCCTGGCCTCATCTTACCCAGAAGAAGAGATAGGCAAGGATATGGTGTGCTGGACGCAAGCCTGGCGTGGAGCCCCCGTGGATCCAGGTCAGTTTGAGAACCTGTGCTGTAGCTCTGGTGACTGGCCTGTGGCTAGGGGCTGGAGATGGGGCCCATGCCCATCCTGGCAGAAGAAGACGTAAGGCCACGGGCCTTTGAGATCCTGTCCAATATACACTTACTCAGGACTCAAAAGTGACTGCCAGGGTGGCATTCTCAAATTGAGCAAGAGAAACCACCCAGTTTCATTTGAACTTCAAATGAACGCTATACAGTCTTGTGGTTCAAGCATGTCTCATGCAGAGTTTGGGGGCATCCTTGTACGGAGATCATTGTATTTCATTTGAGATTTAAATTTGAGTATCCTGCAGTATCCTCCCACCCAAGGGCTTCTCTGTTGCTGTCTCTAACTGCAGAAGGGGCCCCCATGCAGTTGACATTCTATGCCAGCAGCCTTGGGCGCTGTACCTGAGGGAGACAAGGAACAAGCACAGGCAGGGTGTAGGCTTCCAGAAGAGAGGCAGCCTTCCCTACCTGAGTTGAGGTGATGAGTCCAAGAAACTTAGCTATGCAAGTCTAGTACCTACAAGACCCTGGCCCGCAGTCATCTTTCACTATTGACCCACTTCACAGACAAATAGATTGGGGCTTGCCATGTTCAGGAGACAGGGCTGCTCAGTGGAGGAGCTGGGACCTCTGTTGCGGGGACTGCCAGGCCTGGAATGAGTTAATCTCCTTCACCATGGTTTTTCTTCTCTCTGGCAATCCCGAGGGTTTAAGATGGGATCTGCCTCCGCCCCCAAATCCCTGGGACAGGAAACATTCTCAGCTTCTCCTGGCCATGAGCCAGGATCATATCTAGGCTCACATGCTTGCTGGACATCCAGGGTGGGAGGCTGGTTTACAGATGTCCTCTTCATCCCCCTCTGGCAAGAACAGAGCCCCGCCATCTTCAACTGTCCCCCTAAGCATTGCTGTTGGCTATAGGGGTGCCCCTGCAGGAGCCTAGGGTGAGGGGCTACCATTGAGGCTCAGCCTTCCTTGAGCCTGAGGCTGGCTGGGAGGCTTCTTTTCCTGTAACCCAGAGCCAGGCTGCAGGGGGCCCTGGTAGAAGTCTGGTTCCCAGCCCCTCATCCAGCCCCTCTCTGAGGAGGAGGCAGGCAGCCGGGGCTCTGCAGCCAGAGCTTTTCAGCTTGGAGCTCCACAGCCAGATGTAACATTGACCTTAAATGGTAAAAGCTCCCCAGAGTGAAGAGAGGCTGGCCAGGGAGGAAAGCGGAATAACTCAGTTTTAGGTAAGTCATTGCTATTGCCTAGAATAACCTGCCTCTTCAAGCCCGAGGGAAGCGGAGAGGCGCCGGCTCCTCCTTAAAGGTACAGGGTACTGGGATGGGGGCGCTTAACTTTAAGTTCAGGGGAGGTGGCTTGGGTGGCAGATATTTTAGCTGAGTGGTTTTTATTGTCGCTGTCTGGGGTTTTAAATAAGAAATGAAGCTCTCACTAGATCCTGCCCCTTCTGCTTGCTATTGCAAAGCATCTGAAGGTTGGGGTGAAGATGTAAGCTCTCAGGGAGACCCCTACCCCTGGCTTTCCTGTGGGATCCTTTGTGGCAGTAGAGTAAAGTCAGAGTTGTGCAAGGCCGCAGAGTGGGCTTGTGTTCCCGGGGCTTCCGGAGTCTTGCCTTCATCCCCCCTCACATCTGTGTATGTGAACCCCTGTTAGTCCAGCCATCTTCATCCATGGCTCTGTCCATTTCTATGCTTGACTTTCTTGACCTGTGCTCTGGTCCTAGCCCCTGTTTCCGCCTCTGCCTCTCTTTTTGTACCTGTCCCTTCGTCCACCACATCCTGTGCCCTTTCTCAGCTCCATGTGTGACTGCGTGAGTGAGTGAGTGAGTGTGTATGTGTGTGTGTGTGTGTGTGTGTATGTGTGTGTGTGTGTATGTCCATCCCTGTGTCCAAGCCTGCACCCGTCCGGAGGTCAATGAAAGCGATTCCTAGAGTGAGTGGCACTCAGACAGGCTTGCTCAAAGGGAAGGTAGCTCAGGAGAGGCCCAGCTGCCTGGCTCCCTCCTGCGCAGTAAACAGTTGTAAAAGCTGGAGAGTCTGCATAAACAACAGCACTGCCTGGGACCCTTGGCTGGTGCTCCTGCCTCTACAAGTGACAGCTGCTGCTGTTTAACACTCTTCAGGCAGCTCTAGGTGGCACAGAAAGTGAGGCAGCCCTGAACTTGGTTGAGCTTTAATCTGCATGGAGGAGGAGAGAGACACCAGGCCTGTCAGGCTGGAGGACAAGTGAGGCAGCCCTGGAAGGAAGGGTCTCTCTCCCTGACAAGAGGTGCCACATGCAAGTGGGGCATGCGCAGTTACTCACTTCTTGTTTCAGTGACTTGCCTAACTTACACACAAAGAGTCAGAGCTAGGATTTGAAAGCAGGTCTTGGGCAGGGGGGGGGGGGAGTCCCCACCTGACAACTTGGAGCACCTCCAATAGTGGCATCTGATTTTCCATCAAGTGACAAAACAGTTGCCACTGTTCTATTGGATTCATAATTCGTTGGCATGTGTGTGCATGTGTTGGAGGTGCCTGTTTGTGTTCAATCCTATGTCTCCTCCCACATGCGTGGTGGTGAGTCATTTCCATGTACCCTTTATGACCCTCTGGGAAGGAGATCTGTGCTAATTGCCACAACACAAACAAGGCATTGCCCATAAATGTATTTTCCGAGCCACAGTAGCATAGCTGGTTTTTTCTGACCCCGGTTGGCCATGTCTAGAGATTCTGCTTTTGAACCCTGCTCTCCTCCCCCCAAAATACAAACAAACCTGTGCACCATTCACTTCTGCTGGATCCTGTTTCTGGGAGGATGGTGGGAATAGCACAAACCCTCATGCTACATCTGGGGCTGTCATGTGATGTGTCATATGACCCCCCCCCCCCACAGCATTTCTAGCTTTACAGATGGGCACTTGGGCTAGAAGGTATTTAGTGCCGCAGAGGGATCCAGTATCTTAGGTAGGTTGAGTGATTCCCAGTTCCCAATAGGCTCAGGGGCTCTTAGTTTGGGGATAAAGCATTCTGGGAGTCTGTGAGAGGAAACTGGACTGTTCATGTGATGAATGGTCTGGAGCAGTCAGGAGACTGACAAAACAGAGTCCACACTGCGTGTCCCACACCCCAAATGGTGGTGCGAGCCTACTGAGTGTTCAGAGTCAGTTATTTTTGAATGAATGGACAGATGCAACACTCTAATATTTGTCCTGGTTAAACATGTCTCAGGTTGTGAGCACATGCTTCAGCCACTCAGATTCTGGCTTGAAGGATGCTGCATGGGGTGGCTCGCGCTATTTTCAGTGGAGTAGCCCCCATGGGACCACTGGGCAGCTCCACAGCCATCTTCAGTGTGGTTTGACAGTCTGTTTAATGCCCAGGGTCCAGGTGGAAAGATGACATCTCTGCCTTTGCGCCTTAGGGAGCTATCCGAGTCACAGCGGGGAGATGGAAACTGAGTCACAGCAGGGAGATGGAAACTGAGTCACAGCAGGGAGATGGAAACTGAGTCACAGCGGAGAGATGGAAAGCTGAGCTCTGGGATTGGAAGTGCAAAGGGGAAGAGGGGAAGAAAAGTATCGCAGCGTGTTAAAACCACTAACTGGAGCCGGGCGTGGTGGCGCACGCCTTTAATCCCAGCACTCGGGAGGCAGAGGCAGGCAGATCTCTGTGAGTTCGAGGCCAGCCTGGTCTACAAAGTGAGTCCAGGATGGCCAAGGCTACATAGAGAAACCCTGTCTCGAAAAACCAAAAACCAAAAACAAAAACCAAAAAAAAAAAAAACCACTAACGGAGTTGCTCAGACCTAGTCCCAATGTGTTACCGCTGCCACGAGTGGTGAGGGGGTGGGTTCCAGCTCAGGCCGGTTCTCTCTAGGACCAGGCAACTTCTGCAGTAGATGTCACCCTGCATGGAGTTAGTAACTCAGGTCCCAGAGTTAGTCACTGAATGCTGCTGTCCAAGCAGGGAAAATCAGGAAGAGAGGGACAAGGGGCCATCACACCAGCCCTGAGGATTTGGGGATTCAGGTGACAGCCCAGGTCAGTCTCACATGATGCACCTTGGGACCTGAAACCTGAGCAGAGGTAACTCTTGACTGTGGCCTTGGGCAAACCTTGCCTTCCCTTCCAGGGGCTTCTCTAGGGGGGATAAAAAGCAAGAGACAGTCAGACAGAGAAGCTTCCCCAGCCAGTGGCAGATGTTAAGACAAGGCCCCTCCCCGCCCTAGGAGCTGTTGGTAGTTACTGGCAGTCTGGTGTCATTTTCTTCATTGGTGTAGCCATTAAGTTGCTTTTCCTCTAGGAAGTAGCCCACCATCCATGCTTACACAGGATGACTAATGGAGAAGTGGGGGAGCGAGAGTGGGAGGGGGATAAGAGCGAGTATGGAGAGTGAATATGGTCACAATGCATTGCGTGTGTGAAATTGTCAAAACAATCTTAAACTCAACCAAATGTCTTTTCAGTAAGAACGTGATTAAATAATATCATTGAAGTTATTAATACAAAAGGAACTGGTCTTAGTCAGCACTGGCTACTTATTATTTTCCTTTGTTTATAATTTTTATTCAGTTATTTTCTGGTAGTAAAAGTAGTCTTTGCTCCTGCTAAACTGTCTTGGGAAACAGGGAAATGAGTATAAAAAAGAAATTCAGAAATAATTATAAAGAAAGGAACCACTTCAGAATCTCATTATTTAGACATAAGTTTTGCTAATACTACGGAAGTATTATTACCATATTAGCATAATACTATTGCTAATATTATGGTAGATTTCTTGTTTACATTTTTTACCATCTAAATGCTGGCCCGGCCAGACTCTGCATAGCTTCTGAGATTGTGTGAGATTGGGGAGATCCTCTCCTCCATTTTCCCTCTTTTAACACAAGGTCGTAGGTAGCCCGGACTGGCCTCAAGCTTGACAAGTCGCTGAAGATGGCCTCGAACTTCTGACCTTATGCTTCAGTACCCATCACTACTCTCAGTATGTGTGCTGCAACTTATCAGACATCAGCCTTCATGTTTCCTGGGTGTCATAGTTATTTTTGTCAACTTGACACAAGCCTAAGAAGACCTGCGAGGAAGGAATCTCAGCTGGGAAGTGGCCTCCATCAGATTGGCCTGTGGCCATGTCTATGGGGCATGTTCTTAATTGATGATTGAAGTGGAAGGGCCTGGCATGGACTGTTCTATCCCCGGGTGAGTGGGCCTGCCTTGCGGAAGAAAGGCCACTGAGCAAGCCACAGGAAACAACCCAATAAGAAACATATCTCTGTGGTTTCTGCTCCAAGCCTTTGCCTTGGCTTCTCTCTGCCCAAATTGCTTTTTGGTCATGGTTTTATCTAAGCAACAGAACAATAGGCAAGCAGCCCCGTAGATTTTATGTATCTATATCTATATCTATATTTATATCTATATCTGAATGGCTTTGTAGTCTGATTTTTTTTTACTGCACATTCCACTGTGATATTTTCTCTGCATTGTTAACGATTTTTCAAGCACATGAAGTCACCATGCAGCTCTGGAGCTGTGGAAGTTTAATCAGCCTTCCTGTTAGTGCTGTTGGCAATGTGGGTTTCCCTTAGAGGATTATCTAAGGGACACACACATGACATGATGGCTTTTCCAAACATTTGTAGCATCTGGGGACTCAGTTCTCAGAGATGGATATGGGCTGTGTGGTCTGAGGTGTAGGCTTGTTCTGCACTGGCCAGGCCTATATGTAGACAATCGCATGGGTCAGAACACTATTTCACGGTCCTCTTGGTCTTTTGTATCAAAGAGGGACTCTGTATTTGAAGTTTGGTGTCTGGGAATGAGCACTGCTGAAACCAGGACAGGCCTGGACAGCCTAGTGTGCCTTTAACAGCTTTCTTACATTTCTTTGTCTTCCTTCTTGGCAAAATGAAAGCAGGTCTTGGTGCGGAACCTTTGGTAGGTAATAGTTGGAATGTAATAACTGCTCTCACTCCATTTACAGCTCTCTGTCTGTGTTAACTGCTTCTGACTTTTACCACTTTAGATAGGACATAGAGTTTCCCCTTTAAATAAGAGGAGCAGTGGTTGTGGGCACACACTGAATTCCTGTTGTGTGCTGGGTGATGGTCAGAGCTTCACAGCAGTGGTTCATGAAGCTCTCATGGCAACCATTCCTGGCAGCTGCTGTTGTGGTCTTCAGTGTACAGAGGGGGGAGGGCAAAGAGCTGGCCAGACAACACAGAGTTAGTAAGTGGTAGCATCCAGATTTCAACCTCGGCTCATTGCTCATAAATGAAAGAATATTAAGCAAATGGACATATAAGCCTTGCCCCAACTAGCCAATAGCCTGTGGAACAGTGGGTAGCAATGCGGGTAGAGTCGGGGTGGCGGGAGGCGGGGGGGAGCTCAAGCCCGTGAGGGATGAGCAGGCACTGCTCACATCCTGCTGTAGCTGAGGGATGCAGTTCCCAGTGCGGTCTCCCTTTTGAAGGAACGCACAGGCCACGGCCACTTCCTGCTGACACACTAAAACAGTAGATGTTGCCAGAGGTTCAACAGAGGCAGTCAAAAGTAACAAGTGACCTGAGATCAAACCCCAGCTCTTCAGGTTGCCTGTGCCCTTCTCTGTCTCCCCTGACCCCCATCCTATAATCATAGCAGTAGGACTGCTCTCAGGGTCATTATGAAGAGGAAATGGAGTATTTATCTACCCCTCTGCACGTGGAAAGCCCTCTTTTAAGTCATCGTATTTGGGACTGAGGCAAGGGCTCAGAGGTAAAGGGCTTACTGTAGAAGCATGAGGACTTGAGCTCAGATCCCTAGTTTGAGGATGTAGTCCATTGTGGTGGGAAACACATCCTTAGGAGTAGCCCTGGACGGTGGCAGCATGAGGACCAGTTGCTCATCCACCCTGGGGCAGGGCACGAAGCAGGACCAGGGGCTTCTGGTGTTCAGTTGGCTTTCTTCCTCCTGTCTCCCTTTTGCTCAGCCCAGGATCCAGCCCATAGGGTGATTCTGCACACATCTGGAGTGGATCTTCTCTCTGGGAATGCCCTCACAGACATAGCCAGAGGTGTGCCTCATTAATGTCCCAGCTGTTCCTTAACCCACTCAAGTTGACAACCAAGAACAACTATTAGAAAGATAGACATTGTAGAGGTCATGATAGTGACCTGTCAACATATGATATATGATGCCCACCACTGGGAAATATTTAGGAAATATTAAGCAAGTTTATTTGCTTCTGTTTTCTTAAAAACAGTTTCCAAGTTTTTTCCTACGTTCTTTTGGGACATCTTGTATTTCTTTGTTTTTATTTTTATTTTTAGTTTTTGGAGACAAGCTCTTGCTATGTAGTCCAGGCTGGCCTTGAATTCATGATCCTCCTGCCTAATCCCCCAAATGGTGAGATTACCTGGCATGCCTTGTATTCCGTGGGTGGGCCAACTGTACAATGAGGGCCCTTGCTCTAGGGCACAGGCCCAGCCTGATCAGTCTCCAAGCTTTCAGAAGAAAGATCTTGAATGTCCCAGCATGAGTTCAGCAGTGACAGTCAGTGGTCAGGGTCATGGGACAGAGGCTCATCACTTATATCAGTGATTCTTAACCTGTGGGTTGAGACTTGGAGGTTGAGTGCCCCTTTCACAAGGGTCCCATATCAGATACACTGTATAGTGTATATATTGCACTGTGATTAATAAATGTAGCAAATTTACAGTTATGAAGTAGTAACAAAATAGCTTTATGGTTGGGGGTCCCCACAACACTAGGAACTGCATTAAAGGGTCGCCCCATTGGGAAGGTTGGGTGGGAGTCACTGTCTTACATGCAGGTTTTCCTCAGGAAGGGGAAACTGCTGACATCCAAAGTGTCTTCAAACGAGGTTTTGACTTCTTAACTTGGGATGGCCTCTCTGCCTGACCTGCTAGGCTCCCTGAGCCCCCAGCACACACAGAGAATATGGCAGCCACAGCACGTGGGCCTTTCACCTTAAATCCGCTTGAGGTCAGATTTCTTTGCTCTTGTCCCTGTATGACCAGTGCAGTATACAGCACAGTATGGCATTCTAGCACTTTCCCTGACTCAGGGGCAGACTATTTCTTAGTTCTGCTGAGCCCAGCAAAGGAAAACAGGAAGGAGAAATGTTAGGCCTCAAAGATGTCATGTCTTAGACCCAGAACTGTTCGGCAAGTTGTTCCTAGGTCATCATTCCTACAGTTTGGAAGGCAGCAAAGTCATTTACGCGAAGCTTTTCAGAGTTCACAGACTCCACTTGCTGAACTCTGCAGCGATGTGTCTTATTTGATGACATCAGCAACAACAGCAACAACATACTCGTTATTATAACAGCTAGCACTTACTGAGTGTCAACTAAGGACTGTGTCTGCTGCGTTGCCTATATTATTTCACACTTTGGTGTTCTGTGAAGTAGTTAATAATGTTATCTCCATTTTAAGAAAATTGAGACAGGATCACACAGGTGCAAAGCATCTGTGCCAATGCCATAGCGCCCTTCCTTGGTGGCCAAGGGCAAACAGCACATTGAAAGATAGAAACTCTAATCCCAGCAGTTGGGAAGCGGAGTCAGGCAGATGGCTATGAGTTTGAGGCCAGCCCTGGGCTACATAGTGATTTACAAGCCAACCAGGGTTACAAAGCAAGACAGAGAGAGAGAGAGAGAGAGAGAGAGAGAGAGAGAGAGAGAGAGAGAGAGAGAGAGAGAGAGAGAGAGAGAGCGCAATAAATAGCACCGCACCCCTGGGAGTTGACCAGGCCAGGAGGGAAGTGTAGGTTGAGTTAGTAAGATATCAAAAGGGTTGGCCTCAGAGATTAGGCACACTTGCTGCTTTTGGGAAAGACCTGGGTGTCACTCTCTTACCCTACCTCATACCCGAATGGCAGCTCACAACCATTTAAAACTCCAGTTCCAGGGGATCCAACACCCTCTTCTGGTCTTCGTGGGCATTACATATACATGGTGGAAAAACACTCATTCCTACGATAAGAAACAACAACAACAAAAAGGTTAGCTCGTGAGTTTCTAGAGAACCACTGAGAGAAGCTGGTGCTGTGGCAGGTTCTTCATGGTCCGTGGCAGCAGTGCATGAATGGATGAGTGAGCCCACCCGGCTCGGAAGGCAGTGAAAGTTCTCCAATACCCTTCGTGTCATGTCCCGAGAAGAAATGCAGCCAGCATAGAAGGACTGGTGCCTACTTCTAAGCCTGGCTCATGCTGTGCCCACAAGCAAACCATTGCTCCTTTCTCTGAAGGCTCAATTCCTCACTTGTAAACTGTTTATTCTGCGAGGCCTGGGGGATCTACTGATGGTTGTCTGATTGAGGCCATCCCAGGGCAGTAAGTGTGACAGACACCGAGTGGGTGACAAGGAGGGGCCTTGCAGGTGTGTTTAAGAGCCAGCTGTTATGGTTCACTCTCTGAGAGGCTCGGCAATGCCCCTGGGGACAGCTGAGCTGGCATCAGGCTGTGCTTAAGGAAACATTTACTGCTGGAGAGATGCCTATTTCCCGTCGTTTTGTTAACAGGACACTTGATTCACACTCTGGTTTAGACATTAGGTGCTCACATCAGAGTTGATGGTCTTGTTTTCACTCTTAGCAGAACTGCAGCAGGTCATGCTCTGGAGGGTCAGTTGCTCCAGGCTCCCTGGCTTTGGGGAGCAGGAGAGTGCTCATAGACCCTGGAGTTGAGTTCCTGGGAAGGGATAGACCCTGTAGACATCAGACTTGGGGCGGGGATTCTAGCAGACTTTGGGCACACCTTCAAAGTTCCCAGGGTGGAGAAGAAGTGGTAAACCCAGGAAACTATGCAGCCATCCTGCCAGGCTTAGAAGCAGGTACCAGTACTTGCTTTGATTGTTTTCTGTATCCTCCCGAGGACCATAGAACCTGCACCTGTATCACTTCTCATGTATTCTCCAGAGTTCAGTTTTAGGTATGCATTAGGTGACACAACCAAGCTCACTGCCGCCTTCCCTGTCCCCAGGCTCTCATTGGCATCTTGCAGACCCCAGGCACTTTTGTCTTCTTGGGTCTCCTCCTCCTTCAGAAGTTATGTACAGGCTAGGAATGCAGCTCGGTTGATTGAATATTTGCTTAGCATGCACGAAGATCTACATTCCATCCCATAAAACTGGGAGTGATGGCCCACATCTGGAATCCCAGCACTCAAGAGATGGGGGGATGGGGATTAGGAGTGTAAGGTCATCCTCAGCTAAAGAGAGTGAAAAAATAAACCCAGGTGTGGTGGCGTGTGCTGGCAATGCCAGCACTGGAGGAAGAGAGACAAGCCAGTCCTTTGGTGGGTTTCACTGGATAATCGACCCAGGTTTACTTGCTGAGTTCCAACAAAAGACCCTGACCCAAACAAACAAAAGCATGGTGAATGGATGGCTCCTGACCTCTGGACTCCACATCCACATGCCCACATGTGCATATACTCAGGCACACGTGTGCACACACACAGGAACACATAGTCCGATATGGAAGATGCACCCAGAATTCAAAAGCCATGCAAACGTCATCAGTTTTGGATGACCCCATGCACCTTCCTTCTCTGTGCCATCCCCAGTGGACAAGCGAGACAGCGGGCCCCTAACCCTCTTCTGGGTTACCACTTCTAGTTTCTTATAAAGTACCAGTGTTCTACAGAAAGCCGGTCTCCAGCCCAGGGTGCCACAGATCTAGTCACAACCCTAAGTGACTACTTCTACATCTACCCTCCTCTCCCACCTCCAGATACCTTCTAATCCATAAGGCCTTAGGGCACCCCAAACTTGTGTTTCACAAAGGGACACTTGGCCCAGAAAAAAATGGTTTGACCGAATAAGGCTGGAAGACACTATGTCCTGTCATACCGTTCTGGAGATTTGTGTTGGGCATCTGTGCTTGGAGATGTCCTGCAGGGATTAAGCCTATCATGGGCCGAGATCTACAGATGGAGTGGCATGTGAGCCACTGCTTTTTAGAGCTCTTACCACCACTTAGACATGCTCTGGGAACAGCTAGTCTGGTGTTTGTGCTTGAATGGATGTAGGGTAGATCTCCAAGGACCTACAGGAGCCTCAGCTCTTGCAGAACCACCAAGGAAGGCCAGATCATCCCCCAAAGCTCCTACTTCGAAGGCAAATGGCATGCAAGAATAAGGAAAACACTGGCTTTGACGGTCTTTAGCCCCTCTTCGGCTCCCATCATTGCTATGACTTTGAAAGCATCGTGGTACTTGATGGAACCTCGGCTTCCTTATTTGAAATGGCATCTGCTCACAGGAAGCTTGAGTGTCCCAGACTTCAGGCCTGTGGCAGGGACGGTTGGCACTGTGACCTTTCATCTCTTGCCTGTCTTAATTTTTTTGTTTTTTGTTTTGTTTTTTTGAATACTAGGGCTGGGAGCCTCCAGTGCACAGGCCAGCATGGCTCTGTTACATTGGTTTGGAGGTGGATAGGATTCCTTAGACCAAGAGCTGATTTCTCCCTGAGAAGGGAGGGGCATTCCTGGGACCAACAAAAGCCAGAGAGGAAATCCATAGAGTGTTGGCTGAGCTGTGGGCTGCATTAGGGTCACCTTGGTAGAAGGAGGAGAAGAGACCACCCAACTAGGATTCTAGAAAGCAGAGGAACACCCGGCAAAGGTATACATTATTCTCCAGGGAATGAGCAGAATCTGCCCCAGGAGAAAGGACAGATTAGCAATGAGATGCCTGTCATGGCTAGTGGTATAAGCCTGTAGCCTTAGCTATTGGAGAGGCTGAGGCAGGAGGATTGTGAATCCAAGGCTTGTCTAGCATGTCCAGGGCTCCTGATTCAATCTTTAGTTCAGCAAAAACCAAAACAAACACAAACAAACAACAACAACAACCCAAGATACCAGCTGTCTGAATGTGTTCACAGAAGTCTAGCCAGGCCTAACCCATCACCCAGCAGGGGACATATCTAAACAGTAGCATTCTGAGAACCAATTCTGGAAAGGTAACTACTTCAAAATGACCTTAGACAGAGGGACAGATGGACAGAGGGCCCTGTGGCGGTGTGGAAAGGACATTCAGTTAGAGTGTCAGTCTTGCCTGGACCTTCATGGCCATGTGGCCTTGTCAAGTCCCTTCTGCATCTGTAGGACAGACCTGACAGAATCTGCCTGTGCATTAGGCAGAAGACAGGACATGCCTTGCACAATAGAAAGGTTCCAGATAGAAAGAGATCAGCCTTAGAATGATGCCTTCAAGGAGCCACAAGGACAGGGAAATCCTCATGCCGTCCCACTAAAGAGCCATGGCCTCTCATCTCATGACGTCATCTAGACAGAGATAGCTTGTGTTGGTGAGGATGAGAGGTAGTGAAATGAAGTCACATGGCTTGGAAGGGTTTTTTCCCAGGCATTTACATAAAACAACTGAAAATAAGTGTTCCCACAAAAGTGGGTTTAGTCATATTTATAGCAGTGCCATCTCCAACAGCTAAAAGGCAGAAATAACCCACATGTCTATGAGCTGATAAGTGGATAAACAAACTGTGGCATATCTATACAATGGAGTATTAGCCAGCTGTAAGAAGAAGTGAGGTTCTGATAAGTGCTACAACGCAGATGAGCCTCAAAGCACTGTTTAGGCAAAAGAAGGCAGACACAAAATTACCTGTTGTGTGTTTTTGTGACTGATAAACCTGCCTGTGGAGAAAGAAAGTGAGAGCTATCTCCTACCTCCCTGAGTACATCTCTTACAGAAGTCCAGCCTATGTGGGGTGCAATTTTACTTTCCAATCTTTATTCTTAGGAATTAAGTCACAGAGAATCACCCAGGCCACTTCTCCAAGGGACCATTCATATTTTAGAATTTGCTTCACTGTTGTCATTATTATTGTCACCACCACCACCGCCATCATCATCATTTTTAGTAAAAGAGACTCTCCTGATCCTCTTGTCCGTGTCTCCAAAGTGCTAAAGCTTCCCAGGGGCGTGTTTCTGCTCTCCTAAGTCAAATGCCAGGTTAAAGGTCTCCAGCTCAGTAAAAGCAAGTGGGAGGCACAACTTGAGAATTGCCTGTCTGGGAGGCAGCTCTGGCAATGCAGGATAGAGAGAAAACCAGGCAGTAGGGAAACCTGGAGAGCCCAAGGTGGCTCAGATGGAAATTAGGGTTTGACCAAGGCATGCTGGGAAAACAGGGAAGTTTTAGAAATAGCCACATCATTCCAGAGGGACTGGCCAGGCTTAGGATGGAAGGCAGTTTTAGATGCTCTGAGGACTATTTTTGGAGACAGAATCACATTTGTTTATTGTTGCTTTAGATGGTGGACATATAGGGCATCCTGCAGGAGCTCAGGGGCTGCTTCTCACCCAGCACTGATGCAGCATCCTTGGAATCTGCCAGCCCCTGCCCCTGCCCTCCCTCCTGGGATTGCTTCCTGTTTCTCTATGGTACCCAGACCTGGAAGCACCCAACACCCCACTTCTCCAGTCTGCGATCTTGGGAGATGACAAAGCCATTTCAGGCACACTGGGTAGCTTGGGCTCTGGCTAAGCCTAGCATTTGGGAAAAAAGAGATGAGAACAAAGCATCCAGAAACTTCTCTGGCCTTCTTTCCTTTGCTGAATTGTCAGGGAGCCAACATAGTTCGCAGATCATAGCCACTTTTCCTGCTGAGCATATTTTTTTTTTTTTTTTTTTCAGCAGGAGAGACTTAATCGAGGAGGATCAGGGTAATGGGTGATCTTTCTCATTGAGATGGTCACACTGGGAGGGGTGATCACAGAGGTGGCCAGACCATCTCTGGGAAGTTCTCAGATGAAATCCCAGAGGAATGGCCTTGTGAGCTTGGAATAGCTCGCAGTCCTGTCTTGCTAGTCTTCCCCTATTGATGAAGATGAAACAGATCTGGGAATTTCTGACTGTGGAGTGTATCCTGTCTCTGTTTGTTCGTAGAGACTTCAGGATGAGAGCCGCACGACACAGTCCCCATTTTTGCCGCGCTTATAAAGTACATCTTTGTGAATGCCTTTGCTGGCAGAGTTCCTAGTGCCCTATCTAAAGCCCTACTTTGAAGTGTGTGTGTGTGTGTGTGTGTGTGTGTGTGTGTAAATGCACTTGTGATCTTCTTCCTAGACTGTGGCATCTCAGCTTGCCCTAGCCCTGCTTGTACTTTCCTGTCTACAGTAGCTTTGTTAAAGTCCTCATCTCTTGTCCCTTCTCCTCCTTCAGACTTTTCTTTGTCTCCCCCTGCACATCCCCCACCTCCACCACGACCCCATCAGAGAAGCAAACTCCATCTCTTCTATCAGCTGTTTTTCATGCATTATGTGCATTTAAGACCTTAAGATACTTCTATCTTGTATGTTTGGTTCAATTCTGCCATGGCGGGGAGGAAACTCGGGACCTTGCACAGGGCAAGCAAGCACTCTCACTGAACTTTGGCCTTAGCTCATACGTTTTATGTTTCAGGAAGCTTCCTACAGATGAAAAAATATAGGGTCAGGGATCAGCTTGCATTCTCATTCTCTCCCTCCCTCTCTCTCCCTCCCTCTCTCTCTCTCTCTCGCTCAAGTTTTAAACCAGCTTTATTAAGATGTAGTCCATGCGCCATATGACTCATTGATTCAGATGACTACACTGATTTTTTAATACGTTCAGAGTTATTAGTCATCATTATAACTCTAACTCACCAACCTCAAGAAACGCTCTTCATGTTAGCAGCCACTCTCCTTTCCTTGTGCCCCCTGCTCTAAGCAGCCACAATTTAATTTGTATTCTAAAATTTCATAAAAGAAGTCTACAGTGTGTTTTTTTTTGTGACAGGCTTCTTTCATTTGGCGTAATGTGTTGAAGGTTCATTTTTTTTGTTTCTTATTTTTATTTTAATTAATTAATTTACATCCTGACTGCAGTTTCCCCTCCCTCCTCTCCTCCCTCCCGTCTCTTCCTCCTCCCTGTCTCTTCAGAAAAGGGGAGGCCTCCCATGGATATCAGCCAGCCTTGGCATGTCAAGTTGCCATATAAGACTAGGTGCCTCAAGCCGGGCATGGTGGCGCACGCCTTTAATCCCAGGACTTGGGAGGCAGAGGCAGGTGGATAGCTATCAGTTCAAGGCCAGCCTGGTCTACAAAGCAAGTCCAGTACAGCCAAGGCTAACACAGGGAGACCCTGTCTCAAAAAACAAAACTAAAAACCAAGCAATTAAAAAACAAAACAAACAAGCAAAAAACTCCAAATCAAACCAAAGACTAGGTGCCTCCTCTCCTATTGAGGCTAGGCAAGGCAGCCCAGGAGGGGGAAAGGGTCCCCAAGGCAAGCAACACACTCAGAGGTAGTCCCTAATCCTGCTGTTATGAGTGTCACATGTAGACTGAGCTACTATTTTCAATATTTTAATTATGCATGTATGTGGGAGGAGGTACATGCACATGGTTACAGTACCTGTGGAGGCCAAGAGAGGGCGTTACATCTACCTGGAGCGCCAGCTATGAATGGTTGTCAGCTGTCTGATGTGGGTGCTGGGAATTGAACTCAGGCCCTCTGGAAGAGCAGTATGTACTCTTAATCACTGAGCCATCTCCCTAGCCCCCTGCCCCGCCCCTCCTCATCCTGAGATGCACAGTCTGGCGTGTACTTGTTTTAGACTGAGTAATACTCTGTTGTATGGTTATATTGTATTTTGTTCAGCCATTTATTACACAGTGCGCCTGTAGTGTGTGTCCAGGAAAGGCTATTGCAGGAAAGGCTGCTGTGGACACCATGCATGTGTTTTGTGTAGATATGTAAATTCAAGGAGCAGAACTGATGGATCAATGTGGCTCTGTTTAACTTGTAGAGGAACTGCCAAGGCGCTTTCACCATTTACCAGTTCTGTCAACAATATTTGTGCTCTAAACTTTTTACATCCTCCACAAATCTGTTACCTGGCTTTATAATTTTTGCCACCATAAGGGCTTTTAACTGATAAAGCAGTCTTTAAATTGCTTTGTTTTTTGAGTTGCGATTGTACATATGATATTTCCCCCTTCCCTTTTCTCCTTCCAAACTGTCCCATATGCCTTCCTTGCTTTCTTTCAAATCCATGGCTTCTTTTTTTCATTAATACTGTTACTGTACATACGTGATGTGTGTGTTTCCAGGGCTGATCATTTAGTATTGGATAACTAACAGTTATGCTCTTTCCTGGAGAAGCCTTTTTTTTTTTCCATCTCACTCTCATTCTTTCTCAGTTGCCTGTAGGGCTGAGGCCTTGTGATCTTTCCCCTGTGCACTTTGGCATGTCTATTGGTGCCATTCTTGCTTGGCTCATGTTTAAGAAGCCATTTTGGTGAGTCTTTATAGCTGTACTTCTGACATTCCTAGGAGACACAGACCCTCAGCAAACTTCCTGTTCCTCTCGCTCTTACAGTCTTTCCACCTCTTCTTCCACGGTGTCCTCCGAGCCGTAGGTGTAGGAGTTGCTTTGTGGTATGGAACTGGGCTCTATAACTCTGTGTTTTGATTGGTTGTGGGTTTCCGTTATGGTCTCCATCTGTTGCAAAGCGAAGTTTCCTTGATGTGGGACGAGAGCTACACTTACCTGTGGCTGCAAGGACAAATATTTAGAGTGTAGTCAGGAATGACTCTGGTTTAGCAAAGTGGTGGTGGTAGGTTCTCTCCTCCAAGATCCATGATGCTGTAACAGTTGGCTGGGCTTCCAGTACTAGGCATGGTTTCCCTCTTATTGAGCGGGATCAATATTGCATTGCTACTCTGAGAGCTATTTCCTTGATGGTTGAACATCTTCGACGTTGAATGTTTTTGCAGATGGCCAAAAGATGTGCTTTTTAAAAATGTGTGTGCTGGGGATCCAAACTCAGATATTCATGCTCACACAGCGAACACCTTTTACCCACTGAGCCACCTCCCAAGCCCTAAGTCTTAGCTGCTCATTTGTGTATATTCTCTAGAGAGATGACTATTTAAAAATTTCACCTATTTAA
Source organism: Acomys russatus (assembly GCF_903995435.1). Lineage (NCBI taxonomy): Eukaryota > Metazoa > Chordata > Mammalia > Rodentia > Muridae > Acomys > Acomys russatus. The sequence continues at coordinate 60,480,241 of NC_067143.1, read as the reverse complement.
AAAGTATGTTCTTTTTGTTATTGAGAAATAGTAGTTTCTTCATTATCCTAGATATTAGTCTCTTATTAAGTATTCTTTTTGAAAATATTTTTCCTCTTAGGTAGAGTCTCTCCCTTGTCACTTGGCCCCTCCCCACCCCCACAATACATGTAAGGTCACAGTAGAAATGGAGCTACCTGTAAGCCAGGAAGAGATATCATTAGGACCAAAACAAGACAGCATTTGATCTTGGACTTCTAGCCCGATGACTGTAAGGAGATAAATGCCTATTATTCAAGATCTCTCTCTCTCTCTCTCTCTCTCTCTCTCTCTCTCTCTCTCTCTCTCTCACACACACACACACACACACACACACACACACACAAATATACAATGAATCTTTAAAACATATATTTTGAGGGGTGGCCTGGAGAGATAGCTCAATGACTAAGAATAGTTTCTACTCTTACAGAAGACCAGACAGAATTTGGCTGTCCCCAGCACTCACAATGGGTAGCTCATAAATGCCTGTAAGTACAGCTCTAGGGAATTCAACACTCTTTTCTGGCCTGTGGGGACACCACACACACACACACACACACACACACACACACACACACTATGAATCTTTAAAATACTGGGCATGTGTGTTGTATAGCATGTCTATAACATGTGTGTGTAGGGGTGTGTGCACAGGCACCTAAGTGGAGGCCAAAAGAGGATGCTAAGTGTCATCCTCTGTCACTCTCAGTCTTATTCCCTTGAGACAGGGTCTCTCACTGAACCTAAAGCTTATTGTTTTCAGCTAAGCTGGTGGCCAGCAAGTCTCTATGACACTCTTGTCTCCAACCTTCAGGACTTTGGTTACAGGTTATGGTCATGCCTTAAAAAAAAATGGCTAAAATTTTCAGATAAGTGCTCACAACAACAAGCATCTTTACCCAACTCAGATATTCATGCTCACACAGCAAACATTTTTTACCCATTCAGCCACCTCCCAAGCCCTACAGACTAATTTAAAAAAAGAGAAAGAAAAAGCAGATGAGGAAGATGGCTAAGTGTGTAAACATAGGAGAAAACAGATCCCACAAAGCTGTCCTCTGACCTTCATGCACAAGCCCCTCCCACTGTATTATATTATTATTATTATTATTATTATTATTATTATTATTATTATTATTATTAAAAATAATGTAGGAGCAAAGGCCATTCCAGATCGCAGTGTGTAAACAGCACTATAACATACAACATACATGCACATGGAGTCCTTCTGTGCATGAAGTTGAAAAGTCCTGAACTGCAAAGTCTCCCTGCAGCTTTGCTTCCTTTAGAGCAAGGGTCCATTTTGGGTTCTGTAACTGTTCACTGCTCTCTGCTCTGTGATGCTTTCAATGAGCCAGAACAAGGCACTTCCTGATCTTCCTCTATCGGAGCCTCAAGATCGCCCTGGGGCTTCTGGGGCTCTGGAGCCATCCCACTGCAGCTCAGCCTGTCTCCTTCTTCCCTGCTCCCTTTGTCGCTGTTACTTTTAATTCGCTTAGCCTCTGAGCATTTTTACTGATATCTGGCCGCAAGCCCTTTTAGGAAGCAGGCAGTTATAAATCATCCATGAGGCAAATGCACAAGAGCGACCCTGCAGGCACTGATTTCTCCCAGATAATCAAGACTGCAGGCTCAGGATTTGGGTCCAGGGGGATAGCTACAGGAGAGGGGTGGGGGCGGAGTGCGGGGAGCCAGTGCTTCTGAGCAAGCGGTAGGCTGTCTGACCCTGGATGAGGAAGAATGGAAGTTGCTTTTTTGTCTGTGTGTAGCTTCCCATCAGGCCTCTGAGGAGAGCTGTGTCTTCAGAGTTCTCTACGGCAATGGTGTGTTTGTTTGTTGGTTTTGTTTTTGAATCTTTTAAAGATTTGTTTCAGGGCTACAGTCCGTTCCTTAAGCCCCAAGAAAGAGCTGCAGGAAGGGCTGTGATATGCTGATGACAGTGCAGGGGTGTGGCAGGGGCAGGGCCTACTCATGCACTCTGTTGTCAGGCCTTTGGTCACCAGGAGATAGGGGAGGCCAGGCCTCTGGCAGCACCCCAGGGAGCTGAACCTGAAAAGCCTAACCCAGGGAGGCCTGGGAGCGAGGCTGCTGGCCAAGGGGACAGAGTGGTTTTTCACCAACTTGTAAATGAATACTTGGTCATAATGCTCTGAAAACTTCTAGTTATCTTCGCTCAACATTTGCTCAGAAAATGTGAACGTATGGGTGCCTGAATCTAAACAAAATGCCAATCTGCAGAGATGACCACCAACACTGGCCAGTTCGTTTATTAAAAATGGGTAAGCCAAACTGGCCGCTTTAAAGACCGGAGGAGTTGTTGGGACGCGCCTGGCATCCATGCGTGCCCTCTTGGATGGTAGACAGCCATTAGCTTTTGCAAGGCAAGTTCCTAAAAGAGCATTTCCTCTCCGTCCATCAGGGAAAATAGTCCCCAGCCAACGCCCAGGGTGCTGAGCTAGGTGGTGGCAAACGGTGAGACAAAAAGACTAGTCAGCACATCCTCTAGAGGGGAAGAGTGTTAGTAATCAGGCAGCAATGCAGCCACCCAAAGGCCCTGATGGCCATGGGGAAACAGGCAACTTCAAAGCCACCCCGGAAACACATAATCGCCAGCTGGTAGGATTTAGGTTCCCCTAACCCACTTGTGTACTTTCTGCGCATGCGCTGGGCAATTCCTCTCATCTCCTCGCGTGTCTTCAGAGACTGTCTCTCTATCTCCCCCCACTCCCATAAAACCTCTCACGTGGATCTGCCCCTTGGTGTGATTTCTATTTCGACGTACAGCTCTGCCGCACACATCCTAATAGGCTGCTGGAAACACCTCAGATTCCCAAATGTCCCTTAGATTTTCATTTGTCACTGATTCCCTCAGCTTTGAGTCTCAGGAAATCTCACCCCATCTTCCATAGAGGCTCTTTGGAGGAGTGTGCTCCAAGTGTGTTGGAAAGGATTCCTTTCAGTACAACACTGGTTGAGCCCTAATTACACCTTAAGGATCAGAGACACACGGATGAGAAACAGCGAATTTGGGAAGACAGGCAAGAGTCTGTCAGGGCAACCCTGGACTTGTTAGACAAGTGGGCGCATTCACCCTGAAAACAGAAAGTTGTAACTATGTTGGGACAGGCTTGGCTAGTTTTCTGCAAAAAGATAGTAAATACATTTTTGTTTGTTTTATTTTTTTAGTTAGATAATGTGTGTCTGAGCTATTCAACTGCCTTTGTAGGATGATAAACACCAAATTACATAAATGAATGTAGCTGTATTCCAGTGTACCCAACTTACTGAGACAATCATGTTTGGTGTACAGGGGGTAATTTCTTCAACTCTGCAAGAGGAATGCTTGTAATAATATGGAAACAATCATAACAAAAAACTACCCTCCCAGTAGTCGATTTGGGCTAAATTCAATGGTAGGTATACTGTTTGATTTGCATATATTTACTTACTTATATTCATAACAATTTAAAAGGACTGAGGTTCAAGAGCCTAAGTCAAGGGCTAGGAAGAGCAAATGAAGGGAGAAGTTTATGTTCACAACTAAACAGTTCAAAATACTATAAGTATATAGGACAGGTCACCAAGGACAAATGTCCCCTGAGGTGTGGGAGCTCCCAGGTCTTTAACCCTGGTCAGACCTGATAAACCCTGCCAACAGCAGTGACTTCCCAGGTCTGGGATCCTTGGAGCCCAGCCTGGAAAGAGGGTCCCGCTGGCCTGTTCTTCCTTCCCAGGATGGTCCACTACAGGACCGTGGAAACATTGCCCCGTCTATGGCTGCTCCTCCTCCACCAGAGCTCTTGTAGCTCAGGCTTTTATGGAGGCAGAGAATGAGGCATGAAAATGGCTCAGCTTAACCCTGGGATTGAACTCCGTGCTGTTTTACCTAACAGTTAAGTTAGGCTGAGCTCTTACAAGGATAACAAATGGTGGTGTGGTGGCGGAACAATGGATCTGGTGGTTAAAGACAGGACCTTCTCCGTGATGAATTGGGGAGGGCTTAGCCAGATGAAGTGAGCGCCTCTGGTCCCGTGTCAACAGCTGTGTGGTGCTTATTGTTGAGGTTCAGATGACCTGTGATGTTCCAGAAGGCCCATCACAGATACTGAACAGAACCCCGGCCTGCCTGGGAGTCAGGCAACACTCAGCCCAGGCCTGTTTATGGTACATCCCCAGCAGTCATGATGCTCGGAGCACACTGGCCCATCCTGCCGAGCTTCAGCAAATGAGACTGTTGTGAGAGCTTGTAAAGCCAGGTGCAGCCCATGTTTGGATAAATGACAGTAGTCTCCCAAAGATAACCAGAGGAAGTGCTCTGTGGTGCCTTCCTGTGTTATGAAACTGTAAACCTGGATGCCTGCCATGCTCTGAAATGGACAGGGTCATTGGATAGTCTTACTTACAGACTAGCCTATTGGCCGGAGACCTGCTTTCCAGCTGGGACTCTCAGGGAAGTGGCAGAGCAGAGAGTCGAGGGAAGGTCTAGTGTGTAGAAGAACCCTATGTACGCAGCTTACAAGGCCACACTGCTCCCATCAGGTGCAGCTCGTTATTATCAGTGCCCCAAAGCCAACAAAAGCCAATGTTAGAGGCAAAACCAGGAAAAGCCAGAGATAGTGACCACAGCTCATTGGGATGTTGGAGGCTACCCATGGGGACTTGTTTGACTCTCAGCTGTGCTCAGTTTCACACTGACTTCATCCTTAAACAAGCTATTCATCTTCACAAGGATTCGGGTTTACTCTCGTAAATGCTCAGTCTACAGTTAAGAGTAAAACCTCCCAGCATGCCCAGCAAAGTCTTACTGTGTCCCACTGCCTGTGGTTCAGTCATATGTCACCTTTTAGCCAATCTCTGTGAGCAGGGAGTGTGATGCATGGGCTCCTACAGACCACCTCCTGCCCTGGGATTGCCTCCTGCCCTGGGATTGCCTCCTGCCCTGTCATTGTTATCTGGGCTCCTGGATTCTCAGCTCATGATTGCTCTTTATAGACAATGGGGAGCCTGGACAAGTGGGGTGCAGCTGAAAACATATCAATGCTGTGCTGTAAAGATGGGGAGGTGGGGCCTAAGTAGTAATGAGGTCATTTTGCATGGCAGTTAATAAGGCACTTCACTCCCAAGAAGGCTTGTCCTAAACTGCCGTTGGCCTCTTGGAGCCATAGCAGACCTGACTTCATCCCTACAGCCCAGCCCCGAGCTATTGTAGCATTTCTGTGGGTTCTGAAAGCTGCGCTCCCCAGCGTGGAGATGAGTGAGGTAAAGGCCCTTCAGCTAGAGACACTGCATCTTCTGGTGATCTCAGCTGCTGCTTGTCCACCCTGGGGACACTTTGAGGACCTTTAGCGCCCAGAGAAGAACTGCATGCTGCCGGGCATGCCCTGGTTGGCCATGTTGACCTTGAGATAGGTCTGGGAACCCAAGAAGTCAAGACTCTGTTAGGAAACACCTCCCATTTGCTAACTGTTGCTGCTGTGGAGAACAGTCTGGATATGGCATCTTTGGGTGTTTTGCTGTTGTTTGTTTGTTTTGATTATTTTTGTGTGTATGAGTTCATGAACACACATGTGAGTGTGCACATGCTATATGTGCATGTGAAAGCCAGAGACCAACTGCAAGTGTTGTTACTCTGCGTCATCCATCTTGCTTTTTTTGAGCCCTAGTCTTTCACTGGCCTTGAGCTCACCAAGTGAGCCCCTGGGATCCTCCTGTCTCTGCCTCCGTAGCACTGGGATTAGAAGCATGGTCATGTAACCAGTTTTCTCTCTCTCTCTCTCTCTCTCTCTCTCTCTCTCTCTCTCTCTCTCTCTCTCTCTCTCTTTTAACCCTGGGTGCTGGGTGTTTAACACAGGTCATCAAGCTTGTGTTGAAAACATCCATCTACCCCGCTATCTCCCTAGATTATTTACTTTGTTTCCTTTTGAGACAGGATCTTGCTATGTAACCGAGGCTAGCCTGGAATTCCTGGTCCTCCTGCCTCAGCCTCCCAAGTGCTGGGATTACAGGCGCTAGGCTGGGAGGCCCAGGTTTAATCCTGTGTCTTCTGACCATGTGACTAGCACTCCTGTTGCATCTTTGAGGTTTGATTTTTCTCATTTGTAAAATAGAGCTACAGTCCCTTGCCGCAGAGCCTTTATCTGTGCTGGGATCCCTATGCCATATGAGAATGAGGTTTGGTCATAAGAATCCGTGCCTCAAAAAGAGGAAGAAGAGGAGAGCGGGGGAGCAAGTGAGAAGCATGCTGGGAACTGGGCAGTTTGGGAGGGTCCTGGGTTTGATGATGAGGGAACTGGGTTGAAATTTTTATGTGTTACAAAGTTTCAAAAGAAAGGCCATTGCTCCTCGTTTTCTGGATTGACTTTTTTTTTTTTTTCAGATCTCATATGGAAAAAGGCCATTTCTCCCCATTCTGATCTCTGTCTTAAGGAATGGTTGTTCTCAGGTGCAGATGTCCAAGCGCCACAAGGATGTTGTTGGCTTTGATCCAGATGCACACCCTGGCTTTTGAGGGCTGTGTGTGCAGGGCAGCCAGAGCTGGGCAGGCAAACTGGTATGATACGTCTGGTCCTATGCCTGTCACAAGGGATTAGTATTCTCAAAGGCCTGCCTCGTAGTAATGGGGGGATTCCAGGCACCAAGTGAGCAGGTCTTGCAAGTGTCATTCTGTCCCCAGATCGGAGAAGGAGTTGGGGCTTGAGTCTCAAGGCATACCCCATGGCTGCCCTGTGTTGAGAAGGAGGTGGTACCAGCAGTGTCAGGGCAGTGGACACTGGGCTTCTGCCTCTTCTGAGAACACACTCCCAGCTTCATGGGTGCTATGGCTAACTCCCACGGAGAGACCAGTGGGGAGTTTTAGAGACCTGCTGCAGCCTAAGGTTGAAACTGTATGTCCCATTGCTAAGTTTGTCCTAAAACTCGGTTTGCGCAGGGCTCCTGAGTGGAATGACAGGCCTGGAGGTGAAAAGAAGGACCCTTGTGCTTTGAGAAATTTGCACACATTTGTGGCAGAAAAACCAGGAAATGTGGTTGAATCACTTTATTACTGCTCTAGCCAAAACCCATCAAGAAACAACTTGTGGTGGAAGGCTTTCTCTTGGCTCGCAGTTTGAGGATTACAGTCCGTCACGGCAGGGAAGGCATGGCAGCAGGACTGTGAGGCAGTTGGTCACATTGTGTCATGTTCACAAAGTGGAAAGAGAGCAGGGAGTTGGGCTGGACTATACAACCTCAAATCAGGGGCCCCTGACACCCACTTCCTCCAGTGAGGTTCTAGATAACACCACCGCTGGGAAACAATGCACATGAGCCTGTAGGGGACATTTCACATTCAGACTGGTGAGAGGAAAAACTCAGAAGCTAACCGGGGAAACCCTCTGGGATTGGGGTGGACACGGCCACTCCCTGAACTTACAGCAACCAACTGGTCTACGTTCACATCTCTCCAGAAAGATGGAGCATAGGGCTGAGCTTTCCTCACTTCTTGTGTGTGGAACTCCAAAAACCGTGGTGGAGTCACCAGGTAAGTTAGTCCTGGAGAGATCATAGCTGCCAAGGTACCCTCAGACCCAGGACTTGCACTTTTAACACCTGTTTTAGGGAGTGTGTGATACTCTCTTTCTTTCCCACGTTCATTCATCATCTTTTCAAGACGCCTTCAGAGGTGAGTGACATGCTGGCCTTTGGTCCAGGCCCCACTGGCTGTATGTGAGTCTAAAGTGAAATGTAGCTAAGAAAGAGGAAGAGAGGAGGTGGCGGGTGGGCGGCGGGGGTGCCAGGCAAAGGTGTGCTATTACTGTTTTTTGTCACCGTAATGCTCAACAGAAAGCAACCTGAGGAAGAAATGGTTTACCCTGCAGGTACAGTCCACCGTGGAGGAGGGTGGGAGGGCATGGGGTGCTGCTGCTGAGGCTGTCGTGGCAGGAGTGTGAGGTGAGGCTCAGGAAGCAGAGACAAGAGAGGAAGCCAGCTGGGGCCATAAACCTCCAGGCCCACCCTCCAGAGATCTATCTACTTCCTCCAGCTAGGCCACACTTCTCTACTGGCCCACATCTTTCTAAAACAGCACTGCCAGTTTGGGCACCGTGTGTTTAGACCCAGAAGCCCGTGGTGGGCATTTTTACATGCAAACTGTCACAAAAGAGGTCTAAGGTGGTCAGTGTCATCCTTGGTTGAGTTAAGGAATATGTTGTAAGTGTCTGTATGTACCTTACTCAAGTACTTCCTGTTGTTTAGACCTATGACCCTTGTGAGAAGGAGCTAAGGCCTTTTTACCAGCCACAGACTGAAGCCCGAGAAGGTCATGACTTTGCCAGGCTCTCTGAACTTGGAGGCAGAGCTAGGAGGGAGCCAGGTCTATGGTCTGTCTCCCACTAAGATCCTTGCCACCCTCTCTGTGATGTGCTGTGTCGTTTCCACCACCGCTGGGCAGTGTTTGAAGTAATGGTGTTTTCTAGGCGTGTGGTCATTGGCTTGAGAAGTACTCCCTTGATACAAGACCTGGCCTCTCATAAAGAAACGAGGCCAATACAGGGCAACCATATCTAGGCTCAGACAGCAAGGAGCTATCCCAGGAACCACACAACCCTGGAAACTGAACTCTGTGTGCACTCCTACAGCCTTTTGGAAGGGCTAGGCTCTGCTTTGCACACTGGCCTTCCTGAGAGTGCTCGTGGCTGGCACTGCTGCTGAGAATGGATTAGATTAATTGGTATGTAAGGCCCAGAAGAACGTGCCTGAAGGCATAAATCAGAGGTGGCAACTGGTAGCTGCCGTCTAATTCCTCAGAGACACGTGTTTGGTCCTTGTGGTATTTCTTGCTTTTTTTTTTTTTTTTTTATATTAGCATTAACATTTCTAAATCAGGTGGTTTTATTTTTAGCACTGGAGTTTTGGCTTTTCTTGGAAACTGGAAATGCTTGCAAACAAAGATGGTTTTTTTTTTTTTCCTGACCCCAAAACTGAATGAATAGCAGCCGTTCTCGTGAAGTGACAGTTGCACTCTGTGCTGCCACAGACCTCCATCATCAATGCATGGAGAAGGCTCGGCCATTCATCTTCCTTGCCTGTCCCCAGAAGGAGGTGTGTGTGTGTTATCTCTTCATGAATCCTATTTACATGGAAGCTGCTTCTCTACTAAAGCAAAGCCTCTCTACTTATGTATTACAAATGGGCTGTTGTTGGTTCATTCAACATACATTTACAGAGCAGCTTGTCTGTGTCTGTCCCTGTACAGGCCATCACCGAGATATGAATATTTATAACTTTATAATGAATATTTATAAGGCTATTCACTCACGATTTGACTGGGTGTGAATGAGACAGATTCCCACTGTTGAGGTATTTAGGTTTAACTGACACGAGGCCTATGCAAAGATCTCTGGGAGAAGTCCCAGAGGAACCCGTGAGTTCTGCAGATGGAACCAAGCAGAGAGTCACAAATGGAGAGATCACCTAGGTCACCTGCAAGGACAGGCACAGCATCATAGTCACTGGAGTCCTTACATCAGGGGGTACAGAGTCAGAGAAGGAAGTGCACACCTGGAGGCCAAGGTCAGGCTGGGGGGAGGGGTCACCCTAGGCTCCTGGGCTTGTGGCAACCCCACAAGGAGATAACTTCCTTTCCTTGAACCTCTGGAAGGAAGGCTCTGCTAACACTTGGATTTCATTTATTTATTATGAAATTTTTGGTATTTTTATTTTATGTGTGTGGGTGTTTTGCCTGTGTGTATGTCTGTGAGCTACTGGTGTTCCTGGTGTCCTCAGAGGCCAGAAGAGGGTGTCAGATCACCTACAGTTGGAGTTACCGATGGTTGTACATACCGGGAGTTGAATCCAGGTCCAACGAGCCATTTTTCCAGGCCCTGCCCAGCACTGAAAGGGGACTTGACTTTCAACATCAGAATAGTAAGAGAATGAATTTGTGTTGTCCGTCATCAAGTTAGTGGTGCTTGGTCGCAGCAGCAGTAGGAAAAAATACAGGAAAGGAATCACCTTTTCTGGGGTGAAGAGGGGGAATGGTTTAGGAAGGAAGGAGTGTTTGAATTGGGTTTTGAAGAATGCATAGGAGTTTGTCAGGGATGGAAAACAGCTCCGGCACAGGGGAGAAGATGTAAAGGTCATCACTAACACAGCAAGCGTCCTCAGGGTAGCTGTTTGTTGGACACTGAGGTCAGAACATAACATTTTTGTGATATTCCCTGGAGGACTTGTCTAAAGGCAACTGGTGGACTCATAGCGAGGGTAATAGTGCTTGGTGTGCAACGAGTCAGAATGAAAATCTGGTTTGGCCAAGCTTCATAGTATGTAGTAAACGTTAACAGCTAGTACTCTGGGAGGAGTGTCCCTCACAGGTGGCACTCGCTCAGGTCTGTTGGCAGATGCTCCCCTTACTACTAAGTGGATGTCACTAATGACAACCGAGACGAGGTAGACAGAGGCATGTCACTGGACGGTTCCCGCTACAGAAGCCCATGAAGAGCACAGGCCGTAGTGAGACCTAGCAAGATTCCAAGAGAGTGGCCAAGTATTGACGACCTTCAGTTTTAGCTAACTTAGTCAGTTGTAAGTTTGTGTAACTTGATAATGTGCATACAACCTGTGCCTGTGCCTGTGCGTGTGCGTGTGCGTGTGCGTGTGTGTGTATCCATGCATGTTTGCGCACATGCAGGTTTTGAGGCAGTGTCTCTCGTTGGAACTTGGGGCTCACCTGTTAGGTTAGACCTGAAAACTTGGAGTTGGCCCTTGTGAGCCGGTGACCAGTTTCTGTATCCCACCACAGAAGCATGTCTAAAACACAAGGTAGAAAAGGCCTAAGACTCCAGGCTTGGCCAGGTTCATGATGCTCAGATTCACCCACCTGCGCAAGGCAGAACCAATCCCAGAGCCTGAGACCTTCCATTTCTTCCGAGCATCCCTTGGGGGCCCTGCCCTTTACGGGGTCTCTTGGAGCTTGGCATACCATGTGGTTCTTGACTCCAGTGATGACTCACGTCACCCTAGCCTAAGTGACTAGGGAAGTGTCTCTGGACAGTCAGGCACAAAGAGAGCTGGGTAAGATTTATTTCTGCTTGGAGCTAAATAGGAGGCCCTGATACTTTCCTGCCATCCCCGGTGTCTTTGAACTGCCTGGGATTGAGCAAGCACACATATTTTCAAGAAGGAAAAAAAAATTTCAAGCAGACTTATTTTTAAAAAAAGAACTGCTGAAGTGAACAAGCTGGAAAGGAAACCTGGGGAGATGTCTTGGCTTATTTCCTGTCATGGTTGGGGAGCGGAAGCGGTAGGGAGCAGGGGTTCTGGGCCTCGGCTGAGTACTCTTCAAAGACTGGAGATCTAGAGCATGGATCCCCAGGGCTTCAGCGCTTCGGTGGCATTTGCACCCAGGACTTTCTAAGCATCGTGGCAGGAGTGAACATGGCTGGTCCTGATGGGCATGCACATAATGGTGTGCCCTCGTACATGATGGTGTGCCCTCGTACATGATGGTGTGCCCTTGTACATGATGGTGTGCCCTTGTACATGATGGTGTGCCCTTGTACATGATGGTGTGCCCTCGTACATGATGGTGTGCCCTCATACATGATGGTGTGCCCTCGTACATGATGGCGTGCCCTCGTACATGATGGTGTGCCCTTGTACATGATGGTGTGCCCTCGTACATGATGGTGTGCCCTCGTACATGATGGTGTGCCCTCGTACATGATGGTGTGCCCTTGTACATGATGGTGTGCCCTTGTACATGATGGTGTGCCCTCATACATGATGGTGTGCCCTTGTACATGATGGTGTGCTCTTGTACATGATGGTGTGCCCTTGTACATGATGGTGTGCCCTCATACATGATGGTGTGCCCTTGTACATGATGGTGTGCCCTCGTACATGATGGTGTGCCCTCGTACATGATGGTGTGCCCTTGTACATGATGGTGTGCCCTTGTACATGATGGTGTGCCCTTGTACATGATGGTGTGCCCTTGTACATGATGGTGTGCCCTCATACATGATGGTGTGCCCTTGTACATGATGGTGTGCTCTTGTACATGATGGTGTGCTCTTGTACATGATGGTGTGCCCTTGTACATTAATGGGTGCCCTCATGCATGATTGGATGCCCTTGTACATGATGGGATGCCCCTGGTTTGAAGGTGATTGACAGTTGTACTGAGCAAGTGGGTGGACAACTGCAGGGGACACAGATGAGTCTGTCTCAAGGCAGCCCCACATCTGGGGTACTGAAATGACTGGGGTGTCCCAATCATGAGCTGTCACAGCATCCAGGGGATGTCTGGAGGCATGTTGTGCTTTGACATACCAAAGATCTACCTCTTTGGGGGTCTCCTCCTTAGAACTCTGTCTGGGAAACAGGCCCAAGACTTCAGACTAGGAGCTGCTCGCCTTCCAAGAGAAGCAGGGTTCAGGTCCCTCTGGGGTTCCCCAGCATCAGCAGTGTCCTTGTCCTCACCTCACACCCTCATCCTGGGGAAGGAGGGATGCCTTTACTTGAAATGGTGCCCTGTCCCACCCCCATCAATGAGAGCAGGTACCATGTGAGGTCACCGTGTGAGAAAAACACAGACTAAGCCTCAGAGAACTTAGGAGCTCTGCTCAGCCACACTGTGAATGGTCCTGCTTTTCTTTACTGTTTCCAGTTTGTGCCACATTATTGATGGATCCCACTTGTTACTCACCTGTGATCTTATGCAGCCTTCACATAGCCCTCACTCCTCCCTCTTGGGTCTACCTGCAGAAGCAAATGCCTAAAGTGCCTGGACTTGACTCTTCGTTTTCTTCTTGTGGAACTGAGGTTTCATGCCAGCCAAGCGCTCTACCACCAAACCATATCACTACACATTTCTGTATTTTTCATTTCCAGATAGTGTCTCACTAAGTTGTCCAGGTCGGCCTCACATTCACTCTGTTGCCCAGGTGGACCTTGAGCCATCTTTGTTCGTTTTCTGAGCCCTTTCCATTCTATCTGAGACTGACAAGGCAGAGCCAGGCCTCCTCCTTTTCCTGTTCCCTCACACATACACACACCCACATACACCCCACAGACACACACAAGAGGAAGAAGGCCTGGGGGAGGTGACACCGTAGCACTCTTATCTTGGAGAACTCTCGCCCACTCCCTACATAGCCAACATGTCGGTACCAGGCTCTCCTGATGTGTCCCGGCTCACTCTGAACAGGGTTGGCTCACTAGAGACGTCTCAGGAGTGGCTGGTATGGCCAGAGAAAGCTGGGCCTCAGGATTTTGTCCCAGACAAGGGCAGCTCCTGGGAATCTGGTGTGCTGGAGATGCCTTCTGAGTGCACAGCTAGGCCACTGCCTTGTGCTTTTGGCCGTTATGGACTACAGGGGTGGTGCTAAAGGGACAGTCCTAGGGAAATGCCCTCCAATTGTTCACATCCTCATTTTCACCTTCTTCATCCATCCTTATACCCTCTCTCCACAGCAACCCAAATATGCTTTCAGGAGAGAATTGGGGAGCCCACTGTCAGATAGATGGTGCGAGTGTTCATTCATGCACCCACTTGTTCAGACAACCCCAAGTGTGAGTGTGACCAGCCACTGTGGCAGATCATTTCTTGGAGGTGGGGGTCACCTGTCGCTTGTACATGAAAACCTTTGGGACTCACCATCGCCACAGGGGTGGCAGAAATAACTGGGGCTTTGAACCAGACAGAACCAGGACTAATGGCAAAGACCTGGGCCCAACTCCAGCACAGACTCATAGGTGGCCATGGGATAGGCTGGGACTGATGACAGCATAGACCAGGAAACCCCTGGCTCTGCTCCCACTTCCCCAGCTCAGTAATGTTTGCCGGATGCCTCTCAGACCACCTCCTGGAGCCACTGGCTGTCCAGCAGCAGGAGTGTGAGCATTGCCAGTGGTTGGAGCCCTCATAGTTCTTGTCATGTCTAACACTCACTTATCTAATGGTGTACACAGGGGAGAAGCCAGGCCCAGGCAGAGGCCCTTGTGTGATTCTGAGCCACTGGGGAAATCTTGGGGCTTTGGTCAGGTTTTGGTAATTGTGGGTGGGAAAACTCAGATGCCCTCTCAGAGCAGGCATGGAAAGTTCCAGAGAGCATGCTGTGTGTCTGCATGTCACAGGAATTTATTACTCTAACCCTTACACCAAACCTAAAAGGTAGGAACCATCACCTTCCTTTTATAAATGAGGAAACTGAGGCCAAGGGAGACTAATCCAGCGAGGTAGAGCTAGGAGGATTACAACTGGATCTGCTAGGCTCTTGGATTCTTTTGCAGCATGAAGGATGCAACTGGATGCTGGGCTCTTAGGTTCTTTCTCAGCACACAGCAGGATGCAGGGCACATCATTCACTCAGGGTGCAGGGCCCAGACCTGCAGTTGGCCATAGAGACTCTGTCCAGTAGCTCAGGCTCATCTTAGTAGTCTGAGGATATTCTCCAATGCCACCCAAGGGTGAGGGCAAGGAAGAGGGTCCTCTCTCCTGTGATCCAGACCATGAGTAGAAGGGCACCAGAGACCCTGATCTCACATTGGCTTGCCTTCTGCCCTCAGCCAGCCTCATACTTGTGCCCAGGGAGCAGGGGCTCACTGGCATTTTCAGAAGCTGTCCTTCCCCTAGATGTGGCCTTGGTCAAATCCCTGCTCTTCTCTCTGCCTCAGCTCCCCATCTGCAAAAGTGGGAACAGGGCCAGCAGCCTCCTGCCCATATGGATTTGTTGAAGGGCTGACAGATGTGTGTACACTTACTCTAAGCAGTCTCCTGCCTCAGCCCTTCGTCCAGAGAGAGGCTAGGCTGGATATTAATACCGGCCTAATCACACTCACATTCTTTGGGTGCTAAATGAAAGCAAAAATCCCAAGCTGGAAGAACAACCTCCCCCCTCCTTCTGGGAAGCCTGGGTTGCCCCAGTGAGGTCCATGGGGCTGGCTTAACCCCTCGCTTCCCACAGGGCCTTTTGGCTTTTTCTAGATTAACAGAGCTAGTGAGAGCCACACAGCATACAGGCCATGCTCCTGGGACACTGTGGCTTCAAGTGAGGGGTTTGATCTTTTCTGGGCAGGTCACAAGGCTCTGAGAGAGGCCAGCAAGCTTGGCCCCACAGGGAGCTGCAGAGTCAGGCAGATAGACTGGGCAGGCTTGCCACTGCAATTCCTGGGCAATGCCTTCAGGCCTCTGTCATCTGGCAAACAGCATGTTACGGTGTTAGTACTGTCATTGCCACTGTCCAGGGAGGCTGCAAGCACTGAGGGTATTTCTGTAAAGACTGTTCATGTCTTCCCCCTGACTCCTGAAGACAGCCTGGTGCTTGCTGAGGCCTGGCAAGCCGATGGGACCTTTAAGGTGGGCTGAGTTTCCTATATCTACCCTAGATACTTCAAGTCCCCCAGGACTTGAATAGAATAAAAGGTATTGGCCTCTATTGCCAGAGCTCTCCTGCCTTCCTGCTCTCCTGCCTATCCCCGGACAGCCCACAGGGCTCTAAGGCAGTTTTTTATAGGATGGAGCCTATGCTTTGGACCTATGTGTGAGGCTTCCTGGCAAGAATGGTTCAATGTACAAGTCTCTGGACAGTTGTGTAACCAGAAGAGTGAGAAGTGAGGCCAATGAACGGGCTGCTGCCTCCCTGAGTGAATGAACACATTGCCACACCCCTTACTGGGAACATGAAACGTCAAGCAGTGGACCTTCTCTGGGCAGGCACACATGTGTCACAACTCATGTTCAGAGGTCACAGGGCGATCTCGGATGTTGGTTTAGTCTTCCACTTTGTTTGCGGTAGGATTCCTTGTTTGTGCTACATATACCCAGTGATGTGGCCTTCCAGCATCTTGAATTTTCCTGTCTCCTCCTCCTATCTTTCCTTAGGATCAATGGATTACAGGTGCCTGCTGTCATGTCCAGTTGTATGTGGGTCCTGGAGATTTGAACTCGGCTCGTGTTTGTGTGCCAAGCGCTTTACCCAAGCTCCTTCCTAAGCTGGGCCCCTTCTTTTGCTCTCAAGAGATACTTGGCCTAGCAACCAAAAGGTTCAGTGTCACTGCCTCTCCCTGCCTCTGGGAGCTTAAACCCCATTCTCCCTGCTGGAGAGTGGTCTTGTAGAAGGCTCTTAGGCTGTACCCTAGGTAAGAGAGGTTTGCTCAGACTTGGACTCAGACTTACTAGCTATGTGGCCTTGCCGATCATTTCTGAGACCCAGTGCTTTATTATATTAAATAAAAGTAATAAACCTTACAGGAAAGGGCAGTGGTGAGCACGAAGAGAGCACATGACCACACACAGTAGTGTTGGATAACCAGTAGGGAAACTGAGGTCTGGATGACAAAGGCACATTACCTAAGGACGGCTTGGGCACCCTTAACCTCTTCACTTACACAAGTGACTGTGTCAGTGCCCAGTGGAGGCTCTGGGTAATTTGCCTTAAGTACAAAGGCAACTGAGCCCTGTCTTGTTTGTTTCGCCTCTCTGTGCCTCAGTTTTCTTCCTTGTATAATGGGCCAGGTTTTGTCTTACCATTGGTAAAAGGCCAAATGAATTGAGTCCAAATTGCTGATTGGTTCTTGGCGTGACTCACTTAACCTGACCTGGCCGGAGAAGCATCAGGAAATATTTGGAAGTGGATTGCAAGGGAGGCAGGGAGACAAACATGACTCAGTGTTCTCTCCTTTTATGGGCTGGCACTCCAGACCGTGGCTTCCTGGAGGTTGTATTCCAAAACCGTGCTATGATGGATGTGAGGTCCACATGCCCACGCGCCCCCACAGGCACCCCAGATGTCACCCTGGGGGCTGGACTGGGTTTTTTACCTTGCTATTTTAAGCAGTGAGTTTATAATAATGGGTGGGAAATCACACGGGGGCTGGGCAGCATGGGAACAGTCCACAGCAGGCTGCAAGGACTCCCCTGGAGCCTCACGGACTCCATCTTGTTCGCCAGTGGGCCTGTAGCCAGCCTCCACCCGGCCTTAGCCAGCATCTCCAGGTTTGTCTGACCTCATTCATGAAGTTTCATTTCTGGCCCAGGACTGGTGGAGGCCTCTCCTCAAGACAGGGAGGTGGAAGGTTAAGGAATGGGATATTTCTGGTATGACTTCAAATCCTAGGATCTCTGAATGAACCCAGGGCTGGGAGCATCCTTGTGGTCATGACTGGATAAAGTCTGGGACTTCAGAGTTGGAAAAGGCCATGGTGGTGGTTGGGAGCCAGTCAGTATTGAGCAAGACACACTTGACCTTGAAGAGCATCCTGTTTCACCTTTAACTCACTCCAGCCACTAGAAGGTTCCTTTGCCTTCTCACTTGGCTGTTGAGTCCTTGGCCATACAGCTGCTCTTTCCTCAGAGCCACATGACTGAGGGTCACATGCCGTATGTGACAGGGCCTCAAGACTACCTTTTAGATATCCAAGAAGAGACTGGTTTTCCCTTGCAGCTTCTCTGGCCCAGGTTAAAGTCTTGAGCTCTTTTTTTTTTTTTTTTTAAGATTTATTTATTTTACATATATGAGTGTTCTGTCTTCATACACACTAGAAGAGGGATTCAGATTCTATTACAGATGGTTGTGAGCCATCATGTGGTTGCTGGGAATTGAACTCAGGACCTCTAAAAGAACAGATAACGATCTTAACTGAGCCATCTCTCCAGCCCCTCTTGAGCTCTTAAACACAAATTCTTATCCTCCTAGAATCTTCGCTCTTTTTTTTTCTGAACGTGCTCTTATTTGTGTGGCTCATCATTTTAGCGCACACAATATGCTTCATGTAGATTAAGACATAAATGGAAGCGGATCACCTGCCTCCCACACTTTGGAAACTGTTCCTTTAAGATAGGCTGGACTTGCAGGGGTGAGGCAATGATGCTGCCTGAGAAGGTGAGCCAGCTTGTTACCCTCAATTCCCCCCATAACTACAGCACCGTCCGCACTACTGATGCTGTTGCTGTTGCTACTGCCTAAGTAAAGATGAGAAACTATCCAGACCCCCCCCCCCTCTGTTTTTCTGAGTCAGGGTTTCTCTGTGTAGCCTTGGCTGTCCTGGACTTGCTTTGTGACCAGGCTGGCTTTGAACTCACAGCCATCTGCCTGTCTCTGCCTCCCGGGTGCTGGGATTAAAGGCCTGCGCCACCACTGCCCAGCCCAGACATCTCTCTTTTGTGGAACCTGATGTTCAGTTTCTTCATGCAGCAGCCTCTGGAGATAGGAGAGCAGTGGTCCTGGCCCCACAGTTCTTACTCTCTAGAGTTAGATGCATCTGTTTGGAGCTCAGCCCAGCATGGCTTCGTCTCTGCCTGCTCACCTACCATGCTCGGCCCTGAGGCCATTCTGCAAATAGAGAAGTTCCATTCACATTTCTGAGTTGTGGCTCAGCTCAAACACTTCCTATAACATAGAGCCCCGACTAGAGCCACACCTCCTGCTCCCAGCTGCAGGGAGGGGCTCTCTCTTCATTTTGAAGTGTTTATTCCAATCACAGTTTTTTTGGTTGTCTTCCAGCACTTGTCTCAAGACCCCTTGAAGGCCAAACACTACACCCCCACTCTCTGTGTCACAACTCAGGGCACAGGCTTAATAAAATGTTTGTTTGTGGAGAAAGAATAAGAGACTCAGCCAAGCGTGGTGTCATGTGCCTGAAATCTTAGCACTTAGGAGGTAGAGAAAGGAGAGTAAGTTAGCCTCAGCCACATAATGAGTTCTAAGCCAACCTGGGCTATATCAAACCCTGTCTCAAGCCATTAAAAAAAAAAAAAAAGAAAAGAAAAAGATTCAGTGCATAAATGGCTTAGTTGAGATGAAATTTGCAAGGTGATGAGCTGGGGTCACCCCATATGCTTCAACACCAAGCAGGCTACCTAACGGGGTGCTGCAAAAGGCAAGATGGCACCCCCTTTGACAGCTCCTGGACTAAATGTCTCCGATTCTTTAAACATAAACCATCCATCATTTTAACATGTACTTTGAATATTCATAATGAACCAAACACCTTCCCTGCCTCAGAGAGCCAGGTCCAGGGGGCAGTGTGTGCCGTGGTTAATGCCAGGTGTCAACCTGGATGGCAGCTCTCTGGTTTGGGGAATGTTCCAGGCCCTCTCTGTGGAACAAGAAGGATATCTTATGTCACAGGAAGCAGCAGAACTTTCTGGTTTTTCCTATAGGGTCCAGCAGTCAGCGGATACTCACCTAGGACCTGTGACACAGTGGTTACTCAGTTCATGGCATTGTCATTTGTTCTCCTCAAGGGGAGGAAGTAGGCCACAGGAAGGGCTGTGTGGTATAGTGGAGAGAGCCCTGGCCTCCAATCAAGAAGACCTGGCTACAAACACTTAATTTTTCTGTGTGACTCAGGACAAGTGGCCTCTACCCTGAGAGGTTCTTCCCTCGCCTATAGAGTGAGACTATTGATGCCTACCTACATCAGAGGTAGTCCATCTGGTGACGATAGTCATGCAGCCAGTAGGCGCTCAATGGACGGTGTACAAATGCATCTGGTTTCAATGAACTCTCTCCCTAGCTATAGCTTTGAGGAGCTGAACCACTTCTCTTCTGGAATAGCTGTGTTTACTGTAAGGACCAAATTAGATGCGAAAGGTCACCTCTGCCTGTGTAAACAAAGGCAGAGAGCAGGAGGCAATGCAATTCCCAATGCCCGCTCCCAGCCTCGCCTCGCTTGACCTCCCATGTTGATGCAAAACCAAGCAGCGGACCCATGGCTCTTGGATCCTGGAAAGGGAACCCAGCTTCGGGACAGGGATGGGAAGGAATTTGACTTGTCCTTTTGGCATCTCCCCAGCCTGCAGAGCCCAAGCCTCTTGGAGCATCTTTGGGGTTGACACAGCAGAGGTTCCAGGCACGCACAGCCACTCCAACCAGGAGGCTGCCATGCCCCACATTGCTGAGGACGAGGAGCCCCCTGGAGAGCCACAGGCAGCCCAGACCCAAGTAAGTGCCCCTTCCTGCCCATGGCTAGCCTGGGTGAGGGCCAAGCGAAGCATTCTGTGCTGAGGTCACAGCTTTCAAGCTGGCCACAGAGCGCACCGACCTGATGCAGTGCAGGCTGCAGTGGGTGCCTGGGGAAGAGGTATAGCTGCACTCTGAAGAATCCACTGCCTTGAGTTCATTTATGTGAACAGGGTCCCATAAATCCTGGGTGTGGAACTGTCTGCACAGTATATGATTAAGGCTTCATGACAGGACTAACCACCTTGGCCCAGGATGCTCCCTCCTACCCTTGAGAAAGATGGAGAAGAGACAGGGTAGCACAGCCAAAGGCCGCTTTGAAATAATCTGCTTAAAATGAATATCAAAAGTTCATAGGAAAGACTAAGAAAGGGTTTCAGTAAAAGTTGGTAATAAAATAGGAAATGATTTTTCTAAAAGTACCCTCCCTGAGTCAGGCTTGGTGCCTTATGCATGTAGTCCCAGCCTTCAGGAAACTGAGGTAGGAGGTCTCTGTGAGTTCCAGACTAGCCTAGGTTATAGGCTGACACCCTATCTCACAAACCAAACCAAACCAACCAACCAACCAACCAAACAAACAAACAAACAAAAACCAACCCCCCAGACAAATAACGAAAGGAACAACAACAGTTAAAAAAAAATATCATTGAGGTTAATTTTGCAAATGAAATGAAGAAAAGTTATTTTTAGTTACATATATATGTGTGTATATATCATAAGTATAGGCTATATGTTAATTTTCAAATTGAACAAAGAATCAAACATGTTTGGTGTTTTTTCTTTTGTTTGTTTTGTTTGTGTGTATGTAGTGTATACATGTGTATTCATGAACATTGAAGCCAGAGGTTGGTGTTGAGTGTCTTCTGTTGGTCTCCCCTTTATTTATTTATTTTTTTTTTTTGAGGCAGGGTCTCTCACTGAACTTAGAACTCACCAATTTAATGAGACTGGCTGGCCAGAAATCCCTTGGGATCTTCCTGTCTGTTTCCCACGCTGCCTCTGCCATTTTTTTATGTGGGTGCTAAAGGATCCAAAATGACTTTCTTATGCTTACGTGGTAGGGACTTTCTGATTGGACCATCTCCCCAGTCTCTGCTCGTTTTTTTCTGTCAACCAAACAATGTGTTCACGTGATACCACATTGGTCACATTTTATTTTATAGCGACGCCATCGAGAGAATGTTTAGAATGTAAGGCTATGCCCATTTATCCAAGACACTGAAGCCATTCCCTTCCGCAGCACTCATCCTCCCACCGTCCTCATGTTCTCTTCATCTGGTTCCTGGCCCAGCTCCATCTGATCCTCTCAGATGAAAGGCCTTGCTTATGAAGGTCACCAACGTTATTTTCTTTGACTTGGGCTTCTCAGTTGGTTTGCACTGAACTTGTGCTGTCCTCTTGTGTGTATCTGACCGTGGTCCCACACTGATGAAGCAGGCTTGCTAAGCAGGAAGAGTGTGTGAGCGAGCGTGATTTCTCCAGATGGGCAGATTCCTAGTGAATGTTTTCATATTGTGATGACATCTGTTTTCCTACATATGATAACTGTGGGAACTAAGGCAGCAAATACTTAGAAATGAATAGTTCCTTGTATCTCCATATCCCAAGTTCATGAGTTTGAGATGGGAACTTGGCACCTTAGGGGCAAGGGAATGTCTAAAAAACACAGTGAGCTAAACTCCTATCTCTCTGTCTGCAGGCCGTAGCTTGGGGTTCTAGGAAACGCTCCACAACCATCCCAGGGCATCTTGAGCCATAGTGAGTGTTTTTCATCAGCAAAGCTTGGGAAGCTGAGATCTGGGGCTTGGAGGAATGAGAGAGGAGGCCAGCCCTGGGGAGGAGATTCAAGTGTGGCTGCTCCCAAAGCCCCCGATGGCCAACTTCAACTCTGTCACTCCTGTACTCCTCTCATAATGGTCATCTCTGACCCCTCCACTTCACTAACAGTGGTAACACGCTGAAGTCACATCCTCAGGCAAAGCGTAGATTCCCAAATCTTAGGCAGTTTCCCCAGCTAACCCAAGAGAAAATGTGGGCTTCCATGACCACCATGGCCAGCAGAAAAACAGCCGTGGGAGGCAAGAAGGTGGTTCGGCTGACCACGACTAAGCAGCCATGTTGGTTTAAACTTTCGAGTCCAACCCCCCAAGCAGTTAATTTTAGGCATATGTAAGTGCAGCACAACTTGGTGAAAGCTTTTCTGCTAATTAACTTAATCTCATGTGCATAATAAAGCTAAATAAAGATCAGATGTGACTACATTGAAACTCTTTGTAAAGTACGTGTGAAACCATTTGCAAAGATGGGTTCTGTAGAGTGCGGAAAACAAGCTGGGCGTGGTGGCGCACGCCTTTAATCCCAGCACTCTGGAGGCAGAGGCAGGCAGATCACTGTGAGTTCGAGGCCAGCCTGGTCTACAAAGCGAGTCCAGGATGGCCAAGATAACATAGAGAAACCCTGTCTTGAAAAACAAAAACAAAAACAACAACAAAAAACCAGTGTGGAAAACAAGCTTAAGGGGCTGGGGGAGATTCCACTGTGGTCTCGGCCACACATCCACGCAAGGTTCACCGGGCCATTGACCACATCTGCTCGCAGCCTTGTGTTCAGATAACAGGCTACGCATCCCTTCCTTCGTAGGAACCACTTTGTGTGTTTCACATCCCAGGTTCCTCTAGGGCTTGTCTGAGAGCACGAGGACCTCTGTGCCTCCTACAAAGGAAAAAAATATATCCTATAAATAAATAAAGCACTCCTAAAGCAAGTGTAATACAAGGTTAGCAAAGATACAATTTCATCCCTAGTAAAGGCTGAGTTCCATTCTTCCTACCTCTGTAGCTCTCAGTGCTTAGGAGAGGATGCCGCTCTTGTAGAGGACCTGAGTTCAGTTCCCAGCATGCACCTACAATTGCCTACAGCTCCCCCTCCAGGAGGTCTGATGTCCTCTTCTGGCCTCTTCACACATACACACACACATGCACGCATGCACGCACCCACGCATGCACGCACACATGCACACACACACACACACTTAAAACATCTTTTTTGTGTTTTCAAACCATAACAAGCCACTCCCCTTTTTAAGCCTTGTGGTTGTCAGTGGCAGGAGGGCGGGGGTCCAGGTGAAGCTTCTTAGTGGTCCAGCATGGGGGGCGGGGGAGGGATTCATGAGCTGGCTGTAGAGTCAAGGGTAAAACCGTGATTGGCCAGTAGGAGCCCTGAGTGCCAGTTCCCCACAAGCTGTGCCTACCTGTAACCTGGAGCCAGAACCCCATTTACAGACTACTGAGTGGGTTCTGATGGTCTCTGAAGGCTTTTCAGGTGCTGTGATTCTGTCTCTGGGCCTGTAGTTCTCTGAGGCTATCCTAAAAATGTTTGCAAGCTCCAGTGGCTGAGGCAGTGCTGGAGCCTAGAGGAGGATGCTTGACTGGGATGCCAACTGGGATCCAGAAGGCCCAGGTACCTTAGAGAAGACAGGGATCAGGGTTGAAGACTACGATCTTTGTGGTCAGACCATGTCGGCCTTCAATCCCAGACTCTCTGCAGCTTCATTCAGAGACCTGGAGGCCAAGTCTGTTAGCTTTTTCATCCCCATGGTTCCCCGTGTGTTAACTTTGAACGAGCGTTAGCTGCTGCCACTTCTTTCTTGCCTGGTTAGCTCAGCCCTGAGGCAGTTTAGGCCCTTAATCAGAGGTCCAAGGTCCACATGAGATGTTCATTCTCTTACTTTCTGGTCTTACAAGCAGGCTCTGGGCCTCCCTGAGTTCTCCAGACGCCACATAGGCATAGTTCATAGAGAGCTTCTGCCCACCCTGGGCTCCTGAGGCAGCGTGGCCACAGGGGAGATTCTGATCTCCCAAGCCAGCTGGAGCCTCCAGGGGCAGAAGCCTGGCTTCCAAGGAGCACAGAAGCCAGGCAGCCAGGAAAGCAAGGCTTGCCAGGGTTCAGCCGGAAGTCCCCGTTCTGTGTGAATTCCCACTCCGCGGGGCAGGCAAGGAACAGAGCATCCTTCCAAGTTCATAGCTCCCTGGGGTCCAGCCCTAGTTTTGAATACTCTGGTCCCAACCCTCCGTTTCCCACCACTAGCCTGAGTGCTAGCCACAGTCCTCACAGAGAAAGCCCTGACGCTGGAGAGCTACAGTGTCCTCTTCGCTGCAACGGCTAGTTGGAAGCTGTAACCCGTCGTTATAGTGAAGCAAAGGCTTCTGGCAGTGACTCTGGAGTGTGTCCTTAGCAGCTCGCATACCCTGGGGCCCAGGCACAGGGAAGGACACAGAGTTTACATTCAAGGGGCTCTGACTGAATTGAGGCTGTTGGGACACATGCTGGGGACCTTTAGGGACCACAGGATGACAGACTGTCAGCTGCAAGGATCCTAGATCACTGTGTCTGAGTTTACTTTCTGTTGCTGTGATACACACGATGACCAACAGTAGCTGAGGGGGGGGAAAGGGTTTATTTTATCTTATGCTTCCAAGCAGCAGTCCATTACTGAAGGAAGTCAGGGCAGGGACGTGGAGCAGAAAGGAATGCTGGCTGTCCTTCTTCATGGTGTAGCCGCAGAGCCCAGATGCAATGTGATCCAGTCACCAGTGGTTTCCTGAGCTGTGACCTGAAGCCACTCAGGAAACTGACTCGTTGGGATGGCATGCATCCTCAGGTGCCTAGCACACTTGGGGTGTAAGGACTCATGTCAGTAAGAGCCTGGGTTCCACTTGTCCAAGTTTTTTTTTTTTCCTCTTTTGGAAGTTTCTAGAAGCCTTTAGGAACAGGTCACTGTGGCTCATGGACAGACCATCTGCCATCATATTGTCAGCTCTGGCATTCCCCACTCTACCTCTGTCTTCTATATCCCTGCACACAAAACCATTTGATAATAGAAATAGCCAATCAGGCACCAGATACTGTTCAACTTATATTAATACATTTAGCTTTAGATTTAAAAATTACTCTTTGGAAAAATTCAATCAGTTATACAATGAGTTTTGATCCTATCCACCCACCACTACCTCCTTCGATTCTGCATAGCGCCCACCTATCTCCTCTCAATTTCTTGTCCTTTGTTGTTATTAGTAACTGCCCCCAAGTCCACTTAATGCTGTCTATTGCATGTGCACAAAGAGGCATGGCCAACCTACCAATAGTTTCCTTCCTGATTTCCATCCTGGTCTCTTCCTCGTCAGTAGCCACCAGCTGCCAGTAGTTCCTCTGCTAAGGCTAGAGCTGTAGGAGTTCCCCTCCATCTATGTTGGAATTTTGACTGGCTTCATCTTACAAAGGCCTTGTGCAGGTAAGCACAGCGGCTGTGTGTTGGTGTGTGTGACAGCCATGCCATGACACTAGAAGTTAGCACCTTATAGCTCTCCATCCCATCTCCTGATTCTTAAATGTTTTTGTCCCCTCTTCTGAGCTGTTCCCTGAGCCTTGGAGGATGGGAGGCTGAACACTCACAGTTACTTATACTCATCACTTGGACCAGTTATGAGTCTCTGCATTAACTATTACCCACTGCAAAAAGAAGCTTCCCTGCAAAATTGAGAGCAGCACAACTCTATGGACATAAACATACATATTTAGAAAGTATGACCATTCAGCAAAATAACCGTAGGTCCTGCCCTAGGATCTATGATCTGCCTAAGTTATGGGCCTTTGCTGACATTTATAGCCCAGGCATAAAATCCTTTCTGGAGAGCAGGGCTTATATCCCATCTGAAAGTGACTGGTTACCCTCATGACCATCAGACCACATTGCATCAGTGGGCGCATCTTGCCAGGCAGGTCAGTCTTGTAGTATTTGGGCTTCATTACTGGGTAAGATGGTCAGTGTCTCTTCTCCCCCGGCTATCCTGCCCAGCACCATCTGGCACTATGTAAGACATTCAGTGGCAGAGAGAGGGTCTTCCTGGCCATTCTGCTTTGATTACTTTATGTCTGGCTTCCAAAGTAACAAATTTAACTTTCAGTGCACTGCAACTTGTGGCAGAAGGTCTCACCAAACTCTCAGTACATACTGTGGCCTCAGGAGCACAAGCCCAGGTTACAAACCCTTCCGAGATATTTGCTGACTTCATTCTCTTTCAGCTAGATGATAAAATAGCACAACGTGGCTCTCTGTCTCTCGAAAACACACTCTGCCAAACTGAACCTAGCTTAGGCCTCAGCTCCAAGGCCCTCCAGTTCTCCCAAAACACCTGTTCTGTGCTTCAGATCTTGATGCTCCCAACAGACGGTACTGTCCAATCACACGGCAACTCTGTGGCTGAAGATCGTTGTGGCATTCCGCTGTTTCCTGGCATTTCCTCCCTTTCCTGTCTCCAGTTTTTGAACAAGGGAGATGAGGTTGAGGTGGGCTCTGGAGAAGCAGTCCTCTGTGTGTGGCCCTGCGACAGGCAGCCTTATAACCAACCTGTTGGAAACACATTTCTGGGTATGTCTGTGACGGTGTTTCCAGAGAGAGAGTTTAGCTGGTGTGGGAAGATCTACCTTGAACGTAGGTGTCACTTACATTCTGGGCTCCTAGAATGAATAAAAGGAGAGGTGAGTTGAGTACCAGCATGCATTTCTCTCAGCTTGCGACCGTGGATGCAGTATGGCCAGGTACCTCACACACTGGCACCGTGCCATCCCTGCCACGAAGGACCAAACCCCCAACCCATGAATCAGAGTCACCTCTTCTTTCCTTCAGTTACCTTTGCCGGGTAGTTTGGAACAACAATGACAAATGTAACTGATATAGGCTCAATCCCCTTGTGAGACCTGGGAACTTCTGGTCTTAAAGCCGCCAGTCTCCTCGTCTTGGGGTCTGAGTTGGAGACCCTAGTAAGTGCCACCCTAGCACCATCAGAAGTTCTCTCTCTCTCTCTCTCTCTCTCTCTCTCTCTCTCTCTCTCTCTCTCTCTCTCTCTCTCTCTCTCTCTCTCTCTCTCTCTCTCTGTTGGTGTCAACGTAGACAAGACTCATGCTATCATTTCCCTCAGGCAGTTGGGATTTATTGCCCATCACCCTGGTCTGTCCTCTTGTGTGGTGAGATGACAAAATAGCACTCCCTAAGCAGTCAGAACATTGCACAAGGGGCAGAGAATGCTTCCAGGTCCCAGGTGTAGAGTGTAAGCAGCATGGCAAAGTACCTGGACTTAACATTCCAGGCAATTCCGAACATTTCTTAGTTGAGTCAAGTTGACAATGAACACTAACTATTCCAGAACCTGAACAACCAATCCCCTATCAGAACAAGATGGATATAAATTGGTGATGTGTATGTAATTCTTGTAAATTCATAAAGACCCCTGGAGCAGGCATGTCCTTCCACAATCACCTAGTGAGAGCCCTCATCCTATCTCCCTGAAAGCCAACACTGTTTTATGCACCAAGCACAAGGTAGCTTCATAATGCCAGGAGGCAGATGTTGTTAGTTTACACCTGCAAACACCCAGGTGAGTCAAGTACACGCTCACCTCCTGAACAGGAAGGAAGTACTTTTGCTCTCCTTTTGGGGTGTTGGCATCATCTTCCTTGAAGATGTTTCTGCACTGCTGCAATTTACCTACCATATCTGTGATCGAAACACCTGGGACCAACTTAGGAATTACTCATCTTCATCTCATGGCTGAACAGTTTCGGCCCATGATCCTTTCTCCCTGTTATTCCTGAGCTAGGTGTAAGGCAGAACGTCACAGCCAGGAACACGTGGTAGAGCAAGACCATTCACCTCATGATGGGCGGGAAGCAGGAAGCTTGACAGGAAAAGGGTGAGGACAAGGCATATTCTTCTAGGACACTGGTGAGCTAGCCTAACTTCATCCAGTTAGGCTCCACTCCCCTACAGTTTTCAGTCCCACCAAAACAGCACCACCAACCTGTGAGCCTATGGGGACATTGCATATTTGAACCATAACATCCACTTAGGTCATCACATCCTTTTAAGATCTAAAATGAAATGTCTTCACAGACGTTATCAATGAGGCATTATCAATAACCATCTGGTGTAAGAGGTAATGGTAACAATTTTTGGTACCTGCTATTCATTGATCCAAGCTAGATATTGTCATCTCTACCTTATTATAGGTGAAGATGCTGGACCTAAAGTGTTATGTATTTGTCAAAGGTCCCATAGCCATGTCACAATTAAGTGTAGATTCAAACAGAAGATTCTTTGCATATATGACCCTGTCTTCTTTGCCTCCTTTTGCCTGCAAAGACACAGTAGCGAGCACCAGTGGCCTCAGGTGTGGGGAGCACACATTTCATCTTCTATGGTTAGATGGGAAGGAAGAGTCGAGAGGACTGTCGGCACTAGAGCTTTGAGACAAGCTGTGGGAGGACTTCAAAGAAGAATGCATTTTAGAAATGGTACCCACTGGCTGGTGCCATAGTTTGAGGAGGACCCCAGGACCCAGATCCACCTGTCATAAAGTTCCTCTTGTAGGTTTCCAGGACCCTCTGGATCCTTCTATTGCCTCATTTTCCCAGGCTTCTCTCACCTAAAGTCTCAATAGGATGTCCTATCCTCTAACCCACTTCCTTGGTAAGTAAAGTTTTTCATGGGACGTGCCCCTTGGACTAGTCTCTCGATATAAGTGAGTGTATACCATTTAACTCTTTTTTGCTTCTGGGTGAACTCACTCATTATGATAATTTCTAGTTCAATCCATTTGTCCACAAATTTAGGGAATTCCTTGCTTTTAATAGCTGAGTAGTATTCCATAGTGTAAATGTACCACAGTTTCTTTGTCCTCCTCAAACTATGGCACCAGCCAAGGAAAATATAGGCAGTAAACTTAGATCCCCTACCCAGACTAGCCGATGGATAGGACATTCTCCACCGTTAAGTGGAGAAGGAGATCTGACTTTCACACAAACTCTGGTGCCTCATCTCTGACCATGTCCCCTGGATGGGGAGGCATGGTGGCACTCAGAGGAAGGATAGCAAGTTACCAAGAAGAGACTCGATACCCTAAGAGCATATATAGGGGGTGCAGGTCCCCCTCAGTCACAGACATAGGGGAGGGGAGTAGGGGGGAAGCAGGAGGGAGGGAGGAATGGGAGGATACAAGAGATGGGCTAACAATTGAGATATAATATGAATAAATTAATAATAAAAAAAAGAAATGGTGCCTACAGTCAGGGATGCACATCATGATAGTTCATCCTTGGTTCCCACTGTGAGCAGTAGAGTGGCTTGTCCTATTTTTCTGTCTTCTCTGTTAAACTGTATGTGGGTACCCTAGAGCTAGGGGTATTTTGCACATGTATCTCTGCCCTTAGCATAGACCTAGAGTATAGGAGGAACTTAGGCAAGCAAGGTTGGAAGGGAAAAAAGGAATGAAGGAATGAAGAGAAGAGGAAAAAGGAAGGAAGGAAGGGAAGAAGGAAGGAAAGAAGGCTGATTCTAGCTGGATGATTGGCTATTTAGATGGATGATGCCTGGATAGATGGATAACTGGGTGGAGCCTGGATGGATGGGTGGATGATCATGTGACAAGTTGGGTAATTGGATGCTTAGATTGAGGGGAGGAAGACAAAAGAATAACACCAGCAAGAGAGGATAGAAAATGATGGTGGATGAAAGTCTGTCTGTCTGTTTGTCTGCCTGAGTGACATTTTACAAAGCACAGGCAACAGCCATTGTGTACCACTCCGTACTTTTGAAATGTGTTGGCCTGAGAGTAAGAACAGGGTGAAAGAGAGCAGAAAAACCTATGACTATGGATCTCAGGCTTCTGGGAACTGAGTGGACACTGACAGGGGCTGGCAGACCCAGAGTGGGCCCTGGGCACATGGGAGCACACACTAGGCAGCAAGCCTTCAGGATTGTGGGTAAAGGATGCTCCTCAAGCATTACATGGAGAAGCCACGTGCCCAGCAGCAACCCTTTCCCCCTCTCCCATGGCCGTAGGACTTCACACTGGAGCCACCAGTTTCTTGCAAGTCCCATGAGACTCTCTTTATTTTGTCTTAAGAGCACAAGTTCTCCTCCCAAGGGAGTCCCTGCCTACTTCCAGGCTATGACAAATAGACTGCGGATATGGTCAAACAACGTGCATCCACCTCCCAGCCCTCCCTTTCCTCATTCTTGCTGCCTTATCTGTGCTTTTTTTTTTTTTTTTTTTTTTAAGCAGTTGAGGGGAGTATTAGCTCCATTTGATGTTTATAAACATAAAGATCAGAGAAATGAAACATCTCCCTGGAGGTCATCCAGCAGGAGTTTCGTTGTAAGTCCACCTTGCTTCTCTCCTGCTCACACTGATCCACTAGGGTCCTTGTCCCATTGTCACTCAAG
Organism: Acomys russatus; assembly: GCF_903995435.1. Taxonomy (NCBI): domain Eukaryota; kingdom Metazoa; phylum Chordata; class Mammalia; order Rodentia; family Muridae; genus Acomys; species Acomys russatus. The sequence goes on along the minus strand of NC_067143.1, from coordinate 60,449,998 downwards.
GCCATTACAGCAGCCACACTCCCTACTCTTGCCTGGGATAGACCTGAAGCTGTTCCTAAAGAGTCCTTGCCCAGACCTAGTCATGTGATATTGAGGATTTGAAGCTTATATTCCCATCTATGACACCAGTCTATATTTATCCCTGTGCTCAGGGGCATAGGAAACAATTGTGCACTCTTGGGAATTTATGAGTGAAATAAACATTTAAATGTTTCTATAAGATTTATTAGAGGGAAATGAAATTTGACCTGCTGCGTATGATTGGAGTGAGCTTGCTGCGGGTGGCACAGCCCCAGAGCTTGGCTGACCCCCAGAGAAGAGAGATGGACCCCTGGGGAGCCTGGTTCCCTGGATCAGGGAGAGGAACAGGAACCCCAGAGCTGTGCTGGCCCAACCTGCTTCCATCCTGCTGTGTATCCTGTCTCATCTGGATTCAGGGCTTCTTGGAGGAAGATGCACCCCATCTTCCTCCAAGTGTGCAACATAGAGAGCTAAGGGGAGACTGTCTGAAGACACCAGAAACCAGAGGAGGTGTCAGTATGGACAAGGTGATAGAGGGAGAAGCAGAATGGCACAGTGGGAAGGATGATGCAGCCAGTGACTGGGGTAGCCCTGGAGCCAAGGAATATTTTGAATGGCCAACTGCACACTCATGAACTGATTTTCCATCTTCTCATTCTTCTTTCATGATCCTAGAAGGGGAGTGTGTTGATGGGAATCTTATGGAATTGCGGGTTGATGGATACTCGTGGTGTGTTGATGGGAACCTTATGGAATTGCGGGTTGATGGATACTCGCGGTGTGTTGATGGGAATCTTATGGAATTGCGGGTTGATGGATACTCGTGGTGTGTTGATGGGAATCTTATGGAATTGCGGGTTGATGGATACTCGCGGTGTGTTGATGGGTATCTTGTGGAAATGCAGGTTGATGGATACTCGCGGTGTGTTGATGGGTATCTTATGGAATTGTGGGTTGATGGATACTCGCGGTGTGTTGATGGGTATCTTATGGAATTGTGGGTGGATGGATACTCGCGGTGTGTTGATGGGTATCTTGTGGAAATGCAGGTTGATGGATACTCGCGGTGTGTTGATGGGTATCTTGTGGAACTGCGAGTTGATGGATACTTGCGGTATGTTGATGGGTATCTTGTGGAACTGCGGGTTGATGGGTGCTTGCAGTGTTTTGATGGGTTTCTTGTGGAACTGCGGGTTGATGGGTGTTCGCGGTGTATTGTTGGGTTTCTTGTGGAACTGTGGGTTGATGGGTACTCGCAGTGTTTTGATGGGTATCTTGTGGAACTGATGGGCCAAATTAGAAAAAGATGAGGGTTTAGAACAGCCTCAAGGTACAAGAGGTCTGAGGAACTGGCCTTTTCCTCTACGTCTATGGCCTACATGTGGCATCTATTGTTTGAGAAGGAGTTGATGAGAGACGAATGGAGCCAGGTAAAGATGAGTGACCACATGTCTTGGGGGTGGTGCAGTGAGCTTGTTGGCTCCGTTACCAGACAGCCAATCTGATGCCTTAACGAACTCCTAATTTAGCTCTAAACTTTCAACCAGTCCCAAGACCAATAACATCAGTTTCCTAGAAATCAAATTCCAACATGATAAACGCAGCCGTGAAGGTAAAACGTGCCCGTGGTGGTTCCACGGCCTTTCCATCTGGGGCTAAGAGAGCTGGTGAATGAAAGTAGTCAGATACTTTCAATATTGGGACACGCATCCTAAGATCTGTCTTCTACTTATTTGGAATTCAAATATAACTGAGAATCTTGCATTTTATTTAGACATTCTATTTCTAATGTCAATTTAATTTTTAAGGGTTTATTTGTGTGTGTGTGTGTGTGTGTGTGTGTGTGTGTGTGTGTGCCTGCACATGTGCACAGTGCCTTTGAGGGCCACAGGAGGCATCAGATTCCTCAGAGTTGGAGTTACAGGCAGTTGTGAAGTGACAGACATGAGTTCTGGAAACTGAACTCAAGTCCTCTGGAAGAGCAGCAAGTACTCCTAATGCTGAGCCATCTCTCCAGCCTGTTTAATTTTCATAGAAACTCTGTGAGCGAGCTATTGTATGGATGAGGTACCCAAGGCACAGACAGGCAAGGTTACTTGTTCAAGTTCACATAGCTGGGAAGAAGGACATTATAGCATAATATGGTGACCTTTGAGTCTGGGGCTTTTGAAGTCCCCAAGCCAGTAGCTCTCTTTTATTCTGTATAATATATTTTGTAGTCTGTCTTCAGTAACATATATTGCCAGAATTAATCAAGCTTCCTGGGGTCTTGTCTTTCATTAGGAGCTCCAAGCAGAAGAATTGGCTATTTGTGCTGCATTAAGCATGGCAAAAATGCCCCCAAATGGCCCCCAGGAAATGTACCCCACACTCTTTCTTAAACTCTCATCTTTTCAGTCTCTCTACAGTAAACATAAAGAAAAAGAAAGTCTATATTTCTCAGGAATTGTTCTGCAAACAGTTTTTGGGAAGACAGCCATTCCCAGTCTGCTCAGTCATTCTTAAGCCAGTTAGTGAAAGAACACTTGCATTGTATGGCTTTTATGCTTTAACTACAATGGCAGGAGAGAGGGAAGATCTTCCTAGCATGTCTACCAGGGCACCAAAGGGTTTCCTCCTGGTGAACTCAATCCTCCTGGGTTGTGAGTAACTTGATACTATATATGTGTCAACAATTACATGTGTGGCACTTACCAATTCTGGCTTGGCTTTGCCTATCAGCGTGGTCACCATGTCTGGTTCTGTGTCCTCCCCAAGTAAGGGTGCCTGTGGTCCCAGCAAGTCCCAGAAGGCAGAGAAAATGCCAACCAAGAAGCAGTTCCCTTCAGTGACTCAAAGGCCACTGGCTCATAGGTGTCAACTTGGGCCGTTATTGATTGTAGGGAACAGGTCTTCCACACCTCCCCCCGCAACCAGCTACTAGCAGAAAGCACCTCAGGCCAGTCTACCTCCCAGCATAGACCTACAGTGGGTATTCCTGAAATGTTTTCTGGATAGATGGATAAGAGTAGTGGGTAGGCGTGTCTAAGTGTTCACAGACTTCATGGACACAAAGGGAATCTTGCCGCTCCCAGCATAGCAGCCTTCTCAGAAAAGGCCTTTCCTCCACAACACTTTTTTGTAGACTGGTGTGAGTCAGCTGTAAAAACAGGCATTAAGACAGTCTGCAGATGGCCGGGTGTGGTGGCCCACGCCTTTAATCCCAGCCCTCGGGAGGCAGATTAAGACAGTCTGCAGATGATGAGCAAGTGGAGCTGCAGGAGTGTGGGTGATAGATGGATAGAGGAGAGATAAATAAATTGTTAGGTTGGTGCTAGATTGGGGAGGAGTGGATGGGTTAGTGGATGGATAGGGGAGAAAGAGGTGAAGAAAGAAACGGATTGATAGATGAGTAGGCGAGATAGGTGGATAGACTGGGAGAAAGATTAATGGATAAATGGATGGATTAATTGATGGATGGATGGAAAGACAGAAAGGGATGAATAAATGGATGGATGCGTAAGAGAAACGGAGAGACAGATGAATGGGTGAATTAATGGATAGCCAGGGAAAGAGATGAATTTGCTGATGGATAGGAGAGATATTTAGAGAGAGCGAGGGGGTGAGTTTGTGGGAGAGACAGGGATACGGATGGGGGTGGATGGGGGAGAGACAAATGAATACATGCATGCATGGATGGATAGATGGATGCATAGGTGGATGGATAGGTGGATGGATAGATGGATGGATAGGTGGATGGATAGGTGGAGACTGATGGCCAGATAGAGATGGCTAATGAGGATTTGGGCAGGAAGGGTAAACAAGTGAGTGTGGAATTATGTGATGTGAGAAAAGCAAAGGACAGAAAAAAGAGAGAAAAGGTGAGGACAGAACTTAGCTCCCCCTCCCCCTTAAATTTAATTTAATGCATATAGGTGTTTTGCCTGCACCCAGCCCCAAGATTCATTCTCCTTTTAGGTCCTTGGAGAGGTGAAACTGTAAAATGAAGCTCTTGGAACAGTCCTTTAAAGCTGTAGTTCTCAGAGCCCAGCCTGGGGTGGGGGTGGAGGAATCTCAGCTCCACAGGGTTGTCAGGACAGACAATTTACGGTAGTGCCAGCTCTAGGCCACTAGGGGGAGGCAGTGCTTGTTCTGATGTCTTCGTGCTCTCAGGCTCCTCTCGCTGACATTTTCTTTTGATTATTTCTGGCTGCTTTGGAAAGTAAAGTGTCAATGAATTAAAATAAAACCTCTTTTTTTTTTCCAGCACCAATGCACGCTGGGAATTTGCCCATGGGGATGGCAGAAAACATGTGCTGCATGGGTAGAAAAGTGAAGTTTTAGCTAACATATGTTTTTTTTGTTTTTTTTGTTTGTTTACTAGAAGAATCATACGAGAAGGGCTCTAAGTAAGGACGGCACAAAAGACAATTTCCAGAGATCAAATATTCAGCTGAGACAAAATCTTGTGCACATTACAGGAGTGCTGATTAGCTTTCCTGTGGCAAGAGCCTCTTGTGGACAAGAGCATTCAGTCAGGGAGAGTCCAAAGCTAAAGATCTTGTGCTCCTGAAATACAGGTCAAGCTGAGCCACCAGAGAGGCCACAAGGGAAGTGTTTGGGTCTATGGACCGGGATGATTGATAGAAACAGGCCAGGTAGAATTTCTTTGGACCACAGTTCTTATGCAGAAATATGGACCTGAGATCGCTTATTACTCAGTTTCAAGAAAAGCGGGAAGCAAGGGGCTGGAGGCGTGGCTCAACTGCTAAGAGCACTGGATTTGATTCCCAGTAGCATGGCACATGCCCACGTGACAGAGAGAAAGGGGGGGGGCAGGAAGGGAGAGGGAGGGAGGGAAGAAGGGAGAGACAGAACTGAGGTGGTCACTATCTTCATTAACTCAGCTGTAGCCATATTACAATGTACACCCACATCAAACATCACACCTTGAGTATATGCAATTTCTATTTCTCAATTGTATCTTAATGAAGCTGAAACAGACAACTCAACATACTGAGCTAGTGACCAGTGACAATGGCCTTGGGAGACCCTGCGGTTCCAGGCCCTGCATGCTCCCCAAGCCCAGGCCTAATTCCATCTGTGTTTTGCTCTAAACCACCAGGACTCTCCCTCTGCAGGACCAGTCCAAAACCCTCCCACAATCATCCTGACGGGAGATGCCAGCTCACCTGAAGGAGAAACGGACAAAACCCTGACCGACAGGTACGCAGCCCCGGCTGATAAGCAATGCTTTGTGAGGATCAGATACCAAGGAGGATACAAGAAATGGATATGCATGTAGAATCAATTGGGGAGAGAGTGGAGAAAGCCAAAGAAAATAGCTGCGTTTCTAGAAATGCTGTCTGCCTCCTCTGAATCACTCTATTGATGAAGATATTGTCAAAGAGGGCTAGGTTTGTGGCTCAGGTGGCGGAGTGCTTCTTGTCAAGGTTGTATAAGGCCTTGGGTTTGATTCCCAGTGTCACATAAATGGGGCACGATGGGGCACACCTGTAACGCCAGCACTCAGGTAGAAGCAGGAGGACCAGAAGGGCAAGGTCACCCTTGGTTACGTGAGGAGTTCAAATCCAGCCCGGGATACAAGAGGCCTTATCTCAAAAACAAAAATAAATATGATCAAGTAGTTTTTCAAAATGGTAAGGAGAACCTAGGATATTTTCCCTATTATCTGCTTTCCAAAAGTGTCCTTGCTCTTGGATTTGGCCCTGTATATGCTGCTAGATTTTAAGAGAAGCATAAGACATCACAGCAGGGAAAATTCCCCTAATATCCAGCCAGGTATGCATTCCCACAGAAGCCTGGAAGGTGTGGGTCTTTGACTGCAGAATCCAGCCTTGGCCAATCAGGGTCCTCCCTGGAACAGCCCCTGTTTCCCTTACCACAGGTTCCTGCACTGATCTAGCTGTTGGCTGGGTATCACTTTTTAATAAAATTAAAAGATAATTCTTAGGGCTGACCATACAGGTCAGTGCTTGCCTAGCCAGTGCGAGGCCTGGCTTTGACAGGCAGCCACGCACATGAGAGGGTAATTCTCACAGGACAGAGTGAGTCTTCTTCATTCATTCGTTAAGGGTAGAAGCAAAAGAGCAGAGTGGATACCAAGGAAGATACAAGAAACGAATATGCATGTAGAATCAGTGCGGGAGAGGGTGCCGAAAGCCAAAGAGAGCGTTAAGTCGAGCATAAGACAGCGTCCCAGGGCTGCAGAGTCGGCTCAGTAGTCATGAGCACACGCTGCCCTTGCAGAGGACTTGAGTTTGGCTCTCACTACCCAAACAGGGTGGCTCACAACCACCTGTAATGCCAGTGCTTGTAGAATCCGATGCCTCTGGCCTCCATACGTATCTGCACACACATGCACATGCGCACACACCCCCTCCCACACACGCATAATTAAAAGTCAATCTTTAAAAAGAACTCCATGTTCTGCAGGCCAGTGAAACTGTGTTTTTATCGTCACTCTCAAAAATAAGTTATCCATGTCTCTAGCGGACCCCATGTATGTCTTATAAGGTTCCCACAAGATAGCTCTACAGTAAAGCCTGGGTCCCCACAGAGAATAAACACTGTAGTAAGTTTTGTCATCCTTTGAGAATGGGCCAGGATAGTTTGCGTGAGCAATAGAATGGCATAGACTTGTTGAGTCAATGGTGCTCCCAGGGGCTTTGATGTGGGACACTGGGGTGCAGCCTAGGAATTCATCCATCTAACATGCTCCCAAGGTGACAGTCAGAGGACCCATAGAGGATGCTCTGGGTGACACAGAGACTGCACAGCACCTCATTTGTCCATCTCTGAGTAGATTTCCTAACAGGATGATCATGTTCTGTCTTTCAGAACTCCCAGCCCCCACCGGAGGCTTTCCCACCGACACCTGAAGGTCTCTATTGCTTCGCTGACTTCTGTGGGTAAGGACTGGGTCAAATGAGGAAATGCTTGAGTAGCAAGCATTGCTGCTTAGGGATGAGCTTAGTCGGACTCAGGCCCTTTTCCTGCTCCCCCCCCCCCCAAGTCCAAAGGGTAGAGGAGATCACCCACTCTGTGCTTGAGTCCAGAAGAAATGACATCTAGTGTCAGTGTTAAAATGAAGAGTAAGATGAAGTCAGAACAGACAGAAGCATGATGCTTGGTGATCAGCTGAGTGACGCTCAGCACCGGGCTCAAGGGGCAGAGCCCTGCGGCTGTCCTGGGCTGGTGCACATCCAGGTGGGAGTGTGCCCATGTGCGCACATGTGGCGGCCGTGGTCCTCTGCTGGTTCCATGAGGTTTCACACCTTCGTCGGGCCATCAAAGGATAGGGGTTATAGACTTGGTCTTTGTATTCAGTGTTGATTATACTCTATAAGGGGGTTGAGAAGCAAGCAAATAGAGTGGATAGAGGCCTTCATGAGAGGACTAAGGGATCCAAGGTGAGAAGGGGCCAGCTTCTTTCCAGGGAAGAGGAAAGATGTGTAGACATTCCAGGGAGATGTGGTGTTCGAGCTCCCCTTAAATAGATGGACACACAGGAGGGAGGGGTGGCATTTTAGATGGAAAAAGACATCGTGGGAATCAGGAATCACCTGGAGTACAGTAGCAACCAAATGCTGCGCCATGTGTATATGTCATGACCGCTGAAAACTATGGAGCCATATTTCATATTAGCTCACTCCAAAATAACAAAATTCTCCTCCACTCTCCCCTCCTCCTGCCCCCTCCTCCTTGTCATCGTCCTCCTTCACTGTCTCCTCCCCCTTCAGGGTGTGTGGCCTCAGGTGCTGCTGGCTTCAGGCACTTAATTTGGTTATTAGTTACCTGTACCATTCCCTCTCTCATCTCCTTTCATGTGTGAGCTTTCTTCATGGACAGACTTTCAGTCATGGAAACAAATGGCTTGCCTCCCCAAGCTCCCATTTCGTCTGTGAAGTTCGCTTCCCCCTGAGCTCCCAAGGCTGCTTCTCACTAGCCTTACATGGTCATCCCTATCTGATCCCTGTGGCTCCCTAGATGGCATCGCTTGACTGGCTGAAACGGGTTGGAAACCCATTTCCACTAAGCCTTGGTTCTTGAGGCAGAGTTGTGAGTGGGGATGGCTGCTCACTCCTCCTGAGCCATTTAGAGGCGATTCAGAGGCTTGCTTTAGTAACAATGAAGAGCTACTTCTGGAAGAGATGAATGGAGGTGTGTGTGTGTGTGTGTGTGTGTGTGTGTGTGTGTGTGTGTGTGTGTGTGTGTGTGTGTGTGTGTGTGTGTGTGTGTGTGTGTGTGTGTGTGTATGCAGAGTGGAGCTCGCCACAAAAGGGCTGGAGTTGGGAACAAGATCCTGGAAGGAGGATGTAGGGCTAGCAAGGTTGGTGCCTAGTTTAGACGTAACCCTGAGAATGCTAAGTAGTTTTTACTGGATGGGCAAGAAAATGGCATGGTCAGATGTGGCTGCTAGAAAGGTCGCTCTAGGGTCGGGTGTGGTGGCGCATGCTTTTAATCCCAGCACTTGGGAGGCAGAGGCAGGAGGATCGCCGTGAGTTTGAGGCCAGCCTGGTCTACAGAGGGAGTCCAGGACAGTCAAGGCTACACAGAGAAACCCTGTCTCAAAAAACCAAAACCAAAACCAAACCAAACCAAACCAAAACACACACACACACACACACACACACACACACACACACACACACACATACACACACACACACACACACCCAAACAAACAAACAAAACTCAAAAACACACAAAAAAAACCAGAACAACAACAACAAAGAAAGGTCTCTCTGTAGGCAATAGACCATGGGACAGAGAGATTGGCTTGAAAGCAGGGGCTTTTCAAGGGGGCTAATGTCATTGTCCTGTTTATGAGCAGGAATAAAAATGGGGACAGGTCCTAGGGACATGGAAACTAAGGAAGAAGGAAGTGCCTGGAGTGCCCATTATTTCCTGAGCATCTGGCAGGGACACAGTGCCATCCACTCAGCTTATCCAGGGCACCTGGACAGGGGGCACTTTGGGGGAAGGATGAGCAGGAGAAAAGAAAGGGAAAAGTGGTCACAGGAGTACAGCTGGTGTTTCAGATGTCTCTGAGTTGTGTCCCTAGCTACACATTGACTAACTTGTAAAGTAACAGACCGGAAGATGGAAAACCCCAGGAGAAACAGCAGGAGCCAGGGCTCCCGGATAGCCTTTACAGCCAAGCTAGGACAGTTCTGGGAACTGTCCGTGAACCCTTCTGACAGGCTACAAACCAGCGGCACCTACTGAAGAAGTCACTGATGGCCCCATGTCCCCCACCCTGACATTGGTATACGGTTGAGTCCTGAGGTGGCTCTCACTGGGAGCTCACTCTCTCTCTCTGTAGATCCCACAGGACATGTCATTGACCTGGTAAATGACCAGCTGCCAGAAATCAGCATCTCAGAAGAGGACAAGAAGAAAAACCTGGCGCTTCTGGAAGAAGCCAAGTCGGTGAGTGAGCGATTCCTGACCCGGCGCGGGAGGAAATCGAGGAGCAGCCCCGGAGACTCCCAGTCAGGTAGGGCAGGACCAGCAGCAGGGCAGGTAGCTTCCCTGAGCCTCTTTGAGGCTGGACTGAGGGGAAGGAGGGGAGGACCAGGCTCCAGCTGCAGGAGAACCTTGTTTCTGGGAGGGATGGCCTGTTCCTTTGGCTGCCAGGTTCTAAAGGCCTAAGCCTTACAGAGATGACCCCTCCAGAGATGACCCCTCCAGGAGCCACTGTGCTTACTTTCCAGAGTTCTGAAAAACCTACCTAACTCTACTCATGAGAACTCTCCTGTGTTTTCCTTTTGGGCCCTATGTGTGACGAGCTGGGACTTCCCCAGGTGGGGACAAATGCCATTCCACATGATGCCAGCGTTGGTAACTTGGTCTCAGCAACTCTCCTTAGCTCTAATGCAGAGAAACCCAGTGAAATTCCAAGAATGCATAAGACCCTTGCAGGGCCCTGGAGGAGAGACAAGGCTCCTTTGCTAACCTGTGCTGGGGTCCCTCTTCTTCCTGAGTGCAAAGATGAATCAGGTTTTAGACAAGTCCAAATGGCCTTGGAGGACAAGGAGAGTGCTTGAAATCAAAGTGGTCCTTTGGCATCTGGGCAGTGCAGCCTTGCTTGCTTTTTCTGTCAGTTTCTGGAAAGTTCTCTGAGGTCAGGACCAGCAGCCTGAGGAATGTGACCTCATATACTGGAAGTTACCCGAGGACGCCTTGCTGGGCTGGCTGTAGCAAAAGTTGGGTTGTACTAGGAGCCTCATATGGTGGTCCAGAGTCAGCCTTGACAAGGCAGTCTGGGTTCCCAGGGGTGAAATCTCCCTGAGAGAACGATCTGCTTGGTGACAGAAATCCTAGCTCTTCATGAATGCCAGTCAGTTGATGTTTGTTTCCACAGCTGTTTCCTCGAACCACAGCCCTGGAGCATCTCCTGCACCCTCTAGAAGCTGTTCACTCACCATCTCCACACCGGCAGGTGAGGCTGACCCCTTGCCACACACACACACACACACAGGGGGCAGGTGTACAGGCTTTGAGGGCAGGGACTTGTATGACAGGCAGGAAGAGACAGGCTGAGTGAGGAAAGGGCTAAGGTCATAGGAAGGGGGCTAAGTGGCTGCTCTTTGCTCAGAGAGAAGTCATCACAGCTTATTTTGAATCCTTTTGTTTGGACCAGTGTGAGTTCTGTTTGTTCTGGTAACACTAGGGTTTGAACCTTGGTCTTCACACATGCTAGGTAAGCACCTGTCCACTGAGCTACATCTCCAATACCGGCATGCATTTTGCTCTCTTTCTTTCTGGGCTGTGTCTAGAGCCATACCCTCAGGCAGTGGAGTACCATGGTGGGCAGCCTGCCCCTGTCGGTGCTGGAAGACAAGCCTAGGATTCTACATTCACAGATGCATCCCGATGATCAGACCTCAGGGTCCCTCCATGACTCAGTTTCCTTATTTGGTTTCTATGGCAATTCCATGCTGGCATGTGAGCAACAACAGTGTTTTTTGGGCTGCTAGAACTTACAGCTGATGGCTCAGAAAAGCTGTGTGTGTGTGTGTGTGTGTGTGTGTGTGTGTTGTTGTTGTTGTTGTTAAACTGACAAGCACGGCACTAGGTGATGCGTATAACTTACTTGCGCTGGCCCATTACAGGTTTCGACACACACAGTGACCCACAGTCCTCCTCTCTGCTGGGAGCATTGCCACAGGTAACAGCATACCTGCGTGCCGTTTCTATGCCAGTGGAGTTCTTGTCCCTAACATTCCTGGACCCTCTGTAGCCCCTGAACGAGGAAGGCAGAGGGGACACCTACACCCTGCTATGCTAAGCTTCAGGAGGGGGCAGGCCTGTTCCCACTGCTACTGACCTGTGTTTTCTTCCTCAGCAGAAGGGGCATGAGGCCGACATCTCCTCACTTTGCCTTGGAGAGCCGGTGAGTTTGTGCTTTGCTCACTTTGCAACGATCCGAATGTGGGGAATGTGGTCTCAGAAGCCTAGGCTGGACCCTGGGCAGCCTACAGATGCATGGGCCTGCATGTGAGTAGAGGGTAGGTGCTGGAGCAAGAACAAGACTCCACTGTCATCTTAGGAGGTGGAAGTCTGAGAGGAAAAGAGGTAAGGCAGGTCTCAGGAGGGTTTCTGCACCCCCAAATCCAGCCAGTCATATACAACAGTGGCCTCCCTCAGTTCCAGAGAAGTTGCAGGAAAGCTCGGACTCTACTCCATTTGCATACATGAATGTAGCATGCCTCATTTGCATATGCATAAATGGTTCGTATATACATACATGGGCTCCTTCTCAAAGTCTGCATCTCCTCAGCCTACCTTCAGGGTCCCAACTATACCTTGTCTCTTTCAGAATGTGCCCAAAGGGCTAGCTGACCGGAAACAGAATGACCAGAGGAAAGTATCTCAAGGCAGACTGGCTCCTCGCTCTCCCACGGTGGAGAAATCCAAAGAACTTAGAGTAGAACAAAAAGAAAACTTTGATCCTCTCCAGCACTCGGAGGCCACGCCCATGGCTCAGGCTTCCGGAGCAAGTATCAGTGGGAAAATGGCACTGAACAGCCCTCAGCCCGGCCCTGTTGAGATGGAGCTGGCGAGGCAACTCCCGAAGACAGCCAGGGAAGGCAACCCTCTGCCCAGAGCCACAGTCCAGGGCTCAGGAGGAACGGTCAGCCCGCATTCCCAGGGTCAGAGCTCTGCTGGAGAGTCTGTGGGGCCCAAGGCTGGCTCCAAAGCTGAGCTGCGGTCCCCTGTGTCCTGCTCCCCCCTGATTCGTGGGGTCTCCTGGGACAGCAGCCCTGAAGAGCCTGGTCCCTTGCTGCAGAAGGTGCTCGCCAAGCTGCCTCTGGCAGAGGAAGAGAAGAGGTTTTCAGGCAAAGCCAAGCCAGCGAAGCCAGCTGGGCTCAAAGACTTCCAGATACAAGTACAGCCAGTGCGCATGCAGAAGCTGACCAAGCTCAGAGAGGTGGGTTCCTGCCCCGCTGCAGTGTGCGTATGTCAGGTCCCCTCTGAACTCCAGGCGTTTGTGCTCAGGCTAGGCCCTGGGACAGGACAGCTCTGACCTCAAGGAGTCCCAAACTTCTTGACCCTGAGAAGCCAGTCCTATCTGTGTCACATCTCCATAGCTCCAGCTTCAGGTGCCTTTACCCCCTGTTAATATGTAGAAGTCAGCCTGAGATACAGTGGTCAGACTTAGCCACACTTGAGGAGAAGCTGGCCACAGGACTCCTTATCCTGCTCTGTCTTCCTCCTCCAGCTAGAACTGGTGAGAAGATCCTCTGATGGAGTATTCGGTCACACCTCGAGTTGGGCAAGACCGGGATAGTGTTGCTTTTCTTTTTTTCTTTTTTAAATATTTATTTATTTATTATGTATGCAGTATTCTGCCTGCATGTCTATCTGCTCGCCAGAAGGGGGCACCAGATCACATTATAGATGGTTGTGAGCCACCATGTGGTTGTCAGGATTGAACTCAGGACCTCTGGAAAAGCAGCCAGTGCTCTTAAGTACTGAGCCATCTCTCCAGCCCTGCTTTTCTTTTGTAATGACACTTACCCACCTCGATACTTGTTAACCAAGGGCCTTAGAACCAAGTACCACTCTGACAATGGCCATAAGGGGCTGCTCCTCCATAGTGAATTCCTTCCAGTATCCATGGTGTCCCCAACGTTCATTGGCCATCAAACTAGGAACAGTGGTCAGTCAAGAGGCTGCCCTGCTATCCAGGTGTGGAGGGGCAAAGGCAAGACCAGAGCGTAAAAGAGAGGACTTAAGTGGACAAAAAGGTCTTGATCCAGTCCCTTCTCTCTCAGGTGGGCAATCTCAATGCAGGTCAAGGAGAATGGAGCCTATAGATTAGGGCCTAGCACAAAGTCCCCTGGCTCTTCTATTGAGGGAGTAAGGGTGAGGAAGGAAGTGAGGACCAGAACACTCCAGCTCAAACCAGAGCATCTACGCTTGCAAGGACACCTTGTAGCAGACCCGTCTACTGTTGAGAGAGTTTCAGTGAGAAAGAGCTCTCAGTTGGCAGAGTGTTTGACCAGCGTGCACAAAGCCCTGGCTTCTCAGAGTCACATAAAACCATGGGTGGTAGCTCAGACTCGTAATCCCAGTACCTGAGAGGGAGAGGCAGGAGGATGTCATGTTCAGCTATATAGTAAGATTGAAGCCAGTCAGAGACAGACGGAGATAAATGATAGATAGATACATAGATAGATAGATAGATAGATAGATAGATAGATAAAAAGAAAGAAAAACTTGCTCTTTTATAATGTTCTGAGGTAGAGCTTAGGAAGATGAACAGTTCACACAGAACTCCTGTCCTCCAGTCCAGAGTCCAGGGTACCTGGAGGGTTAAAACAAGGCCAGGCAGAGCCTCCTACTGTGGGCCACATCCCACATCTGTGGGGATTCACCTTCAAGGACTTCAAAGGCTAGGGGAGTAAGCCACTCCCTCAGAACTCCCCACATCCAGCAAAGGGCACTGCAGAGAACCTGGAAGCTCATGTCACCAGCTGCTCTGGCACCTGAGACCTGCTCTGCACCCTGTCCAGTGTGCTGACAGTGGAGGGACTGTGGATCCCTGGCTTGCAAGGGTTCTGTTTGGATCCTGAGCTCTGTTGGCCTTTCTTTCCTTCTACCCAGAGGCCAGTCACTCAAGTGGCTTCTGTCACTTGGGAGGCTGAGAACCCTTGGATGGCACCAGGGGGCAGGAGAGAATCCAGGCATCCCACTAGAGGGCCCTAGTCTGACACAGTTTGGCTGGGAGCCTGCTGAGTCCTCACCAATGCCCTCAACCTAGTTCTGTCTGCTCAGTCCCCAAGAAGCAACTCTTGGGGGCTGTATTTGTCTGGAGATGCCACAAAGGTCATTGAGGAAGAACTGTCACTTACACAGAAGGGCAGGGCAGGAAGCTGCAGCCAACAGTGAGACCAACAAGAATTGCTCCTGGAAGCAGCTGCATGCATATCCAGGGGACTTTACTGTCTCCAGAGTCCTTAGTTCCTAAAGATTAGACAATCCTTAGACACTTCCCTACCGTAAGGCCAGGCAGTTCACTTCCCCTGAGGCCCAGGATTTTTTTAAACAAGCAATTCACATAGGAGGTAGCTCTTGACCCAGTGAGTGTGGCACAAATGGTGGGATTTCAGGCCCTTTTATAGGCCGGGAGAGGACCCTGTGCCCCTCTGGCCTCACCATCTCATGCTATGCAAATTCATCCACCCTGGCCACTGTCCTGGGGAACCTCTCTAAGGCCGAGTGGTAACAGAGCCACTAGGGGAACAAAGAGAAGAGTCTAGCCCGGTGTTGTCATCTGAGCTGTGTCCCTTCTTCCTCTCACCCAAGGAACACATCCTGATGAGAAACCAGAACCTGGTGGGATTCAAACTTCCTGAACTGAGTGAGGCTGCAGAGCAGGACAAAGGTAGGCTGCTGGGGCCTGTTTGCCCTTCCCGGGGTTGGTCAGCCTGCTGGTGTCAAGCACAGTCTGTGTGCGAACACTAGGTTTCCCGTCAGTATTTGTGCGTGAGTGAGCAGATTGTATAGTCCACTGAGGCAGGGCATGCCCATGTCTGTCTCCTCCCTGCCGCCCCACCCTATCCCTTTTAGTGACAGTGGGTCTGGAAGGTGCCCCACACCTGAACTTTTCACACTGCCTTTCTCCTCACACCCAGGAAACCACCCAAATAGATCGGTTCCTCTTTTCAAGACACCAGAGCTCTCTCTTTCTAATCTGCTGTCACCACAAAGTCCATAACCCAGCTCTGCCCTGCTGGGTGGTTGCGTATCCCTTCCTCCAAGCCTTTTGCTTCCTACCACCCTACACCCTCTACCACACGTCTCTGAAAATAAGGACAGAGGCTGGACCCTCCCTATTCCTGCCTTAGTCTGCTCTTTCCTGAGTTCACTGGTGCCCCAGTGTGAGCCATAGCGTTCACCCTGGCTCTGCAATGAGTGAAGAAGCTCCAAGGCATCCCCAGGCCTGGTCCTCACCCCCTACCTTGTAACACAGGGCTGTCATAGTTGCCTTGAACGTTATCAAGAAGACCACATGAATTAAACTGTATTTATAAGGTGCCCAGAACAGCACCTGGTACATAGAGAGTGTTGTCTAGGCATTAGCCGTCAACATCCCTAGAGCAGAGGCCTCAAGAGCCAGCATCTCTCTCTGGGGGTGTGTCTATGTGTGCACACATGTGTCTATATATACATCGCAAGCTACATGCTTACACTTACAATGGTGCCTGGCACTATTAGGCCCTGAATATGTACTTATGAATGAACAAATGGGTGACGTCATAAAAGAGTTACCAAGATAGTTGCATAAAAGCAACCTATAACCAGAATGCTTCGTAATGGCTAAAGAAGAGTGAATGTGTTCGGAGGGGTTCTAGAAGGCAGGTTCTCTGTCCTTCCCTCTTCCTCAAGCCTCTTCCTTGGGGACACTCACCCCCTTGTCTCTATGCTTTGCGTAAGCTCTGCTGAGTCATTGTACATGTCTCTTTAAGCAGTGGATAAGGTAAGCAAACCTGCTTCACCCCCACCCCCACCCCTTTCCTTACTTATGTTGTGTTTATGTCTATCTCTTGTCTTTTGTTGGTGTTTACTAATTTGTTAAGTGGTGGCATGTACAGTGTTATATATAACATATATATGGCATTAACTTTACTATTTCAATCATGTCCACCATGTGGTTCCGGGCCCTTGAGTCTAGTTTTGCTCAATCACGCAGCGGTCACCACTGTCCACTCACAGAACCTTTTCATCTTCCTCAGCTGCAACTCCATACCCACGAGACTCCAGATGCCCATCCGCCTCCCCTGCCCTTGCAACCGCCATTCCATTTCCTGTTCCTGTGGATTGTGCCTTCTTGAGGCCCCTCACGTAAACAGAGCCATGCAATATTTTGCCCTACTCCCTTCAATGCCACCGCGACAAATTCTCTCTGGCATTTTGCAGGCTCTAAGTAATTTGCAACTCAGATTTAATCTTCTCCCAGGAAACTAAGAGGCAAGAATTTTTGCACTCATCTTACTGTTAGGGAAACTGAGGCCCAAAGAGCTGCTGACTCCAGCACATAGGTAAGCCATCCCAGGAGCAGTTCTGAGACATGTTTTACCTTCATTCTATTTTAGATAAACTAATCCAGAGGAGACCAGCTTATAGGGAGTAGGACAGTGAGTGCAAAGCCTTTCTCCTGTGGGCTCCAGTGCACCCCAGGCTTTACAGAGCACTTCTGGAAAGGCACAGTCCCCTCTTGCATTGTCCATGGCTAGTGTCAGTCATTGTATGAATTATCACATGAAGTTATTCTGGGTGTCGCTGGGGAGTGAAGATTCTGGGCTAAAATACAATGACAATCACCTTCTCAGTTGACAAGGTTCCCAGAGGTAAAATCTCCAGAACACCTTTTAAAAGGATGGAATTATTTTTTTTTAAAAAATAGCCATCTTGAGCCAAGTGTGGTGGCTCATGTCTTTAATCCCAGCATTCTGGAGACAGAGGCAAGAGGCTGTGTGAATTCAAAGCCAGCCTTATCTACGTAGTGAGTTCTAGGATAGCCAGGGCGATGTAGCAAGATCCTGCCTCAAAAAGCCAAGACAAACAAATAAAATACTTTGGAGCTAAAGAGATGGCTCAGGGGTAAAAGTGCTTGATCTGAAAGCATGAGGATCTGAGTTCAAATCCCCAGCATCCGAATAAAAATCCAGTTGTGGCCATGATGCATGTCTTTAATACCAGAGCTATGAGGGATGGAGACAGGAGGACTGACATGTTCTGCTAGATGCCAACCTACCTCAGATACCTCAAGGCAAAGAATGACAGCAAAAGCACCCAGCATCTCCCTCTGCCCTCTGTACAAGCACACACACACACACACACAAACACACACACACACACGTGGGTATAAAACACATACATCTATACATACACACAAAGTATTAACCATATTTAGAGGTATGCTTTTAATGTATACTTCTTCACTTTTAATTTTTATTGAAACACTAGAAAAACCTCTAAGATTTTATATACATGAGGCTGCAGAGATGGCTCAGCAGTTAAGAAGCACTTGCTGCCTTTGCAGAGGATGTGGGTTTGCTTCCCAGCACCCACATGGCAACTCATAACTGTCTGTAATTCTGGTTCCAGGGAGCCAACACCCTCAACCAGACTCCTCCAGCACCAGGCACCCATATGGTGCACACACGTGCAAATCACTCATACACATAAAAATAACAAATCTTTTTAAAAAGCCTTTATACATAGTTCCATCACAGTTTTATTTGTTCCAATATTTATAATTTTTCCTAAGTTAGTTTGATGGTATAGATGCAACTTCCTTTTAAAGGTTTGTTTTACTGAGTTATAATAACTAATTACATGTATTTAGATTTCATATTTATGGCTGAGTGGGTTCAGATTTCCTTCTGTGTGACTATCTATCCCTAGTCAAAAAATATTTCAGATATTTATAGTTTTCCATCTGTTATAAACAGTTTTGTCTTTGTGATTGTGGGCTTTTTCTTTCTTCTTCCTTTTAAGTAATTCCCTTGGGATACATTCTCAGACTTGAGAGTCTCTGGCTCAGAGTATAGAAATACTCGTCTCTTATCAAGTGTTCCAAACATTTGTGTAGGTTTTTCTTCTTAGCATGGTAATTTCTGTATGGTGCTTTGATTTGGTCTTTCTTAGTCAGAGTATAATAGAGCAAGGAACAGATGATCAGTAATAATGACAATTCTAGTCAGGTGCCATGTCTGATCTTGGCTGTCAACTTAACTGAATCTGGAACCAACTAAAATGCAAATGAGTAAGCAGCCTCCTCCATGGCTCTGCTCCAGTTCCTGCCTCCGGTTCCTGCCTCCGGGTTCCTGCCTTGAGCCTCTGCCCTGGCTTCCTTTGATGATGGACTGTAAGCCAAATTAACCCTTGCCTCCTTCTCACTACTTTTGGTCAGTGTTTCATCAGAGCAGCAGAGAAGCAAATCAGAACAGTAGGCATGAGGGTACATGTCTGTAGTCATGGCAGGCAAGGGGCTGAGTCAGGAGAACTCCAAGTTGAGGCCAGCCTGGGCTACATCATAGTGAGACTATATTTGAAAACAAGCAAACAAAAAGGATGACAGTTATAATGGGCTATTATTATTGGTGTAAAATGACACCTTGTTTCTATTTCAGTTGATTTTCTAGCATGCTTAAACTTAATTTCTTTGCTTTATATTGGTCCATTTGGGGCCTAGATTATTATTAGTTGTTTTTTTTTTTTTTTTTTTTTTTTTTTTTGCTGTTGATAGTATTATATGGGAAGTGTGAATAACTGATATGAATGCTTTGCCTTAATACTTTCTCTCAATATTTGAATTTATTTTATTTATATGGGTGTTTTGCCTGCATGTATACCTATGCACCATGTACATGCAGGGACCACAGAAACCAGAAAAGGGCATTGGATCTCCTGAAACTGGAGTAACGGGCAGCTGGCAGCAGCACGTGGGTGCTGGGAACCAAACCTAGATCCTCTCCAGGAGCAGTGAGTGAGAAGCCAGGAGACAGGAGCTATTCACCAGGGGTGAATGGAGCTTCACATTCCCTGACGTCTGGATGCCTCCTTTGGATTTGATGTCTACACTGTCATATGCACTGGCGTGCTGGATTCAAAGGACTGTCCAAGGTTTATTTGCTTTGCAATTTATATCCCTTTAGTTTACTAACTTTGCAGATATTCAGTTCTCAATCGTATGCATTTAGGTATTTCCTTTTTCTCTTCCAAAAGCATTTAATGCTCTTTGCACATGGCTCTTGTCACAGTCTGTGTAACCTTGTTTCGCTTGTTCATTGGTAGCCGCGGCTCTTAGTTCATGAGCATTTCTGACTGATCACTAGTAGTGGAGATGAACGTGGCCTGGTGTTGCATACTTCCTGCATCCTAAATATTGCTATTAAATGGTAGAGTGCTGGCTCCAGGGACTGGTAAAGTGACTGAAACTAGACTGACTACTACATGCCAGATGCTGTGCCGAGTATTTGGTCCTGTTAGACTCAGTGCTCACAACACCCATGAGAACCAGCCTTACCATAGTCACCTTGAGGCTTATGGAAGCCATGGTGGTGTGTCTCTTAGCTGCAGCAGCAGGATCAGAACCCGGATGTGTCTAACTTCTGAGAATTTTGACCACTTTGCAGAACATCTTTCTTTTTGAGTTTACAACTCAACCTCCTGTTAGTTATTTTATCTGGTTCACTATCTTCTTAGTTGTCCTACATGTGGGAGGCCATCTGCATCTCTGCATCTGTGTGTCCTTTATTACTTTGGTAACATCCTCTAACTTGATAATAGTGATGAGATCATTTGCCTTTTCTCTCTCTCTCCCCCCAAGCCCCCCCTCCATTAATTAATTAATTTAATTTACAACTTGACTGCAGCCCCTTCCCTCCTCTCCTCCCAGTCCCACCCTCTCCTGCACTTTCCCTCCCCTTCTCCTCAGAATAGAGGAGGCCCCACCATGGATACCCACCCACCCTGGCATGTCAAGTCGCAGTAGGGCTAAGCACATCCTTTTTCACTGAGGTCAGACAAGGCAGCCCAGCTAGGGAAAAGGGATCCAAAGGCAGGCAACAGAGTCAGAGACAGCCCCTGCTCCAGTTGTTAGGGTGACCAAGCTGCACATCTGCTACATATGGATAAGAGGCCTATGTCCAGCCTATGCATGCTTGGTTAGTGGTTCAGTCTCTGTGAGCCCCCATAGGCCCAGGTTAGTTTGCTCTGTAAATCTTTTTGTGGTATCCTTGACCCCTTCAGCTCCCTCAATCCCTGATACCCCACTCTTCTACAAGACTGCCTTGAGCTCTGCCTGTTGTTTGGCTGTGGGTCTCTGCATCTGTTTCCACCAGCTGCTGGATGAAGCCTCTCAGAAGACAGCTATGGCAAGCTCCTGTCAGCAAGCATAGGAGAGTATCATTAATAGTGTCAGGTGCTGGCTCTCTTCCATGATGTGGGTCTCAAGTTGGGCCAGTCATTGGTTTGCTGTTCCATCGACTTCTGCTCCATCTTTATCTCTACACTTCTTATAGGCAGGACAAATTTGGGGTCAAAGGTTTTGTGGGTGGGTTGATGTCCCCCCCGCTCCCTCCACTAGAAGTCCTGTCTGGCTACAGGAGATAGCCACTTCAGGCACCATATCCCCAGATGCTGGGAGTCTCAGCTAGGGTCACCCCACATAGACTCCCAGGAACCCCCACTGTCCCAGAGATGTCCCCCACCAATTTCTGTTCTCTTGCCCAACCCTCTTCCCCAACTCTCCCCACCCTCATTCCCCTGCCCACTTCCTCCCCCACCCAGTTCCCTCCCTCCATTCCCCTTACAAGTGAGACTCAAACATCCTCCCTTGGTCCTTCCTTGTTACTTAGTTTCTTTGGGTCTGTGGATTGTAGTGTGGTTATTCTGTACTTTATGGATGGCTAATATCCACTTATAAGTGAGTGCATACCATGCATGTCTTTCTGCATCTGGGTTACCTAACTCAGGATGATATTTTTTAGTTCCATCCATTTACCTACAAATTTCATGATTCCCTTCTTTTTTAATATCTGAGTGGTAGTCCATTGTGTAAATGTACCATCTAGGTTGTTTCCAGATTCTGGTTATTACAAATAAAGCTGCCATGTACATAGTTGAACAAATGTCCTTGTTGTGTGGTGGAGCATCTTTTCGGTATATGCCAGGAGTGGTATAGCTGGGTCCTGAAGTAGAACTATTCCAAATTTTATGAGAAACCACCAGATTGATTTTCAAAGTGGTCATATAAGATTTCACTTGCACCAGCAATGGAGGAGTGTTCCCCTTTCTCCACATCCTCCCCAGCATGTGCTGTCACTTGAGTTTTTGATCTTCGCCATTCTGACAGGTGTAAGATAGAATCTCAGAGTCATTTTGATTTGCATTTCCCTGATGACTAAAGATACTGAGCATTTCTTTAAGTTCATCTTTGCTGTTTGATATTCTTCTGTTGAGAAATCTCTGTTTAGCTCTGTGCCCCATTTTTTTAGGTTATTAAATTTTTATTTATTTATTATTAAGTATGCAGCACTCTGAATGCATGTACATCTGCAGGCCAGAAAAGGGCATCAGATCACATTATAGATGGTTATGAGCTACCATGTGGTGGCTGGGAATTGAACTCAGGACCTCTGGAAAAGCAGTGAGTGCTCCAGCCCTGTGCTCCATTTTTTAACTGGATTATTTGGTTCGGTGGTGTTTAATTTCTTGACTTCTTTATTTATTTTGGATGTTAGTCCTCTGTCAGATGTAGGATTGGTGAAGACCTTTTCCCAATCTGTACATTGTCATTTCATTCCATTGACTTACAGAAGCTTTTCAGTGTTGTAAGGTCCCATTTATTAATTTTTGATCATAGTGCCAGAGCTGTTGGTGTTCTGTTCAGGAATTGGTCTCCTGTAGCAATGCGTTCAATGTTATTCACCACTTTCTGTTCTGTAGATTTAACATATTCAGTTTTATGTTGAGGTCTTTGATCCACTTGGACTTCAGTTTTGTGCAGAGTGATAAATATGGATCTATTTGCATTCTTCTACATGCTGACATCCAGTTAGACCAGCGCCATTTACTGAAGTTGCTTTCTTTTTTCCATTGTATTGTTTTGGTTTCTTTGCCAAAAAATCAAGTGTCTGTAGGTGTGTGGGTTTGTTTTTGGGTCTTCAGTTTTATTCCATTGATTCACCTGTCTGTTTTTATGCCAGTGCCGTTTGGCTTTCATTACTATTGCTCTGTAGGACAGCTTGAAATCAGGAATTGTGATACCCCAGCTGTTTCTCTTTTTGAGTGAATTTTAGTGTGTTTTTTCTCTCCCAAAGGCCATGCATCTTATTAAATAAACATATTATTTTAAATTATATTTATATTATTTGATATAAAGTATTTGTAATAATTATAAAACATGATGTTATCTAGTTAGGTCTGTCTATAGCTGTGATAAAACACTGGTCAAACCAACTTGGGGACAGAAAAGGTTGCTTTGGCTTACGCGTCCTGCATAGAGCACCACTGAGAAAGGACTGGGCAGGAACTTGGGAAAAAGCAGAGGCAGGAGCTGTGGAGGACAGCTGCTTGCTGGCTTGCACAGCTCTCTCTCTTTTTCTACCCAGGACCACAGTGGGCTGGACCCTCCTACCCCTGTCATTAATCAATAAATGCCTCACGGAGATGTCCACAGGAAAGCTGAATAGAGGCGGTTCCTCAGCTGAGAGTTGCTCTCCCTAGATAGGTCCTGTTTGTGTTGAGCTGACAAAACTAACCAGCGCAGATACTATTTAACCTTTGATTATTATATATATGTTGCTGAACTGTGGAACTCTATCCTGTCAGCCAAGTGTGGCAGGACAGCACTGGGATGCAGCTTCTTCATGTTCCCGGAACAAAAGGTTTAGGAGCCCTCTGGACACTGGCTCAGAGAATGGTGTCAGGCTCTAAACCAGTGGTTCTCAGCCTGTGAGTCATGACTCCTTTGGCTAACATCTAGCTGCGCGCCCCCCTAAATTTACATTACAAGTCATAACAGTAGCCAAATTACAGCTATAAAGTAGCAATGAAAATAATTTTAGTTTAGGGTCATCATAATATAAGGAACTGTACTAAAGGGCCATAGCATTAGGGGGGTTGAGAGCCACTGTTCCACATTCAGCAGAGCTCACAGGAAAAACTCAAATCTCTAATGAGGCTGGTTGACGGTTCCTTGGGGAGACAGGAAAGGTCCTTATCAGACAATTCTGGAGTCTCCAGGACCTTGACTCTCAGTTTCCGAGGACTCCACTCCCCAGTAAATCTGACCTTCCCCAACAGTTCAACCTGATCCCGCCTCAGGGTTCATTTTGCACAATGTGTTGCTCTTTGGTCATTATTTTAAGACAAAGATATGAGGCTGATATAGGCCGCTCCCTGGGTTGTTTGAATGTGATGCAAAAAGAAAAAAGAAAAAGGCTGAGATCATAGCATCACAGAGATGGCCTTGTCCCAATCGCCATTATTGTTTCATCTGTCCCCTAATGGGACCTTTGGCCCACATTCTTGACTCCTTGACAGCTCATTGTCCAGAGTCTCTGCAGTGCGCTTGTGCCTCATCTGCTTTCAGGACAAGCCTGGAAGCCCGGAGGGCCCTGCAAGGCCCTGTGGCTAACCCCACCCACTTCCAGATCAGCATCCAGAACCACTCTCTCCTCAGCTGTCCACGGTGCCTTTCCTGCAACTCCTTCGCCTTCCACTTCTCAGTTTCCCCTCTTCATGAAGGGTTTTTCTTGTCTTCTTCTTTGCCCAGTGGACTCCCACTTTAGATTTTCTTATGATTAATCTCTGTCCTCTTAAACAGTAAGCTCCAAGAGGGGCAGTTGTGTGGCAGTTTTCTTAGCTCTAAGCCCCCTTGCCTGGGACACGGTAAACACTCAGTAATGAGGGAAATAAGTCACTGAATGAATGGAGCCACCTTCACCATCTATGAGAGGAAACCCAAGGGAGACAGAGTCACCTAACACATAGCACAACTTCAAGGAACAAGGAGGAAGCAGCAGCTAGCTCAGAAGGGGTGAGTCAGGAATGGCTGGGAGGGGAGCTTGGGGCTGGGGAAAAGAAAGGCATACCAGGCAGGGCGAACAGAGAGAACAAAGGCACGCCCCTGGTGCTCCGCATGCTACAGAAGCAGACCTCACCTGGACCCACTGTGTAACATGTGCCCCAGAGAGATGGGCTGTGTGGCCATGCAGCTGAAGCAGCGAACTTGAGTCAAAGAAGGTAGAGGCCTCAAGGGCCAATTGATGAGTTAAGACGCTCGATGAGCCAGAGAAGCCTACAGGATAGGGAGCCTACATCCTAGACTAATTATTCTTAGCAGACGACAACAGGTGGCCTGAGATGGGGGTCATCAGAAAGTGCTATAAAGACCCTGGCTCGGCCACCTACAGAATGCCTAGTTCCAATTGGTGTCATCAGGACATCTCTTTGTAAAAGACACCTTGTAAGACAATATGCACGTAGTCTGGGGAGGGACAAGGGATGACAGAAATGTGGGAGGATGGTTTAAAAGCCATTTGGATGTGAGGACAGTAGGACTTGGTAAGTGAGACACCAGAAAACCACCAGGAGTCTGCATGCATGGCCAGGTGGGTGATAACAGTGCCAGGCCTCAGATCACAGCAGCGAGAACTCCCTTGAGAAGACCAACCAAGTATCTGGATTTGAACATATTGAGTGCCCAGGGGGCACAGCTGAGATGCAACATTTTACATCCTGGCTCTCCTACGGATGAGCTGGGCTCTGGGGGGATCTGTAAACCCTAACTGGTCTTCAGTTTCCCCCGGCAGTGATTGACTTGGCAGGACAACTGTAGACAGTCAACAAGAAAGAACATGTAAGGTGTGGCTTACGTTCCATGAGTGGTGGTTTTGGGATGGTTTTTATTATTTGTATCTAGTTGATGATGTCTAAAGGGTGGATGGATATCTGGATAAGGATTCTGAGGTAGGTGGATGGTGCTTCTATGTAGCCCAAGGCCAGGCCACAGTCTCATGTCTTTCATAGGAAAGATGCCTTCCTGAGAAGATGGATGCAAAGACATTTATTCTAACTAGTGTGGCTTTGGCCTTGGAAGACAGAAGAAAGTAGCAACTACCTCACTGCACTAAAATGTCCCCTTTTCTACAAACAGAGAAGGGGGTAGGGAGGAAGGAGAGAGACTGTACAAAATATTACAGTTTAACTGAGTTTGAGTTGAAGTGAAGTGAAACTGTAAGATTTGCTGAATCTCTATAATTTGCTTCCTCCAAAGAGGCGAAATTAGTTTTGGCAGTTGTATTAGGGCATGCACTCAGGTTTAGAGTTGCGGTGGCTTTTTCTGGCATCAGTACTTTGCTTTAGAGTAATTGTTCTAAATTCTTTACCCAACATACAGTTTCGATCACATGTGGCAAGACAGACAGACCCAGAAATAATTGTCATAAGAGAAGTTTATACTCACAGATTCCCTAACAGGCATAGTATACCCTCCAGGCCAACTGGAAAAGGGCCTGGGCCAGCTAGGGGAAGAAGGCAGGGGAAGCATCTTTACTGGTGTTTTCATGGTAAGGGGTGGGCTGAGCAGTGTGGGTACCCTGAGTACACTTAGGATCCGATAGTTTGAGTAAGGAGAGAGGTTTATAATTGTTGGATACATGGTGATGGGAGGCAAGGATGAATATTGAGTTGGTGTGTGAGAGATGGATAAAGGAGATGGTTGGGAATATGGCTTCTAGATCGATTGAGTTGGTTAGATGTCAGAGTGCACTCAAAAGAGTGCTAATTCCCCCAGAATTAGCTAGCCTGGCAGAAGCAGTCTCTCCAAGACTAAAGACCTCAATGCTAGAGCATCAAGAAGAAGAAAAAAAAAAAAAAAAAAAAAAAAGCAGAACATCTCATTAAGCATTTTCTTTGTCTGCAATTTCTTCCAGCTTTCCCGTCTCTGCCTGTCTCAATGCTGAATTCTTCTTTGTGTGATGTCAAGGCTATAGCATTTGCACTCCACTCGGAAACCACTTTTCACAGTTTTCTAGCTGTGGACTCCAAAAACAGGGTTTCACACTGACTGCCAGTTCCTTGCTTGTGGCTAGCCACCCTGAAGCATTTTGTTTTGATTTATGTTTTCTTTAGCTGGCTTTTATTACCTAGTGGTTTCCCTGGGAAGCAGCAGAGGTAATCTGTGTCCTGAGTTCTAGACACTTGAAAACATGCTTTGACTTAGCAGTAGTCTGCATAAGCACAAAATTATGACATCAGCCACATGTCACATGGCTAACTCCTTCCTATGAAGTGTTGCTATCCCACTGCATTCAGTGTTATAGAGAAGCCGAAAGCCAGCTGGATTCCTGTGTCCCTTTGCCCTCATGCTGTGTGTGTAGTGTCTGTGTGTGTGTGTGTGTGTGTGTGTGTGTGTATGTATGTGTGTCTGTGTTGTGTGTCTGTTGTGTTGTGTGTCTGTTGTGTTGTGTATGTCTGTGTGTGTGTTGTGTTGTGTGTGTCTATGTGTGTTGTGTGTGTCTGTGTGTGTGTCTGTGTGTGGTGTGTGTGTGGTGTGGTGTGTGTGTGTATGTCTGTGTGTGGTGTGTGTGGTGTGTGGTGTGTGTGTATGTCTGTGTGTGGTGTGTGTGTGTGGTGTGTTGTGTGAGAGTTGTGTGTGTGTTGTGTTGTGTGGTGTGTGTGTCTGTGTGTGTGGTGTATGTGTGTATGCACACATGCTATTTTTTTTACTGTTAGGAATAAAGGCACTAGCATTTCTTTATAGGTATGCCTTTAAAACAAAAGAAGACAAAAGCATCCTATGTACAGTCAACCTCCAAGTTCATCTCTTCCCTCCACTGAGGCCAATTTTTCTTCTATTATGTCTTTGAATGTATTATTCATTCAATGAAATGGTCAATCTTCCTTTCCTCTTTACATTCTTTATTATCATTGAATCTATCCTGCCCTCCTTACTAATTCAAGTAAAACTAAGTATGTTTTTGTGCTTTTTATTTGTTTTTTTAAAAATTTATTTACATTTATTTTATGTGCCTGCATTTCCTACATGTATGTCTATGTGAGAGTATCACAGACAATTGTGAGCTGTCATGTGGGATTTGAACCCTGGTCCCCTGGAATAGCAGTCAGTGCCCTTAACCACTGAGCCATCTTTCCAGTCCCCAGACTGTATATATTATTTGTCCTCATTTTTCAACATACTGACTAGTTCTGCTTTTCAATTTCTTATTCATTTGTTCTTGGTCTTTAATTTGTTTCCTTAAATAGAAATCTCTGTCCATCTAGATTTGATCTTATCTTGTCCTGATTTCTTATTCTCATTTTTTCAAATTCCAATTTCTCCTAGAGTTAAGCACTTACAGTATATATTTTGCACAGAGCTGCAGTTTTGCTCCAACCCGCCCACCCCATGTTCCTTGCATCTCTGTGTCCATCCTGACATCTGCCTCCTGTGCGTTCCCATCCTTCCTTCCTTTCTACCTTCCGTCTTTCCTTCCTCTTTTAGCTCTAGTATTTTTGTCTAGTTGCCATGTCACTTGTTTTCATTTCATTTCTTTACAATCTGGACATTTCTACCTGGGTTTTCTCCTTCTTCTTTGTATGTGTGGGGCAGCATACTTTTCCTTCCCTCCCTCCGGCCTCATTGGAGGTCTCTTTGTCCTCTTCTCTCAGGAGTTACAGACTGGTGCTCACAGGCATTTCTTTGCTGCTTGAGTGGGAGGAAAGAGGAAGTTTAGACAGAGCTGTGAGCGACATCATTTGTAGGCTTGGCTTTCTGCTTTTTTTCTATAACTTTGTTCAGAGTCTAAAACTGGAATTTATTGTGCCAAACTGGGATATTTCTGTTCCCCTGGCTGGGGATTAGTGGGGTTTGGAAACCCGTTTAAGGTAGAATTGTAGGAGAGTCCGTCCAGATGTTTATTGTCCAGACCTGACCCAACCTTCCGGGGAGCCATTCGCTCCTCTGGCAGGCAAAGGGAGGGAAAGAGACAAAATCCAAGGGCCTCTGCTGGAACTTTCCATGCATCTCATGCCACTCATTCCATCAGAAGAGCTTGGTTTAGTTGTTTGTTTACTTTTAATCTTCCTTTCTGGTAGATGCCTACATGTTGTTCAAGGTAAGTCACTCTGATACAATACCAGATACCAGATGCTCTCCCCTGCTTCTTGGCAGGAAAAGCTAAATGCTGACATGGGCAACAATTTCTATTTCTCTCTTTGTGGTGTTGGTATAGTAGAGTGTAGAATTCTCTAGAGAATCTTTCTTTCTCAGCTTCCTCCACAGGCGCCTACTTACTTGCTCTGTCCACTCCTTTCTTGTTCTGTGCTCTTGCATTCTTAGAAGTTTCCCCTTATCCCGAACCCAGAACCCATTCTTAAGCCAGGTGTTGAAGTGTGTACTTATAGTCCCAGCATGCAGGAGGCCGAAGCAAGAGGATTACTTCAAGTTCAAGGCTAACCTGGACTATATATATAGTGACATGCTGACTCAAAACAAACAAACCCAACAAAACCCCTGTTCTTTGAGGGAGGAAGCAAGGGGAGATCAAAGGTGGGGGGACACACATTTATTTCTAGGAAATTCCTTTTTTGACAATTATTATTATTTTTTTGAGTTTTTTTTGTTTGTTTTATTTTTGTTTGTTAGTTTTTGAAGACAGAGTTTCTCTGTGTAGCCTTGGCTGGCCTGGACTCACTTGTAGACCTGTTCTTTTCTGTATTTGAATATTGTTGGCACATATAAAGTTTATTTTATACTTTTATGTTGTTAATTTGGTTGCATTCAGGAAGAGGGTGTTTGCTTTTGGTATCCAGTTATGAGACTGGTATTTTGTAAGAGCTGGAAGTCCTAATTAGCTCTTTTTCTCCTTTCTAAAATCATTTCTCCTCTTCCCCCTCGCTTCCCCTCAACTTAGAGGAGTTTTTAAGGCTGAAGCCCTGGTGTGTCCTTCACTTGGCATTAGATTTGATATGTTCCAGTCACACGGAGAGTTCTCAGTAGCCCTCTACTTAATTAGCTCTCTGCTAAGTGTGGTGGAGGTGCATAAATACAGAGCGAGGCCGAGGGCGACACAGCTTTGCCATTTGACACATGGAACTGCCAGCAAGCTGTAAATGCCAGAGAAAACCAAAGAGTTGACAGGAAGCTACAGGAACATCTAGTCTAGTGTCACACCCAGGGATGCTGTGCTGGCTGTCCTGTCCCCAACAGGTAGCTCTGTAGCCTCCATGTGAATAACCAAAGTATCGGGGAGTCTATAACACTTCTGTCGTTGAAACAGAAAAGATCTGTTATCCCAAACTGTTTGAAATGTATTTGCTGGGAGCCCCTCCCTGCATGATAGGAATCTCATTCTTTGCCTTCTGTCCTGATCTCTAGTCTGACCTACAATTCTGGAAAACAGAGAAACAAATGGAACATTGCTAGGTCAAAGGCCATGGCAGACAGTAAAAAATACAGGCAGTGAAGAATACACTATATCTGTTAGGGACCCTGAACCAGCTCAAATGAAAGATGCCTGAAGCTTTTACTTCACCGTAGATATGCTGTGAGTACACAGAAAGGCACAGCAAGTCCATCCTGCATGGGTGCGAAGCTCAGTGCCAAAGGCATTAGCCAATATCCCATGTTAAATTTGCTAGAATATATCTGGGTCTCTCAAACAGCAACAAGGCAGAATATATGTAGGCGTGGGATGGGGTCTGGAAACCAGAAATCATAGGATTCCCCAAAGAGTGACTGGGAAACAGGGGACAGATCCAGGAAAGAGCTCGCTTGCAGAGGTACAAGAGCTGTTCAAGCAAAAGAGAGATTTATGATTTGCTCTTTCTGTTTCCTGGACACAATCCTGCATCGTTTTAGGAGGCAGTGAATGCCGATTGTTGGCTCTGTTGACTCGCAGGCATCCGTATTTCTGAGATCTGTGGCGGGGTTGATGACCTTAGCTTTATCCTGGAAAATACCTGCTTCTGTGACTATCTAGTGGCTGATATCCAGGTAGGAGCTGCAAATGGTGCTTTTGAATTTATTTGGGAAAGAACTATCAATCAAGAGATCCCTTTAAGAGCCTGCCAAATAGAGAGGTTTTCCCCGAACACCATAAGCAAAGAGCTAAGCAGCTTCCAGCTGCCAGGAACCAACATCTAAATGCGGACACACGACCCCACTTGACAAAGTGGGGCATCGTGAGAGGAAACAGCTAGGAACAGATAGATGTCTATTAGCAATTGGGCTGCACCATTTGCTATGCCTGTGATCTTCCGCAAGTTACCAACTTTACTGAGCCTTATATTATCTACCTGTAAAAAAAAGGATGATTGTGAGGGGTGACAATAATGAGTTCTCTGGCATGTAACAAAGTGCTTACAAGTGTTGACAGTCTTCCTGGGACCTGAAGCCAGCTGCCCATAGCACTAGTGTGAGTTCAAACAGGCCTTGTATACTCTTATTTTCCCAGGGGTCTCTTCTGAACTCACCCCAGCAACTGAGGAAGAAGAGTCGAAGAGTGGTCTGGATGTGATGCCCAGCATTTCTGACATATTGCTGCGCAAGCTGAGGGTTCACAAGTCACTCACTGGAAGGTAAAAACAAGGACGTCAGCTTTTGGAAGACCTTTCTGGGGCACCCATGTCAGAGTATGGGTGGAACACAATGGAGTGTCAGGCTTGACTCTTACCCTAGAAGGATGCAGTCCAGTGGTCCAGGCAGGGATGATGCATCCAAAACACAAAGCAAAAGGATGAGCCACGTCCGTGTTTCCAGCTCTCAGAGTATATGGGATTCACAGGACACTGAGGACATGAGGGTCACCAGAGGGGAGAGTGGTGGGCTTTGGGCCAGGGGATACACATATAAACCATTACCTGTGGGTCAGACTGTATATGGAGAGATGTACAATGTCCAAATTACATGAAGAGCTGAGCAGAAAGCGCCCCCACCCCCCGCCCCCGACTTCTACTCACAGGAAGAAAGTAAAGCCTTTACTTTCTGAGTCTTAGCTTCATGGCCTGTACAAGAGTCCTAAGTGCTCTGCCACTGTCAGGGGGCCCTAAATGAGGCCATCTGTGGGCAGGGACTTAGTGTCAGCGCAGAACACATCCTTGATAGTTGGATTGGAAAGCAAAGAGTAGGGATCTGAGATAATGAAGTTGCTAGGAAGAGCATGAGACTGGGAAATACAGAGAGTGGTATGGTGAGACACTGGGGGGTGTGTCACAGTAAGAAACCCAGGACACAACGACAAGAGGCCACACAGGTGAAGACTTCATTGAATAGCTTTCCGAACAAAAAGAAACGGTTCTCATGAATGGCTGTGAGACGACTGGTGAGTCACATGCCAAAGAGTGCAGCTACCATGATATATAAACGTCATCTCAAAACGGACCACAGGCCTAAATGTAGGGGCTACTACTGCCGAACGCTTGCAGAAACCACAAGAGGCAAGCCTTGGGAGCCATGAGCTTAGGTTAGTCCACAGCATTAGCCAAGACAGGAAAAGCACAGGCAGAAGCTTTAAAAAGAACAGGTAAAAGCTAAGTCATCCTCATACTAATCCTAAAAAAAACAAAAACAAAAAAAACAAAACAAAACAAAAAACAAACAAACAAAAAACCCTGTGTTGTCAATGCTATCTAGAAAGTGAAAAATGACACACAGAATGGGAGACAGTGTTCACAGATCACTCACACATCACAGGCACCTGTTTCTAGACTTGATAAAGAATTCTTGCGATTCAGTAGAAGTTAGATAAAGGATTTCTCAAAATGGGCAAAGGGTTTAAACAGACATTTCAAAGAGAGTGCACAAAGGTCACTGAAAACACACTCTGCTACTCTCCATTTTCTTGGAGGCTCATGGCTCCGCCTCCTAGCTGCCTGTGCAGGTCTACAGCTCTGCCTTAAGAACTAGCTGTGCCATGTGGCCCCTTTGTCTACAACACACTACCCTGTTCCTGACTATGTGTGTATGAGTGTGTTCTGTAGCTCAAAACAGAATGTGAGTCACCAAAACAGAAAAATAAGCTTGCTTAATTATGGAAAGATGTAAACTTCATGAAATAGCCAAACGAACTCAGGTGTCAGAAACACATTCTAAGCACTTGGATAAGCCACCCAGACAGTGTGCACCTGCTCTAAGTAAGAGAGAGTATGTTGACCCTTAGAGGGCAGGGCCTGTTGGGCGGGGCTGCGACAAGAATTGTAAGCATGAGACAGCTTTGTCATTGTTTGTCCCTATGCTCTGTTTTCTGACCGTTTGAGTGCCACAGGGTCTTGCTGTCGCATCCTGACAGGAAGGCTCTCACTGTCCCTTGTCAAGGGTGAGAACCAGCCCTTTGCAGAGAGATGACTGACCCCTACCTTTGCTCTCAGGGTCTCCCCATACCCGTCCAAGGGAGGAAAATTGTTTTTCCTGAGAAGTTATTGATGGTGTGTTTGCTTGCCAAGTCCTGTGACGTGAGTTGGACCCCTCCTGGCCTCCCCACCCAGCACAGGAAAGTGCCTGTGTGGTATTTACGTTATCTGGGCTTCCAATGGGGCCAGCTTTAGTTGCTAAGAGCTGCACCAGGCAGGCAGCCACATGGAGTGGCTGTGCAGATCAGGACTCTATTGACTTGGCAGGGTGCGGGAACTTCTCAGGACCCTCTCAGAAGGTCACCTCTATGTCAACTGGGACTCACTTGCCACCCTGATTCCAGGCTTCAGAGGGTCTTGCTGCAATGAGCTCTACCAACTCTTTTCTTGAAGTTTCTGGACCAAACAGATGCTTGTCACAGTCCTCGGTGTCTAGGAAGGGAAGATGAGTCTTTGCAGAGTCCAGAAGCACCTCAAAAGCTACACTTCACCTCAGACACGTAGATCAAAAATGACAAGTGCATGTGTGTTTTCTGATTCCTCACAGCCTGTGGGTAAGCAGTAATAATAGCCAAGATGTCAAATATAGTAATATTCAAAATTGATCCCAGGACACAGACACACACATACCACACGACACTAAAATCCAAATGCTCAAGACTTTGTACAAAATGGTAGTACTTACATACAGTCTCTACAACCCTCCCATACTTTAGATAATCTCTGCATGATTTATAATATCCAATATGGTGTAAATTCTATATAAGTAGGTGCTATACTGTGTTGCTTAGAGAATGTGGCCAAGAGAAGTCTGAATAAATTCTGTATAGACACAATTTGTTTTAAAGTTTTCAATATATAACGGTTGGTTCTAGGAATATGGAACATGTAGCTGTGAAAGGTTGACATGTGGTACATACATGTTCGTGCAGACATATGTGTGTATGAGCAAACATATGTATATATTCCTTATAAGGCTTATTACACAAGATAGTTGCTATTATTCTGATTTTATATATGACCAAGCTGGAATTTAGTGAGATCATAGTGGCTGCACAAAAGGGCTGGCCTCAGTATCTAATATTTTCCGCACCACTTCTGTAAAGGTCAGTGTACAGATACTGGGGTGGGGAGACAAAGAAGATTGTATCCTTTTGTCTCGCCAGCTCTGCACACTGCATTTCTGGAAATGCATGGCTGGTCATTCAAAGTCACCTTCTACTTTATTTACTAGGCTAGACAAAGCTCATTGGTGCGTTCTTTTCTTCTTCACAGTGCCCCTCCACTCACTGAAAAGGAAGTTGAGGTAAGTGACTCAAGGGCTTTGTGAAATGTAGTGTCTGTCTTCGATGAGGTTTGCCCAGATATCCCTTCCTCCAGCCTGTGGCTCTAACATTTTTACACAAGAGTGAGAACAAGTGACCGTGGGATTCTGGGTAGTTTCTCCTAGTCCACTGCTGAGTTTCTCATGCCTGCCTCCATCCATGTTGACAAGTCAGAGGTGAAAAGGTTGCCGGAGACTCCACCTTCAAAGACTGTTAATGTCCCTTGATGGATGGGTTTCTAATGCAAAGTCAGTCAGGAGACTTTACAATTATACCAAATTTATTTCAATATTTTTAAAAAATGTGGCCATATTTCAAGCTTCAGGCTTTGGTGTGGAGGACAAAGGTGCTTGCTCCTGAGAGTTTCGGCTGCAAGAAGGCTAGCCCAGCTGACAGTGTGAAAGCTGTTGATGTCGCCTTTCATGATCTGACTTCCTGGTCCCAATGCTGGGTGATGGGCGAACTGAGAAGAACATTCATTCTGGTGAAGGGACAGATGGATAAGAAACATAGCAGAAGCGAGAAGGCAGCACAATGGCCTTGAACCAGGCGGTAATGGTATAGTACACTCACAGCCCTTCAAGCAGTGGATCTGATAGCTCGGCAAAGTGGTAAAGCAGAACTTCGAGCAGAAGGGAAACTGGGCGATGAAACAACTCGCCCAAGCTCCCAGACTCAGGACTCACCAAGACCAAGAGCTGGATACAAATATTCCAACTGACCTCAGGATCCTTTGTCAGGCATAGAGAGCCAAGCATTGAGAATTGTTCGTAGACTGAGGCTGCGTAGGAGAGAGAACCCTCATCACTGGGCTGTGAGTCATGCTAGCATCTGTGGAGATTAACCGTGGCAGCTCATTAAAATGCCAGGTTCTCCCCTCAGATGTGTGCTAATACAGTCATCAGCATGGTAGAAGTAAAGCAGACTTTGGAATCAGATAGACTAAGGTCAAGTCTTTGCTCTCTGCTCCTGTGTCACCTTGAACAATAATGATGTCTCTAGTCTTGGTCTCTTTGCCTGTAAAATGAGTGTAAGAGTCCTCACTCCAGAGAGCTGATGTAGGCTTAAATATAGCAAGATTCACAAATTTCACAACAGTGGTGGCCATCGTGATGGTCAGTAAGGGGCCATTTCCAGTAGAACCACCACTGTCATCTAGGGGTCAGTTCCTGTCTGAAGATAGCTGCCGTTGGTCATGTTATAGGAACTTCAGAAGCCAGGCAGAGCCAGTGACCACGCAGTATGGACTGGTGAGATGCAGTGAGCAAATGTAGATGCCGTGCAAGGTTGACAACATCAGGACCCCAATGTAGGGAGAAAGAACCTGGAAGTTGTTCTCTGACCTCTACATGGATGCTATTGCAACACACACACACACACACACACATGCACGTATGCACACATACACGCACACATGCACATATGTACACATGCATGTGCACATGTATGCGTACATGTTCAGGTACACCCACACAGCCCTGCCAATAAAGAAAGGAAGCTGCTCTTCCTTTCTTTAGGCAGGGTGGATGAAGCAATTGGAATTGAAGACACTTCCCTCCCTCTCTTCTTATTCCTGGTATGGAGGCCGTTTGTCTATTTTTCCTTCCCAGTAGTTTCGTGTTATGGTGAGTAGTATTAATGAGATGGGCCTGGGGGCTTCTGATTATCCTAGGAATTCCACATCTGGTCAATACCACCTTTAAAAAAAATCAGTTCTCATGGGGCTGGAGATGGCTCAGTGGTTTAGAGCACTGGCTGCTCTTCCAGAGGATCTAGGCTCAATTCTCAGCACCAACATGGTAGCTCACAATCATCTGTAACTCCAATTTCAGGAGATCCAACTCCCTCTGCCGGCCTCCTCAGACACTGCACTCATGTGGTGTGCAGACATATATGCAGGCAAAATTACTGCCCCCCCAAAAAAACTTTTAAAAATTAAAAAAAGGGGGATCCTGTATGGCATACTTCATCTCGTGTTGAGATATTTGTTCCTGGAAGTTACTTAGAGGTGATGTAGGAATTTAAAATAACAAGGCTGGAAACTGACGTTTGCTTTAAATCCACAAGCCTGCAGCTCAGCTGTCATTTCTGTAGTTACAGAGGTTTTATGGGAACCCCCCTCCCCTGGCAATAGACCCCAGTATGAATCCAGACTGCTTACACAGGCACTGGTCTAAGCCTATCTCAACCCAAACACCCCAACACGGTGCTCACACTCTTGATTTGGGCAAAGGCAGAATGCTATTGTCTGGTGGACACATTTGTCCTCTGGTCCTTGAAAACACCTTGCCTGGACCTCAAGGGCTGCCATTTGTCCATTTGTATGTGCTTCGCTGTGAAGTGGAGTTCATCTGCACACGGGGGTCTCAGCGACTAGTTCCAAGACCTCTGCCAAAGTTCATCTGCACACGGGGGGCCTCGGCAACTAGTTCCGAGACTTCCCGTAACAGGCTAGAACACAAATCCCACCCGTGCCTGAGCCGGTGGCAGCACCTCCTCCCAGCACTTCTACCACACTCTTGTTCCCAACAGAACGTGTTTGTACAACTGTCCTTGGCCTTTAGAAATGACAGCTACACCTTGGAATCTAGAATTAACCAGGCTGAAAGAGAACGCAACCTGACGGAAGAGAACACGGAGAAGGAACTGGAAAACTTCAAAGCTTCCATTACGGTAATTGAGGGGCCCAGTTTAAGGAATCCTTGCGGGAGCAACTGCCTCTATGGCCTGGGCCAAATGTCACACTTCTCCCACTAGCGAAGTAGTCTCTGGAAATGAGAAGGGAGCCAAGGGCCTGACAGTCTTCCTCAAAGGGCAGGGGAGAGCTGAGATCCTGAGGCCTTAGGCTCAGATACCCTGGCAGCTCCTTAGGAGTGGGTGGTTTGCTTGGCTAGGACTCCTTTCAAGCCATCCAGATGTGGTGACTCCACTAGGCTCCTCCAGTGTCTGGAAGACACTGTGCCCTGGGCTTTGTAGGAGTTTCTTCTCCTAGCAAGGATGTCTCATGAAAATGAATCCAGGTTTGGTGTGCCTTCTTAGTCAGCTTAGCTGCAATGGTAAGTTTTCATAGACTGGGTGGTTTAAACAACAACCATGTTGTTTCTCTTAGCCCTAGAGGCTAGAAGTTCAAGCTCAGGGGTCCAGCATGGTCAGGTCATCACTGAGACCCTCTTCAGACTTGCAAACTGATGACCTGCCATTATAGGAGGCCCCTGATGTGTAAGCAACAATCCCATCTGCAAGGTCTCCACTTGTGACTGGAGCCCCTTCCCAAGGGCCCACCCTTCCACTTCCACTTTGGGATTAGGCTCTCAGCACGAACGTGTGGAAGAACAGCTTAGAGGACTCTGGGTGATGCCCCTTCTCGCCCCTCAGTCCTCGGCATCCATCTGGTACCACTGTGAGCACCGGGAGACCTATCAGAAGCTTCTGGAAGACATCGCAGTCTTGCACCGTCTGGCCGCACGCCTCTCCAGCCGGGCTGAAGTGGTGGGCGCTGTGCGCCAGGTGAGCCCCACGGGACTTGGCCTTGCTGGCTGGCCCTGTTCCACTTGCAGTGACTACCCCATGACACAAACAGGGACAAGAAGAGGCATCACCCTTTGATGACTGTCTTAGGCCAGGCACTCTGTGGAGGTTGTTGAGATGTTCCGATATATTTGGTGCCAAGTAAACCTTTGAATTATTCCCTCTGGAACTGTTTTCTGTGGACTGTGAAATTTGAGGTAGATTATTATATACTGCTTTCTCTCTTGGAGCTGGTCTCTGGTAGTTGAGTCGGAGAATTCCCCACTGAAGAAGTCTGTTTAGCTTTTCCTGTGTGTTTTGGAAATATATGTGACGGGAGAGGCCCTTCCACTTCGTTGTCCTTACAAAATGCCTACCCAGCTCCTACAGAATCAGTGATGGGCAGAGAGTGCTTCACTTAACACAGCCAGCAGCCCTGTGAAGTGGCCTCCATCCCACACCTCTGCCCCCCAGTGAAGCCGGAATTCTCAGAAAGACGAGGCTCCTAGACAGTGGGAAATCCCAAACATTCCAAACGTTTTCAGTGCCTCCATTGTGTCACAAGTGGAAAACAAGATTATCTCTGGGCCACACGAATAAGGTACATGTGGAACATTAAATGAATATTGTATTTAGACTCGAGTCCTAGTCTCAAGATACTTCATAGTGCATATGCGATATTCTCAAGACCCCCAGGCACCTTCAGGAAGCATTCAGGGTCAGGGTTAATGAAGCTGCCCTAGCATTAGTGAGGGGCCCAGCTCAGAGCAGGCCCAGCTTAGGCTCCCCACCTTTGCCATTTTGAAGACCCGAGGTACATGGGGCCTCCACACAATGCTGCAGTGCCCACTGCCTGTGCACTGCTTGAGACCCTATCCCTTGTTTACACTGTGGCCCTGGCCTTCACAGAGCTCCGCACACTTGAGTGTCATGCTGACTGTAAACCAGGGATGCTGACAGTGTCTGCCATGTAGGACTGACGCAATGCGTGGAAAGCACTATGTAACAGTGTTGCAGCTGCCTCCTGCTGAACTGTGTGTGTGTGTGTGTGTGTGTGTGTGTGTGTGTGTGTGTGTGTGTGTGTGTGTGTTCTGAGGGTACACCCCTAAACACTGCCTGTGAAATGAGAAGCAGCCAAGCCACCAGTTGACCCACCCTTGCTTCTTTCTGAAGAAAGAGCGTCTGACTCAGCAGAGTGACCTAGGAAGTAGCCCAGTGGGGAACAAAACTGGAAAGATGCTAGGGAGGTGGCAGGTCTCAGTCCTACACAGTGCTTCGGACATTTATAGGGAAATCCCTCCAGGATAGACAGGACCTAAGCTGGGTCATCTTGGGGACCCTAGGGACTATGAGAAAAGGAAAAAAAAACCCTCCATTGTATGTAACCCTTCTAAATAGGTTTCTAGTTCCCTACGTTAGTGGTTCTATTTTTGCTTTTCTATATTTTTTAAATTCGTATTTGTTTTTATATAGTATAGGTATTTTGCATGCATGTATATCTAAGTATCACATGCATGCATGGTGCCATCAAAAGCCAGAAGAGGTCGGCAGATTCCCTGGGACTGGAGATACAGACAGGTGTGAACTGCCACGTGGGTGCTGGGAATGGAATCCAAGTGCCCTGGAAGAGCAGCCAATGCTTTTAGCCACTGAGCCATCTTTCCAGCCCCCACTTACTTATTTTCAGGCAGGATTTAGGTATGTAGTCTAGGCTGGCTTCACAGCATGCTCCTCTTACCTCAACTACCTGAGCACTAAGGTACCGGCATGGACCACCGTGCCTGGCCTGTATCCTTGGACCACCGTGCCTGGCCTGTATCCTTGGACCACCGTGCCTGGCCTGTATCCTTGGACCACCGTGCCTGGCCTGTACCCTTGGACCACCATGCCTGGCCTGTATCCTTGGACCACGGTGCCTGGCCTGTATCCTTGGACCACGGTGCCTGGCCTATATCCTTCGTAGCATGGTCGCCCATGCTGCCTTGTGCTCCCCTACCCTGCCTTCTCTGTCTCAGTTCTCACTTTCCTCCCTGGTTCCTCTGGACCAGCTTAGACACTTTTTGCCTGTTGCTGTCACTGCCACGGGTCTCATTCACTTCTGTCCTGTCTCCATTTATGACTTGATCATCTCTCACTTTACCACGGTCAGCCATTCCTCTTTTTGTGCAGAGTAAGTCGAGGTTCCTTCATCTAGCATGTTAGGTCCTTCAGGATCCAGCCTATATCACTTCCTCCCTGCAAACCCAAATGCTCATTGACCTTTTTTTTTTTTTTTTTTAATGAAGGGGAATTTCTGTGCTATGTTGACCTGCAGAAGCCCCTGGATAGGCTCAGTATCCCAGCATAATATGGAATGGTGCCCACTTTCATTCTAAAGGCTTCCTGTCTGGAGGATAAATCTATGTACGAGTCCTATGAGGAACTGCCTCTGCCTCTGGATGCCTTGGTGTTCCCTTGCCTTGGGCCTTCGGCTGTCCCGTCCACGTCCATGTGCCCACACCCCACATCTGTGACTTCAGGCCATCTCTGGAAACCCGTTCCCATCAGTTCTATCCCAGAGTAAACCAATCCCTGACTCCTCTCACCAGCTAAGGCGTGGGGCTGAGCCTTTCTCCTCCCAAGACAGGGCGACACTCTCAGCCCCATGCCACAGGCAACACACTCTCAGGGTAGATGCGCATCTGGCGGGTCCCTGCTGCCTTTCTATTCTGGCAGCACAGGGCTGAGCTCAGAGCAGTCGATGGTGCCTTTTCTTCAGCTGTGCCCGCCTTCCCTGCAGGAAAAGCGCATGTCCAAGGCAACGGAAGTGATGATGCAGTATGTGGAGAATCTGAAGAGGACATACGAGAAGGACCACGCTGAGCTCATGGAGTTTAAGAAACTGGCAAATCAGAACTCCAGTCGCAGCTGTGGTCCCTCTGGTAAGAACAAGGCTCTGCCCTCGTTGTGCCTGTAGGTCCCAAGTGGTGTTCAGCCGGGACCTCGGGGATCAAGACAGCTTCAGGGGCTGTATCTGGCCCAGTGGAACTCCCCACCTCTGTCCCGAGCTATTCACGGGGCCTTTACAACAGCTGCCCCAGTGAGGTTGGAGTCCTAGCATCAGAAACCATGAAAGGTACCAAAGGCTCCTGACTCGTGACAGTTAACCAAAGTAGCTGATAGCAGGTGCAAGGCACACTCTGTGACTGATCCCACATCCCATAAGTCTTTTTTTGTTTTTAAAGATTTATTTATTTATTATGTATACAGTGCTCTGCCTACATATACACATGCAGCCCAGAAGAGGGCATCAGATCACTTTATAGATGGTTGTGATCCACTATGTGGTTGCTGGGAATTGAACTCAGGACCTCTGGAAGAGCAGACAGTGCTCTTAATCTCTGAGCCATCTCTCCAGCCCCACCCCATAAGTCTTTGTGCTTTGGGATTGCCTTTTGAGCATCACATGCTAAGAAACTTGGGCTTTATTCTAGAAAGCATCAAGGATCCAAGGATTCCCATCAGGGAAATGTTCCCGGTTAAAGTGGCTCTCTCTAAGTGCAGTACTCCAGTTACACAACTGGAGCAAGCTAGCATGCCTAGTCCAGGCAGGCCTCAAACTCACGAGCCTACCCACTTCATTGTGTCCATCAGAAATGGTTGAGTATTTCAGTCAAAGCATATTTATTTTTTCCAGTCACCCAAATGAGCAGAACTAGAAAATACCCTGTATTTGCAAGGATGTGGCAACAGTCCAGGGGAGGGATGGAGTCTGGGCAGTAGGGCAGAATAAAGGCCTACGGGAAGTGAGCTGTTGCTGAGACAAACAGCAGATGCACGGGCAAGACACATACTTCAGCGGTTCTTTTCCTAATATTTTTAAAGTTCTATGCAAATTGGGTTAAGAAGACAGATTCTGCTCAAGAGAGTCAAGGATGGAATCACCCAGGTCGGTCATCTCTGCAGGGTTTTAAAGTAAAAACAGGAGGAAGAAGTCAGCTTCCAGGTGGAGGAAGCAGTGTGTGTTAAGGCATAGAGGTTGGGGACCAGGAAGGAAACAATCCGATACAGTTGCAGTGCTGGGGTGATGTTGAGAGGCTGAACTTAAGCCCTGGCCAACCAAGGCCACCTTCCAGGCCACAGGAGCAGCTACGACTTTGTCCTGTAGGGACAGAGCATCGGTGGGGAGTGTGGCACAGGA
Source organism: Acomys russatus (assembly GCF_903995435.1). Classification (NCBI taxonomy): domain Eukaryota; kingdom Metazoa; phylum Chordata; class Mammalia; order Rodentia; family Muridae; genus Acomys; species Acomys russatus. Next base: position 60,408,583 of record NC_067143.1, on the reverse strand, counting down.
CTTACCCATGTTTGTCCTGTGGGGACAGAGCATCGGTGGGGAGTGTGGCACAGGACTTACCCATGTTTGTCCTGTGGGGACAGAGCATCGGTGGGGAGTGTGGCACAGGACTTACCCATGTTTGTCCTGTGGGGACAGAGCATCGGTGGGGAGTGTGGCACAGGACTTACCCATGTTGTCCTGTGGGGACAGAGCATCGGTGGGGAGTGTGGCACAGGACTTACCCATGTTTGTCCTGTGGGGACAGAGCATCGGTGGGGAGTGTGGCACAGGACTTACCCATGTTTGTCCTGTGGGGACAGAGCATCGGTGGGGAGTGTGGCACAGGACTTACCCATGTTTCACTTTTGCGTTACTCAGACTTCAGCCAGCCCAGTGGCATTTGCAGAGTTTCAAAGCTGAGGTAGGGAAAAGTGAGCTCAGAGAGTCTTGCTCAATCCAGGAGGGAAATGACAGTGCACTGGACCAGAATCTCTCCCTGGGTGCTGCCAGAGCCTAGAGTCCTGGCCCAGGAGGGTGCTAGCTGGAGCAAACAGCTTGTCACATCAGGAACTCCTGTGGAATGCAAACATCCGCGTTACGGAGAGCAAGAGGAGGGAAAGTATAACAGACTGAGAAGCCTTTATAAACAGGAGGTTCCGTGAGCTTCCTGGGGAATATCAGCAACACTTGCCAGAGTCCAGAGGCCGTGTACTCATGCTAAGGGCTGTCTGCTTTGGATCTCAGCAGCCAGGTTCCTGAGCCACAGGCGTCTGGGCTCCTAAGAAACTGCCCTTGCCTACAAACGGGGAGCTGATTCCAAGAAAATCCTAGTGTATTGGTTAGGTAATTACTTCTCTGCAAGGGTCAGGTCTCCTGCAAACCAGTGTCCTGAGAATTTATGGAATGAAGTCAGCGTCATCTCAGTGGAAGTTTACAATCCCAGCACCAGGGGGTGAGGGTGGGAGGTGGGGTGGGGGGGGGGCAAAGGCAGGGTTGCTGTGCGTTAGAGGCCAGCCTGGGCTATAGAACAAGAGCCTACTACACCAAAAACCAAAGTGCTCTATGGGATAACCAGTCATCCAGGGTCTCATTCATTCATTCATTCTAAGATGCTTTTTGAGCACTTTTGGTGTGTCCCACATGACATAGGGCAAGTCCTAGAGCTACAAGAAAAGTAAGCAGACTTCTTGGGCGGGGGCCGTGTGTGTGTGTGTGTGTGTGTGTGTGTGTGTGTGTGTGTGTGTGTGTGTGTATGTGTGTGTAGGAGGCTGGCTCAGTGGGTAAAGTGCTTGCCATGCAAGCATGAAGGACCCGAATTCAGATCCCTGGCTCCCATGTGAAAAAGCTGAAAACAGCTACACTGATCTGTTACCACAGTGCTGGGGAGGAAGAGACAGGTGGTCCCCAAAGCTTGCTGACTAGCTAGTCTAGAGAATCCGCGCGCTCCAGGTTCAGTGAGAGGCCCTGTCTCAGAAAAGAGGTGGAGAGAGAGAGAGAGAAAAAAAAAAAGACACTCTGGCTTCTATATGCATGCATTCCCTCACGTACATGGTGCATAGCCCCCCAAGCATGTAGATGCACCACAGCTACCTGCAGAGAAATGCACTGAGCAGACTTCTGGGGTGAGATGAACTCTATAGAGTTGCTATAATCTGGCCTGAGGCCTGGGAAAATGCTAGTGAGAGGAAAGGATTCAAGAGCCAAGCCTTAGGCAAAGAATGGTTGGGACATTTGGTCTCACTTTGGTCATTTTCCAAGGTCTGACTCCACTGTGGCTGCTGCGGAGACCAGCACTGTGAATCAATGTGCCAGCAGGTGTGTCTCTGCTGTGTGCCAACCACTCTGTAACAGCATGTTTCTAAAAAGCCTTTATGTGACGTCTGGCAGTCTGCCTGCCTATGGCTGAGACTTTGGAGACTGTTGTAAAATAAAATATCCCTGATTAAAAAAATAAGTTGCTCATTAAAAATAACATTTTTGGAACATGCAATATGCTGATTGTCTGCATTTTAGATTATTTTCTTAAAGATTTATTTATTATGTATACAGTATGCATCAGAGCACATTATAGATGGTTGTGAGCCACCATGTGGTTGCTGGGAATTGAACTCAGGACCTCTGGAAGAGCAGTCAGTGCTCTTAACCGCTGAGCCATCTCTCTAGCCCCTAGATTATTTTCTAACTTCTAGAAATATGAATACTAGCTGAAAGAGAGGGGGCTATTTGTAGAGAGAAAGGGGACCAGTGGGCCAGGGAAAGGAAGGGCACGTGGGTAGGCAGATAGGAACCTACCTAGCACACTGACATACATGTGTGAAACTATTATAATAAAATATACCCTTTTGTTTGCTAATGAAAAGTCTGATGAAATTAAAGTATTACTAGACTCGAGAAAATAAATATTTATAAATTACTTAAATTATTTTCTAGTAATCCATTGACATAGTCATTTAGCTAACGCTCAATTCGCTGTACCCTAACTCTTGCACACTTGTTCTTTCTTTTGAAATACATTTATGATTTGATAGACATAAATTATTTTATCTCATAGTTTTGATTCATACTTTGATGCCTTTCTATGTGTCTGTTAATCATTTACACTTCTATTTTATAAATTCTTTGATTATCCCATCTGCAAGAATGGTATTTTATGAACTCTCCAAATACAGAGAATGTTTTCTGGTTTTGCTCTTTGGGGTGACCAGAAAACTTAAAAAAAAAAAAAAAAAAACCCTTTAACCAAAATGCTTCAAACTTCCTGCTGGACAAAATAAAACAAGTCGCCTAAAAGAACAGCTGAGCCCACAAGAAAGGAAATGGAAATAGCTAGAAACAAGAAGAAAGCTGAAACCATGCTGACCCTGCAGCTTGCTGGGGCCAGAGCCGCCCTGGTGATCTGGAACTGTTTGCCTCCAGCACTATCCAAGAGCGGACTTTGAGCCCTGCAGCCGGAGTGGACACCGAGCTTCAAGTGGAAAACTGAGACCTTCTAGGGACTGTGTCTTGAGCTAGAATCTCAGCAAGGAGTAAAAACCGTCACTCACCAGCCAGCAGAGAAACAAATACAGAAGTTTGTCTGTTTCACCCTGAGCCCTGGGAGGATACCAAATACTCTCTCCTTCCTCTTAGGAAAAATACATGAGTGACAGCAGCAGTGGTGTAATCTGTGGAGAATCTGAAAGGACAGCAGGACGCTGTCTCCAGGAGCACTGTCAGCCACCGCAGAGGGGCACACCCTGCACCAGGACACACGGGATCCTCCCTAGGGCCGGATGAAGACACAGTGTGAAATACACAATGAACACTCTGCTGTGAGCACAAGCCATTCGTCCCACCAAATTCAAGATTACACCCCAAGAACATCAGATAGTAAAGTAATCAGAATTTTAAAACCAGCAGAGACATGGAAAGGCAGTTGGAGACCACATGATCAAATGATAGTTATAAAAACATTAGAACTCCTCAAAACAAGAAGCCGGGGGTGAGGGAGACTTGGTAGGCATTGTACAGGAGGTTTGCCAGCATTCTGCGTTCTTCTCCCTGTCCCACTCACTGTCCATCCCCTACAGCAATGCTCTCAACCTTCCTAACACCGAGACCTTTTTAATACAGTTCCTGATGTTGGGGTGACCCCCAACCATGAAACTGTTTTTGTTGCTCTTTCACAACTGTAATTTGCTACTGTTCTGAGTTGCAGTGTAAATATCTGGTGTGTAGGGTACCTGATGTGCAGCCCCTGTGACGCGGTCATTCGACCCCAAAGGGGTCTTGACTCGTGGCTTGAGAAAACCTGCCCTAGAAGCTAGCTCAGGCACTGTGCAGGGTTTCGTGAGTGAGCCGAGTCACATCTGGCCTGAAACCTGTAAGAACTAGTGTGCACATGGCCCTGATTTTCTTTCTCCTGATCTGATGAGCAACACTCTCCCAGAATATTACCCTGTTCATCTTGACAGTAAGACTTCAGTTAGTTGCCCAGAACACAGCCAAAATGTATAGAGTGATTAAAACACGAAAGAAGGCTTATGAAACACGAGGTATGGGGGAGAGCCTACAATCCATTTACCAGGTGGCCCATAAATGGGAACTTAGGCACAGAAAATCTTCAAGGAAAGCCTTGCATCTTCCACAGCTAAAGAAAGACACAAAGCACGGGAAGTGAAGTCTATTGGAAAAACAAAAAACAAAAAACAAAACAGAACTCACATGAAATGGAAGCGTCCAAAGAGACACAATAAGGAGTGGAGAAGTGGCTCAGTGAGAAAAGCACTTGCTGTGCAAACGTTGAGGCCTGAGTTCGAATCCCAGCACCAGCACAAAGCTCAAGTACCGTGGTGCACACCTATAACTCCAACACTGAGGAACTGCAGGCAGGCGGATCCCAGGTCCTCTCTGACCAGCCAGCATAGCGGAAACAGCAACATCCAGCTTCAGTGAGAATCCTTGTCTCATAAAAAAAAAAAAAAAAAAAAAGTAGACAGAGACAGGATGCCCAATGTTGACCCCGCCCTGTTTGAGCATGACCACACACATATACACGCACACATTGATGTACATGCATCACATACATAAATAAAGAGAAGATAAAGATAAGTAAAGATTTTAAAAGTAATGATTTTAAAAAATTGCAAATAGATGACAAGTCTCAGCAGCAACAATAGCACCAGAAGGCAGTGGGTCTGACCCCTCAAAGAACTGATGGGGAGTGAATGTGTGGCCATGTGAGGGTTAGGGCTGGGGACCGCTATAATAAGAAAGGGGTTCTTTCACAGGTCCTTGCTAAAAGGACAATTCAGAGAATATACTGGGTTTGGGGAGGAATGGAGCTCAAATCGGCAAGGTGCAAGGCAGGATGGTGGTCACGGATGTTCATAAGCACGTGGATGGAGCTGATTGGGTGACGAATGCATAATTTGGGGGTGCACCAGGAGACATAAACATGATAGCTCGCACTCTAAGGTTAGAGAGAATTGTTGTTTTGAGCTCTATTTAAGAAAATCCTGGAGATCTTGATTAATTTTAAATTTAGTTCTGGTTGTGACCCTAGCCTTTCACAGCAGAGCCATCTTTCCAGCCTTAATTTTAAATTTAAAGCCAAATAATATCAGAAATTAAAGCCATGTCTCAAAGATTAGAACTAGAATAGATACTTTTCTCAATTAATGTAGAGTGGCAAAGAAATTAGGAAAAAAGTCAGATAATAAATCAAGGTGAAAGTAATATAGAAGATTAAATGGTAGAAAGAAACACAACTTTGTTAATGATCACAAGAATTATAGACAGTGGAAAGCTGTTGGTTGATCAAGATCCTCAGATAAAGAAAAAAACAAAGCAAAGTGCAGAGCTAGGTGCTCTTCAAGGGCCATATGTAAATACAGGACTATGAAGGACAAAGTGATGGCATAGGCTCCAGGAAGTTGGTGAGACTGAATTAAACTCAGCTGACTTTGAAGATATTTTTTTATATATAATTTTTGGACAAATTGTATTTGGAATTATATTCAAAAGAACAGGATTTACACTTTTAACAAAATGAAAATATTTTCATATACCCAGTTGTTTCCTGGTAACACTCTTATGCAACTGTGGTGTTGAACATTGAATTGTGTCATTTAATATACTCACTAAGGAGAAAAAGGTCTTAAGTGGTAGCCTCCTTTGTTCTGAGTCACAGTGTAGATAACACACTGACACTACTTCCGTTAGTGAATTTTCATTCTTAACACCACGTCTTCCTTGTGTATAGTGTCTCCAACCATCCATCCTTTGAGTGAACACAGTATGAGTCCATATGCTTCACGCTTGCTGAGTCCTGTTCACAAAACATCCTGGGTGATCCCAGACACTACAGTGGGATTGAGTGAAGCCCAAAAGCCCAAGACAGGGCCTTCATGTGGTGTGTGGTGAAGTTAGAATAAACATTTTGTCAAGAGGGTCCCTTTGCTGCAGATGATTTTCCTAGAGGGTGAGAGAGCAGACAACAAAGGGTCCCCAGTGCCCAGATCGCTGAGCCATCCCTGCAAAGCCATTTATGACCTATGGATAGCTTGGCTTAATTTCTGCCTTGTCTGTATTCTGTTGGACCCCAACCTGAAACTCATACCCATTTTCTTCTGTTGTTTCCTACTATAGAAGACGGGGTCCCCCGCACGACGCGATCTATGTCCCTCACGATGGGAAAGGTATGCATGGTCAAGGAACTTCAGGGCTCCCAAAAGAAACATGGTCCCTCAAGAAGTCATTCACGCTTGGACCTATGGCTGCCAGCAGGGTCTTCAGCCTCCACACCTGCTCCCATGGCCTCTCACACCCTATCTTTTTTGCTCAGGGGTCGTCTTCCTGACTTGTCATTAAGTGGGCATGAAATGATGCAAATACTTTGGCTTTGCCATAGACAGTTTTTACACACTATCTAGGCTGCTACTCAGAGAATGAGGTCTCAGAATGTCAAATGAGGATATGTTGAGAGATCACTCACAGCCAACAGAAAATTTGGGTCAACTTTGGTTTACTCTTTCTACACCAGTTCCTAACACCATCACCAACTCCCAACCCAAATGACCTACTGAATGCTAGATTCTAGCAAGCTTTCTCAGCACCCCAGAACCATGACTGTTGTTATTCCCAAGACAGAGAGCCTGAATTGCTTCTCTTCCCACAGAACATGCCCCGTCGGAGGGTCAGTGTTGCTGTGGTTCCCAAGTTTAATGCCCTGACCTTGCCTGGCCAAGCCCCCAGCTCATCACCCATCCCCTCCCTACCAGCTCTGGTGAGTATGATATTGCCTTCCTTTTGTTTCCCCCACTCCCTCACTTCAGTACTATGGAGAAAACTCAGACAGGGACAGGACGTTTCCAGCGTAGAATATGGAGGGAGGCACACAATCAACCCAGTGTAAATCATGTCACTGTTCTGCGAGCAAGGTCTCTGTGCTCTTGAGCAAAGCTCAGGAAGTGACCTAATAGATAGTCACCCCCTTTGAACAAAACCATAATATGCTTTAAGGAAAACAGGTTGTATCAGACATACCTGAGGCAAAGCTCTGGTCTCAGAGCCGAGTTCACGAACTGGGTCTCACCCATCTTAAGTCACTACAACATTGTTTACAACAACGAAACCCTGAAAGCAACCCAGTGCTTGTCAATAGATTGGCAAACAGATCATAAACACCATCATAAAGGGTTTCTGTAGAGTTATCACACATGACTTGTTATGAAGAAATAGCAGTTGCTATATAGAATAACCACATATTGGAGTATATGTACTATAATTCTGTTTTACACTTTTAAAATGGTGCCTCTCTGCATAGAACACAGAAAATCATGGAAGGAATCATTCATACTTTAGTAATTGTTCTAGGTTCATTTTTGTTGTTGTGATAAAATATCCCGACGAGGATGAAGTTAGAGAAGAAAGGGCTCCTTTGGCTCATAGTTCAGGCTGTAGTCCATCATGAAGGGTTTACTAGGCAGAAACTCCGCCATCACCGCCACAGACCAGAGCTGGGTCTTCCTACTCCCACAATGGCTGGGCCTTCCCACGTTATTTAGTGGTCCCCATAGGAATGCCCATAGGCCAGGCTGATCTAGACAGTCCCTCAGCTGAGGCTGTCTTCCCAGGTGAATCTAGGCTGCAGCAAGCTCATAAATAAAAATCAACCATCACAATGATGGTTATTTCTGGACAATGATAGGACAGAGTATACCAGTTTTCCTCTTTATTTTTTAATGTTTCTATAAGATATAAAAAGAAAGGCAGAAAAAAAATGTCCATTTTATTCTAGATGAAGACAATTTTTATGTGTAAGAAAATCTTTTCTATACCTAAAGTCTTCATGGATCTAGTGATTTCTCTCTAAAGCTTTTAAACGCCTCTCTCCAGTGGTTTCTCTAATCGTGCACGGCAGCACAGCTGTTCAGAGAGGCAGGTACAGCGTCTAAGAAGCTAGTCAAGCTGCCTCTAGCTCTACCTCACCAGCCGTAGCTAGCAATCACTGTCATGTTTCTTTTACTCTGCATTTGACTGTAAAATGAGTTTAAACTTCCACCTCAGTAATAAAACGAACAAACAAAACCTGAAGAGTCTGCAGAGATGGCTCAGTAGTTAAAAGCACTGACTGTTCTTCCAAAGGACCCAGGTTCACCCGCAGCACCCACATGACAGCTTCCAACCATCTGTAACTCCAGTCCCAGGGTATCCAACACCCTATTATGCCTCCCCATGCAAATTTATGGTGCACAGACTACATTCAGGCAAACATTCATACACATAAAATAAAATAAAAAATTTTTTCAAACCGAATGTTTAAAGAAACTAGAAAAGGTTAGTTAGCAACAGACCCTTTAGCCATGCCTACTGCAGCAGAGCAGCGTGGGATTCTGGGTAACTGTACAGAAATGACTGCCAAGCTTGAGCACGTTGAGACATCGGCCATGAGGTTTGTGCTTGGAACAGTCCCTGAGGAAGCAGTGATGCTTACGTGAGTGCATCCCGAGGGATCCTAAGCCCACACTGAGGAGGAGGCCTACTGGCATTCCGGAAGTGGGACAGAGGAACACTGATGGCTCCCTGCTAGGATGGAGCCTCAGAGTGGAGACTGGAAAGCAATTGGGGGGAGAAGAATGGGAAGAGAAGGGACAGCACAGCCTCCCCAGCATCGCCGGGGTGCTGGCAGCCCTGGCCGCCTCCTTCATCACTCATCCGCCCTTCTGGCTCCTGTTTCCATCCAGTCTGAATCACCCAACGGGAAAGGCAACATATCCGTCCCCCCGGCTCTGCCTGCACTTTTGGAAAAGTAAGTTTCTCTGTTTTCCACTTGATATTGGGGGTCCTTAAAGAAAACTCCCAGCTTGCTTTCTTCACTCTCATTTTCAACCCCCCCCCCCCAAAAAAAGGAAATTAAGTTCTAGGGGAAATGAATAGGACTCTGAGACCCACAAAGTTTCAGATCTGACTGTGTAAAAGTCTGGGGCTAGGAAGATACTATGGCTGAGGCCAAGTCCACCATGCCTAAGAGACCCTGAAGGTAGAAAGGCTCCTCATTAGTTGGGGTGCCTTGGGGATGTAGACACAAAAGAGCTCAAAACAAGTCCAGGGCAGGCTGTTCCGGTGTAGCAGAACTCCATCTCTCTGCAGTTTCCTTCACTCTGGCCACTTCATGTTGACGGCAGCATCAGGCTTGTAGCAAATGGCTGCTAGTTCCCAGAACCCCAGACAAGACTATGTCTACAGGAAGATGTGTACTTTTCTTCTATCTGGGAATAGAATCATAATATGGGTTCAAACTACTGGGGAGTGACTTTGGGAAGGGTCAATAATTTTTTTAAAAAGTCTTATTTCTGTCAAGAAGTGGGAAAGAAAATGCCCTGGCTTGAGAGCTGAGAGGGCTTCCTGGGCCGGGCTTTCCCAGGCCTCTGTGCAATTTTCAGGTCTTCTCGTGCTAACCTGGAGCTCAAAGGCTGCTCTTCTGCACTGGAGGGAGCTTAGAGCTTACTTTTTGAACTTTTTAATATTTTCTTGTTGGAAAGGATCTGGATCACAGCTGCCACCTCCGAGGCCTTTCTCTGTGTGTCTTTCCTCAGTTAGTAGGGTGCAGATCTCATTTCTCCTTCTTTGCCTTGAAGCAGCTTTCATGTTTCTGTTGCTTGTATTTTTTCAGTAGGTTTGTGTTGTCTGACTTTGTGACTGCTGGGCGCCATGTCAATTCAGAGAGGCTCCCCAGCTCCCTACGTCCAGATGCAGCCTGAGTTCCTCACCCTTAGTACGTGTGACAGCTAGGTTCCCATTACAGACACCTCTGCTTACTGTCAACATTTGCCCTGCATTAAGCCCTTTGTCACCTACCAGCACATAGGTCCTTTACATCATAGAGTATGTCCCCTTCCTTCCTCTCATTTCTTGATCATGCCAGGAAAACTCTCAAGAGATGACAAATTATTTACCAAACAAAAGTAAGGTGACTACAGGTTGTAAAAATCTCACCACATGGAGCCACGGTGCTGAGTTCATGGCCCCTGAATCTACCTAGAAATGATCACTTATGCTCACTAAAATTCTGTCAGCTCTCATTTTAGGCTCACGAGTCCACTTTAGAGCATGCCTAATCAAAATCCTCTTCCTAGCCTCAGAACTACAGACCCAGCCAGGGCAGAAGAGTTGGGTTCCTGCTCTCCTCACAGGCTCACTCAGAACTAACAGTCAGGCCTGCTGAGAACTCATGTCTGAGACACGAGGAAGTATTAAGAACTCGAGATGTGCTCCACAGGAGGATCTGTGGTATAGCCCCAAATCTGTGGTGTCAATGAGTGAGGATCAGGGATGGTGGCAGCAATCACAGGCTTACAATCAGGAGCTGAAAGGCCAAAGTGAGACTCAGAGTCAAGCCCGAGGTTCCTCGGAGGAAGTTTGTAGCTCCCTCTTAGGCGAACTAGAAATTGTCATTGGCCATGTGTACACTGTGTACCCAGCTACTGGAAATATATTCAAATAAAGATGACTGCAAAGAGGGAAGTCTAAAGGAAGGGAAGACCACAATATCAGCTCCTCCCTGTGGACTTAGGAGAGGTGCTAGTTGCTTTTTCCTCCAAATGCACAGAACTGGAAGCATCGTAGACCCCCCAGCTGCCAATAATGAAACAGTTTGCAAGTCAAAATTAAGTCCTGTGTTTTCTTCTCATAGACAGATGCCACCAACTCCAGTTAGCTTAGTCATGTTGTTGAAGATAAATACCATGTTATAATTGATTAGACCTTCCTAGGTGATTGAGCTTCATGTGAAATGATGCCCCGTTTCCTAAGCTGAAGAGAACGGGCTAGGCATGTGATAGGACGAACAAGTAGCCTATGGCCAGTCCACAGTGCAGGGCAGCTGACAGTACTGTGTCCCCTGTGAGTGTAGTGTGTTCTGAGTCTTCCTCCCACCGGCCAGTTCATAACAAACCACTCTTCAGCTCAGCAAAGGTCTAGAAACATACAGATTTAAACGTGCGGCTAGGGAGTGGTTTTTAGTTATCCTTAAAGATACGCGTGGGAAGAGCTGTGTGTTTGTGGTCTTTTACTCCTTCATTCTTTTGACGAGTGCTCTGGGGTCAGTTCTGTGGAATGCTGTCAAGGAGGCTAGTCTAGTGGGAAAGTCAGCCGGGAAGCAGCCTATTATTCTACAGTATGACGAATGTTGTCATAAGGAAGTGTGGTTGCCAAAGGGACAACACATGAGAAAATGTGCCCCTAGCCCTGCGTGGGTGGAAGAAATGGGGTGGAGCCCAGAAAGCATTTCCCCCTAGGATTCTGCTTTTAAAGTTCAGCCTAAAGGCTTTGTTATTGACTAGGTAAACAGGAGGTTAATAGCATTCGAAGGTAGCGGTGAGTTCAAGGGAAGATAATGGTGATGGTGCTGGTGATGGCAATTCGTGACATAAGTTACAACTCATTCCTTGTGTGCCAGGCACCTTTCTTCCTAATTCTTTGTTAACCCTGCCGAGGACCTCATGAGGCAAATACGTTATTAATATCTCTGTCTTATTGATGAGGAAGATAGTGCCTGGAGATATGCTCTCCGAACTTACACAGGGAAAAAAGGCGTGTCTTATGCTCTTAACCTCATAATAGAAGAACAGAGGCCATTCAGAGTGGCTACAGAGGAAAGAGTGGGAAAAAAGGACCCTTTGGGGGAGGTTAGATGGGCATGGAGTGTTGGACAGAGCAGGGTGTCAGAGCATGGACAGAGAGGATGTGTCAGAACCTCTCACCAAGGGGATCTGCAAAGCTGGGATGTGGGAGTCTTTTTTTTTTTAATTAATTAATTCATATTACATCTCAATTGTTATCCCATATCTTATATCCTCCCATTCCTCCCTCCCTCCCTCCCACTTTCACCCTATTCCCCTCCCCTATGACTGTGACTAAGGGGGACCTCCTCCCCCTGTATATGATCATAAGGTATCAAGTCTCTTCTTGGTAACTTGCTATCCTTCCTCTGAGTGCCACCAGGCCTCCCCATCCAGGGGACATGGTCAAATATGGGGCACCAGAGTTCTTGTGAACACCAGTCCCCACTCTCCACTCAACTATGGAGAATGTCCTGTCCATTGGCTAGATCTGGGTAGGGATTCGATGTTTACTGCATGTATTGTCCTTGGTTGGTGCCATAGTTTGAGCAGGACCCCTGGGCCCAGATCTGCCAGTCATAATGTTCTTCTTGTAGGTTTCTAGGACCTTCTGGATCCTTCTATTTCCCCATTCTCCCATACTTCTCTCACCTAGAGTCCCAATAGGATGTCCTCACACCTATTGAGATGTGGAAGTCTTAACATATTAGTTTCGTGAACAGGCTGCAATGCTGGTGGGTCACAGGGTGGTGTTAGCTGCAGTCTTCTATGCTTTTGAAGCAGCCAGGGTTATTAAATTTGCACAGCAAACAATCTATGCCCTTATTGATTATATTCTGGGTAAAAGTATACTCCAGGATAATTATTACCCAAGAATCTGGGACTGGGTGTGAGGGAGCTCAGGGCCTCTGGTTTGGGATTATCAAAGGAAGCCACTGAGTTGGGATGAGTTAGGAACATTCTTAGCCCAAGAGGCAAGACCTGCCCTTCGGAAAGGCTTGAAGTCACTTTCAAATACTGCTCGCCAATAAACTGAGGACCTGCTTGGCCAACAGTTTACTTTGAACAAACAGACTTCATGTGACTGAGAGCAGAGCACAATGCTAACCACAGCTACAGTTTAATAGATTACCCCAGAAAGAAAGCACGGGATGCCAGGCTGAGGGTGGACGCCGAAATCCACCCAGTGATGCCTGGGGCGGGGGCAGACTGTGCTCAGCTCTCCTTTACAAGAGTGATTTTGGATTCTCTTAGCCCAAGCCCATTTCTAGGCTCTCAGGAAATCCTCGTTTACAGATAGGGTCTGCCACTTCACTAACGTCATTCACAGGGATTAGGCACACGCTGTGGAGTTGGAGTAACACAGGACTCCAGTCTGCACAGGGCACCATTCAAGCCCAGCCTCCTCCGTGTGATCACAGTCCAAGGGAGTATGGGCAGGTATGAAAACGTTCTCCCTTTGTTACACAGTTGTGGTGACAGATCCACTTTAGCCCGTGGGCCTGGGAGACCATCAGCGAAGGTCCCGCAGAGGAGAAGGACGTGATCTGAGTCTTAAAGATGCACAAGGAGAAACTTCCAGGGAGTTGGAGAAGATACTTAGGGAACTCCAAGCTTGGCCTAGAAGTCAGAAAATGACAACAACGTTTACATATTACTATATGTGGCCCACCTCCAATCCCAGCTCCCTGTCTGGTGCTAAACCAAGGCCCTCCCAGTCTCTCCTGCTTGAAGCACTCTGTGGAGGAGGAAACATTGCTGGCTGTGGGAGTGTGGTGGGAATAGCTTCATTCGACAGATGCCTTGGGCCTTACACACCAGTCAGAGCCCCGGGAGAGAAGTGAAGGAGTACCCCAGGAAGAAAACTCATCTTGATGTGAAATTAGTGGGCCAAAGTGGACAGCCCAACCAACATCAGCCATGTGAATGTAGGCAAGTACCGAGCTTGTGTTTCTTATCTGCCAGGAAGGAATTCCTCCCAAGGACAGGGTTAGTTAAAGCGTGTCAGCATCAACCTACAGCAGGGCTAAAGAAACACCTTCCTGCATGCTATTTGTTCTGTGTCCTGGCAGCCCTAATGAGTCAGGCTCAACTACCTACCCTCAAGCAGCCAATTAGAAGGGCCAAGTTAATAGAAAGCAGAAAAGGATTTCTTTAATATGATTTTACGGGGAAGAAAACAAAGAGATCCAGTGACCCTCAACCCAATATATCTTCAGGGTCCTGACAGAGGAGTTGGGTTTAAGTAGAGGGCAAAAGGTACATACAACTAAACAGTTGTGATGGTCCCTCCCATCACTGACCCTCTGGTCTCAGCTCCAGCCTGCAGTGCAAGGTGATCGGGGAAGCTGCAAGTCTTTTTCTGGGACACGAATCCCTCTGGCTGACCTAGGCTTCTATTCTTTTCTTCTACTGGCATGAGATTTCTTAGGGGATTTCAGTTTATTAGGGTACATTGCTTCACTAGTCTGAGCCCCCAAGGAAAGGCCACGGATGTCTTTTCTGTTAGAATGACCTCATCCCTTCAGGGCAAGGGGGTTACCAGATTGCACGACAGCAGGCTGGTGGTTTAAGGTCTCCTAAGGCTGGGGTTTGGACCAGGTCTGTCTCAGGAAAGTTCTGTTCATATCTGTTTAGCTTTAAGGACGCTCTAATGTGGGCAGCTGTAGAGAAAAGACGGCCACCGGCTTCATGAAATAATGACCGTCCCTGCCCTTGACTCTAGCTGTGTTTTTCTTCCCTTGCTCCAGGCATTGGACAGACAGGAAACTGCACATTAGGCAAAGGTCACGGGGAAGGGGAGTGGGGGCTATAATTTGCAGGAGGAGAAATGTTATGAATAGCCAGTATTTTTAGAGCGTTATTGTCCTCGTTCATGATGTGTTTGGGTTCCCAGCCTAATGAAACATATATTTTCAAGGTCTGAGGGAAAGCTAGGAGAGAGGAAGCAAGCTGAAGGCTCAGACCCGGCCTAAGGAAGGCAGTAGTGACCCCTCAGCTTCCTGCTAGAACTCAGCTTACAGCGTTTGCCTTGTTTCTGGGCTCCTCCATGGCACCATCACTCCTAGTGAAGTTAGGGGCAGCAAGGTGGCTGCGGAGTGAACCTACAGGGAAGGCGTGGCTCTTAGGTGGCCTCCTTTGAACTTCCAGTCCCATCCACATGTTAGGCTCCAAGCATGCCCAGCCATCCCAAGGCGATTAGCTAGGGTGCTTACTTGCCCACCATCCCACATGATGCTTGGCCTCCCTGCTCCATCTCAGCCCTCTCAGACCACTGTACCCTCGCTCTCTGGAGAAGATTGGGCCTTGCTCTTACAAAAAAAGCATTTCAGCTTTCGTCAGGCCCCCACCCCACTGTCTTTCTTTTCTACTCTTTGTTGCAATTAAAGAGAGGTTTCTCTTACTTTTCTAGGTCTTGACTCCTTTAGTCAAGGACTCAGTCCCTCTGGCCATCTTCTCCCATGCCCCCTGCTGGACCCTCTCTCCCTGTGTCGGAATGTGCTTGCTCTCCTTGAGCCACTTGCTGAACTGAGCAGACTTGCCAACGTCCCCATGGCTCTACTTGTCTTATTCCTCTTATTCCTCACTAAGCGCATTCATCCAGCACCTCATGGCTCCATGTGAGCCCTGCCTAGCAGACACCGCCAGGGACGCAGCGAGACACAGTGAGCCCTCTCCCCTGACTCCCTAAGCATCCACTCTCTTCTGGCTTGCAGCTACCTCTCCAGCTGCCACTTCTGCCTCTTTATCCCCCTCCTCGCCTTCCTCTCCTCCTCTCCCTGAAAGGAGTGTGAAGATAACTGGGACTTGCTCCTGGGTTCTCTGCTCCTCTTTCCTCACGCTTTCTCCTTAGGCCACCATCTGTTCTTTGCATTCTTACAATGTCAAGTGAATATCTCTAGCCAAGAACTCATCTCTGCCTCACTTGGGCGTCCCCAACTGTTCACTCAACATCTCTCCCTGGACACCTCATAGGCATGAAGATTTATTCTGCTCCAAACTTAGCTCCTGCCGTATTGATTGTTCTCAGCAACCCACTGCATCTCCGAGTCTATATATCACCCGTCCCCTGCCCCGTATAATCTTTGTATGCATAGTTCGTCATTGAGCTGGGGATTCCGTTTCAGCACCTCAGAGAGGCATTTCTTTGACTATCAACTTTAAATACGCCGTCTACTAGCCATTTTCTGTCACTGAATAGTTTCTTTCATAAGTGTTATGATTCGTGATTAATATGATTACTTTTTCCTTCTGCAAAACACTACATTGGCAAAAAAAAAAAAAAAAAAGAGGTTTCTCATTTTCTCTTTGCAATTCTTCCTTGTCTTATACCTGTAACATTATTATACTCTCCTCATGGTTGAAAGAATAAGTGAAAGTCATGAGACACAAGGCAGACTGTGAGAAAGGAAGGACCTGGGAGTTCCAGTCTGTCTCCTTGCGGCATTTCTCTGTTGCCTGTGACACTTGCCTGTCCACTCATGGCAGCTCCTGAAATAAGAATAAAGTTGGATTTGGGAACATCAGGCTGAAGGAGGTGATGGAGTGTCTGCCTCCTCAGAGGTTGCGGGAGATTCATGGAGCAGGTCTTTATGAAGTATTGTGCCAAGGTAGACGTTTTAAAACCCAAAGGCCAGCGAAAGAGGCCGAGTTTCCTCTTTGAATCAGGAATCACGCCAAAGATACGCTTTTGTCCCCGCAATGACGCCCTGTACTGCCCTCCTCTCACTAGCGGAAAGACAAATGCAGAGTCTGACTGTGACGCTTGTGCCCCTGCGCCACTCCCAAGCTGCCCGGAGGAGATGAGCCAGGAGACTAAGGCCAGGGGAGAGGAAGAAACCTACAACAAAGGGTGAGTCAGACCTTGCCACCCCGAGGGCACCTGGCTGGTCTCAGAAGCAGCTACCCACACCCTGGCTTGCTTCTGAGGAGATTTCGGGAAGCAACCATCGGGCCCAATGCCTTCTTCAGTGAAGAAAGGCCTACAAAGGGAAGCAGAACATGGCATGTGCTCAGACAGTGGCTAGGCTGGACTACTTTCCTTTCTCTTTCAGGCAGAATGCCGCTGCCTAGAAAGGTCTAAACGTCAAGGGCCTGGGCTAGGTCCTTCTCGGTGCTGCCTGAGGCTACCCGACACATGTGCAGATCTGTTGTGTTACTGCCAACAGTGCCCAAGGGCACCTCCAGCTGTGCTTCCTAGAATTACCCTGGTGTTCTGTGTGACTCAGAGCTCCTCCATCCTGCCATTGCTTCATCACTTCCACCCTTGCCTGTCTCTCAATGAGCTGCACTGGCAGTCAGGGCCAGCTCTTAGTCACTGGGAGAGTGCACTGAGCTGGTCAAAGGTCCAGGACTCCAGATAGAAACTCACCTTTAGCCTAGCATGGTGCCTTATGGACTCCTGAGGGAGGTTTAGCTTACCATGGGCACAGAGCCCCATGGCATTGGTGTGCTAGTCACTTAGTCATGGGTGTAGTTGTCCCAGCCAAACCAATTTAGGTACCTGGCTAGCAGACAAGTGAGCAGATTATGTTCAGGGAAATGCTAGTCCCAGGAGGGGTCACCAGGGGCTTTTAAGGAAGCTTCTCCTCAGAAGCATGAGAGCAAAATCCTTCCATTGGTTCTGTGAATATTTTATGGGTACCTCCCTATGTCAAGCCCTGGCACTTCTGAGAAGCACCCTAGTACCCTGAGATGAGCCCACCACCACCACCACCAAAGTTGAAGTTCCTAGGTTGTATAGGGAAAGCGCAGTCATATCCTAGGGGAATGTTTTGTAGGATAACAAACAGGAGCAGACCCTGTCCCACAGCCTTTTCCCAGTCAGTTTGTCATACTGTCACACAAACAGGAAGGATGGCTGAGGAGTGAGGGGAAATGGTACTGACATGTGTCGTGTTGCAGTTCAGGAAAGCGTCCCAGCTTTTTCCTGTTGTATGGAGCCATAGGAAGTGTACTGTGATTGGGATGGGGGCAGTCTTGAGTTCCTCTCCTCCAGAGTCTCAGGCAAGAATGTCCCGTGCCTGGCTCTCCCGGACTCAGTTGCTCCTTTTTGCCCTCCAGATACCAGGAAGGGGTAAAGAAGACTGAAGAACTGCATGACCTGAAGGAAGAGGAGGAAGAACAGAAGACGGAGAGTCCTGAGGAACCAGAGGAGGTAGAAGAAATTGAGGAGGAAGAGCAGGAGCAGAGGAGCAGGTTGGAAACCTACACTGGGATCCCAAATGGGCTGCGAGTTGTTTAACCCTTGAGTTGTACAAAATGGAATGAAATGTCAGTCCTGGGTAGCAATGGATCTGGGACCCGAGTTCTTGGTCAACAGAACTCAAGGAGGCAATATAAGTATGGACAGTAGAGGAAGTCAAGTTAGCAGGGACACATCTGTAAGAGCTGAGGGGTCGGAGGTGGTCGTGGACAAAGCAGGAAGCCATTAATAGCTCTTAGGAGCTGAGAAAGGAAGAGGGAATCTTAGTGGACCAAGCTCTGGGCAGCCCACGCCACAGCCGCCCACTCCACAGCTGCCCACTCCACAGCCACAGCCATATAAGAGTCCAGATCAAAGGAGCTGGCCTGGATTTCTAGGGAGGGTCTGGACAGGAACAAGAACATTAGTAGGAGGCAGAGGGAGCACATGAGGCAGGGAACAAAGTTAGGTCAGTGGCAAAGTTCTGTCTCTATCAGGCCCCCGGTATGTTGACCGAACACTTGGTCACTTGCACAGCGTCTTCACTTCAGGTTGGGAATAAAATCTTTTCTGTTTCAAGCTGCCTTCTTCTGAGCAGTGGAAGTGGCTATGAAACACTGAGAGAGAAAGTCTGCATCCCACAGCTTGCTCCACTGCAGGTGTAGGTCTCATTTTACCACACAGAACAGTCTATTAAAAACCAAACAAAACTGGCATCAGGGATTGGACCCAGGAGCTTGTCCATGGTAGGCGAGAGCTCGTCTGCTGAGGTACACCTCCAGACCAAGACCAATGGAAAGAACCTCGTCTGCCTGCAGGGTGTTCCATGGAATGAGAGCACAACCCTACTAGGCCTGATAGAGACTATCCCACACAGAAATGAGTTTGAGGACAGAATAAGCTGTCCCTAAGAGACACACACAGATCTATCAATGTAAGGACCATATCAACACCCTTGATTTTCAGGAAAGCCCCAATTTCATATATTCTGTCCACCTGTCTCTACTAGTGCATCAAAACCTTGGTTTTGCTTTGTTTTTCCTAAATACAGTTATAGCAATCTTGGAACACTTCGCTCAGACACCCTCAGCTAGGGCCAGAGCTTCTTCCCCCAGACAAAACCGTTAGCTGCCTGGTCATCTGCTCCTGACCTCAGACACGGTGTCTGTGATCTGAGCCTCCTTCTGGCAAGCTCCAGAACCTACTTACATGTAATGAATAAGTTAGCAAGTGAAGATTGGAAAGACGATAACCATGGAAGTTTAACCATGGAAGCCCAACCCTGACTCCAAGCAACTGCATCCTGTCACGCCTCCTTACGCCTCACTTCCTCCTTTGTCAAAGCCAAGCCTGGACACACCCCTTTCTTTGGCACCTTGAATTCGTCTAAGACAGGCTAGAATTTCCAACACTACCACACAGTGAAAGAACAAATGAGAAATAAACAGAGCAAGCACATGACTATAAACAGTTTGGCTTACAAAGAACAGGCCTTATCTAGCTAACTCAATCTCTGGCAAATGGCAGCTCCCTCCTGTCTCATGAGAGCCCAGAAAAGCCAGGCTTTTCCTGGGTCCCTTTCTGCCCAGCTTGCAGCACCTGGACCTTTAGAGGCCTTGTTCAGACTCCCGCCCTTCATGCCTGGTTAGAGTTGTCTTAGGTTTTGAGGAGATAAGTTCCTTAGATGACTGGTACCAGCCCTGAGCAGGCCTCCTAAAGGGTCCTGGGCCGTCAGCACCGGAGCACAGCTGCACCTTTTCAGACTCAGCGCATTTTCTCAGGACATTTGTCTTATAAACTGCACACCCACTGCCATAGAGCCCCGGCCAGACTGGTCCCGAGAGCCATCCTGCTTAATGCCAGAAGACTCTCAGCCCATTGTGGAGTCCCTTAGACCCAGAGTCGCCCGCAGGAACCTTCATTTGAGCACGAGCCCTCTGCGAAGTGCTGGTACCTCCCAAGCAAGCAGAATCTGAAGTCATCAAAAGTTCCAGGTGGGCTGGGAAAGTATCTCAGCTATTAAGAACACTTGGCGTACAACCGTGAGGACTGGAGTTTGGATCCTAGCACACTCACTAGCAAGCCAGGCGTCCTGTGCACACTTTGTAACTCCAGCTCCAAGATGGCAGAGACTAGAGGATCACTGCAGCTTGCTGGCTTCCAGCCGACCTGAGCAAACATGAGCTCCAGGCGCAAGGAGAGACCCTTCCTCAGAGGGATAGGGGAGGATAGAGGGAAGTGGCCTATGCCCACTGCTGGCCTCCGAGTGTATCCACAGGTGAATGCACACACACACACACACACACACACACACACACACACACACGTGTGTGTGTGTACATGCACACACACATGCACACATACACACACAGAGTTTTATGTCCTGTTTTATACATTTTTAAAAAACACTGGGGCTGGAGAGATGGCGCAGCGATTTACAGCACTTGTTGTTCTTGCAGAGGACCCAGACTTAGTTCCCAGCATACACGTCATGGCACAACTGTCCAACTCCACTTTCAGGGGATCCGACGCCCCTGGCCTCCACAGGCACCTGTACTCCAGTGTGAGTACGCCCCCTTCCCTACATATACTTGAAAAATAAATCTCTAAGTGTGGATTTAGAGTGAAATTCTCCACATACAGGCAGCCTGTTTTGGACCATAAAACAACAGCTTGAAAAATGACACCATTTTGGATTCTAATTGCATCCAACTAAGATCCAGAGATAGATCCAGCGCTAGAAAGAAGGAAGCTTGTAATTCTGACCTGTCCCTTCCCAGTGGTTGCACAAAGGGCCAGTTTTACTCAGAAGTGAAGATACTAAGCTGCCACATAATGGCTTCTACAGATGAAACCAGTCCCCTTCCAATCCACATAATGACATGTGCAGCTGGGATGGCTTGATAGGCTCTCCACATGGACAAGGGACAAACAGCTGTCCCGTGTGGCCCTGGCACCCAAGGCAAGCGTTCTAATTATCTGGCCCCTTTCTTAGGAGGGTGTTCGCTGACTATTTTTCACCCATGGCAAGCCACCTGCTTCTGACAGTTCTCCGTTCATGCTTCCAGCTTTCTGGGCATCTGGCTGTGTGGGACATTGGGTCTCCAGGAGTCCCTCAGTCACTCTCCTCACCTGTTTGGTCTGGTAACCCTCAATAATCTTGCTTTGCAAATCATAGAGTTGGAATTAGACATAGGAGAAAAATAGAGCCTGCTTAACATGTGCAGGGCACCTCCCAAAAGCTCTAGGATGGAGCTCTGGTCAAAAGTCTTTTTGCTAAGCTGAAGTGAGAGAGGATGGGCTGAGAGAAAGGTAGGAAATAAGCAAGGAGAATGTGGGATATTGTGAATAAATCTGCCAGCTAACGCTCTGTCTGGTTGAACTTAAGAACCTCTGCCTTAGACAGCATAGAAGGTATCCCCAGACAGAGAAGTATGGCTCTGGCCATCAGATACGTGCCCAGTACACTAAATCTCTCTATCCGTATTTTCATTGACAGCAAACTTGAAGAACTGGTCCACTTCCTACAAGTCATGTATCCCAAACTGTGTCAACACTGGCAAGTGATCTGGATGATGGCCGCAGTAATGCTGGTCCTGAGTGCTGTGTTTGGGCTCTACAGCTCCTATAACTCCTGTACAGAGCAAGCTGACGGGCACGCCGGGAGATCCACCTGCTCTGCAGCCCAGCGGGACTCCTGGTGGAGCTCGGGACTGCAGCAGGAGCTGCCAGCTGAGCAGTAGGACCTCGGACTCCTCAGCCATGCCCTGCTCTCGTGCATCCATCCCAACACCCTGCCCCCAAGTACAGCACGCCAGGCCCAGGTGTGCGCATGTGGCTGCCCATGCCGTCGGGGAACAAGGAGGCTTTCTCCTGTCACTTTTCACCTCCATGGAAGCTACTCACACACAGTAACCTGATGCTTTGAAGGGATAAACAAAAACCGCTCTGGCAAAGTGTCTGGTGGATAAAGAATCAGCCTTCACTAAGGACTTTGACCCCTGGCTCAGATGGATTGGGAGAATGGAACCCCCTTCATTCAGGGGGACGACGAGAAGCCTACTCCCCCTTTTTCCTCCCTATGTTTCATGGTCAGGAAGAAGCGTACTTAATGGCCAGTACTGACCTCAAGGATCAGACCTGAGACCTGGAGTCAAAGCACGGACGTCTTCCCACTTCCCACTTCATTTATCATGGCTGTTCCTTTGCCTTCTCTCTCCTCTTCAGAGTCGCCATTTCTTTTCAGAGAGCGAGAAAGCTTTCTTGTAAAAGTACACAGGCTAGAAGTAGCCCCATGCATGCTAGAAGGGAAACGGGAAGGCGTGAGTGAACGTGTAACATCTGTACACATGGACACACACACGTGTTTGTGCACAGACACCCACTCTCTGGAAGTGTGCTCTGCTCAGTGGCATCCATGCCGTGTCAACCAATTGGCTTTCACTACATACGGAGTGGTAGGCACCACGCACCAACACAGGGAGCCCTCCACACACTCTGAAGACGTCTGAAACCCTGAGAAACCACGTTCACTTCACTTCAGATGATGGTTTGGAGCTGCTGTCGGGCCCAGTCTGTTCCCTGGTTGTTTGCTCCATTGGAAAGTGATCTTACCCAGTTAGCCCACCCACCTCTTGAGTAAGAAAAGGTGTGCCTTCCACTCCAGACTCTCACTCTGCCTTGCACCTCGGGGCTGCAGTTCCCCTGCTGTTTCTAACCCTAATGTGTCCTTCCAAGGACCTGCTCGGCATCAACCTGAAGGGAGTGCATCCCACCTCCAGCGTGGCATCTCTCCACAGCGGTCGGCTATTAGCTTCATCAGCTCTCATCAGTTGGAGACAGGGCTTCTGCTGTGGCTGCTCTTCTGTTTCATTGTTTTGGTTGCTCATACTCAGTGTAGAACTTACTGTGAGCCAAAAACCGTCTCAGTGTTATCTAAGTATTAATCCATTTAGTCCTCAAGAAAAACAAAACCTGAAATGGATATGACTACCTCCATGTTTAAATAAGAAAACACACATAAATGGCACAAGACTACACACACACACACACACACACACACACACACACACACACAATGATACAACATGTTGAGCATATATAGCTAGTAAGTAAGTCATTCAAACTAGAGTGGTGTGGCTCCAGAGATCGTACCTTCCATGGCCTCCCAGCTAGGTGCCTTCCAGTCTGATCCCACTCTCCAAGCTGGCGCTTCAGCTGTTCCAAGCCAGCCATGGGTCCCAAGTTGCTTCTCACACTGTACTTTAACTCATAAGCATCTTTCCTGCCATTGCACTTTCTTCTTTCTCACCACTCTTGAGGACCAACCATGAACACTACCCGTCTATACAGATGTCAGTGAACTCCTTCCACACTCTCACCACGCCCAGCATAATGCTGGCACCCCACCCAGTGTTATGTGTTAATCGTTGACTTGTACCTACTGTCTAACTTATGTACATATCTCTCCCTGAACATTTTCCCTCAGATGCTATGTCTTATCATATCCTGGATAGGTACCTAGCATGGGAAACACTTGGGAGAGAATCATTTAATGTGGGTTAAAAGATCAAATGAACAGCCAAGGTGGAAAGCAGCCTAGAATACTTGACATTTTGAAGTTTCCCAATACTATCACCTCCAAGGCCATTCCTGTCTCCATGAGAAAAGCTGTCATGATTGATTCATAAACTCATCTTATTTTCATCTTTCTCTGAGAGAGCAAGAATGTAACCAGACTATAGCAACAGCATTTCTAAGTTCATAAACCAGACTCCATGTAACCACTCCCTTCAGAGAGACATGGCCCCCAGCCTATCCAGCTAGGCCTCACTTTAATAAACTGTTTCTGAAGGGACATCTTTACAGTGGCTGGAAAATGGCAGAGAGAGAAGGCCAAAAATGTGCCATTAAAGGTAATGAGGTTCAGAGTGAGGCAGAGGGATTTTGCAGGCGTGGGTAAACAGCTTACTTGGTGTCTTCTGTGGGACTAGATAGAACTGCAGGAGATTTAATTATATAAGTGCCTTGGAGCCAAAGACATGGTGTAAACAGAATGCAGAGAGAGAGAGCAGCTGTTAGGCAAGACTCCTTGAATGAGGATGTCCAGTCTCAGCCCACCCCACACCCAAAGAAGGTCCAGCCTGAGTCCATTGTCCACTTGGCCACAAATTTCCCACCCCTTTTCTAGGTGGGACAAAGTAGAGGAGAGCATGTGTGAACTTCTGCTGTATTGCCACTAGCCTTGGAAGCCTGCAGGAGCCCTCAGGCACAGACTAGCAACCAACCACGCTACTCCAGCTGTAAGGACAGTTAAGGAAAAGGATGTCTCCAAAGAGCGTAGCCCTAGTAGAATGGCATGGCTGAAAACACACGTGCTGGCCTACCTTTTCAAGAAGGCAAGGAGCAACTTGAAGCAGTTAGAGCTGCTACCACACATGGCCAGTGACATGGAAGCCAGCCTTGTGTTTCCAGACTTAATGAGTGAAACAAAATAAAAGCTCCCATTCAAGATGCCTCTGAAACCTTAACCTTGAGAGTCTGGTTGCCAGCCGCCTTTTGCTGAGGACGTGTTTGCATCCCCACGGGTGTCACTTCCTAAAAGGAACTTCACTTCCTAGCCACCACGAAGCCACGTGGACTGTTTCCTTTGTACAGCCTGGAAGAAAGAGTGACGAGAGATCCTGGACTTGCACGTCACCGGCTGTCAGTCCCTAATGCTGTTAAGCCTCACACAGGTAGGTGTACTAGTGTTGACCTGTAGAATGTCACATAGCTGCGTTTGAAAATAAATGCACATTTCCAAACCTCTGGCAGAAGTCACATGCCTCTTTGTTATGTGGAGCTGTACCCCAGTCTTCCTCCACAGAGAACTATGGAGCTGAATTTCTACCAGAAAACACAGCCAGGATCTAGCATTTCTAAAATGTGTCTCCAAAGATGTCTGTTACTTTTCCTCTTGCTAAAATACCCTGGAAAAAACAGCCTAACTGGGAAAGGGTTTAATTTGATTTGACGTTCAGGAATACAGCTTGTCATGGTGGAGAATTCCTGGCAGCGGGAGCTGGAGGCAGCAGGTCGCACGGCGCCTGCAGCCAGGAAGCAGAGTGCTGAATGTACTCAGCCCACTTGCTCCTTTTCACACAGTCCAGGATCCCAACCCAAGGAATGGTGCTGCCCACAGTGGGCAGGTCTTCCCACCTCAAATAACTCGATGTAGATAATCCCTGTGGGCGTTGCCAGAGGCTCAGCTCCTAGAGTCTAGGACCTCAAGTGATTGGAGAGCTGATCAGTTCAGCAACGGCATCCTCCAACTCCTGGAGCTTTTGAATACGAGATGCAATTCCTGCTGACATGTTACATTTTATGGGACAATAAGCCTGAAGAGTATCTGGTTCTTTTCTTGTGGAAGTCTCTTTCCACCATGTAGGCCCCGGGGCTTGAACTCGGTCATCAGGTTTAGCTAGAAGAACCTTTACCCACAAAGTCGCCTCACTGATCCCCTAGGCCTTGGTTGTTGTCTGTTTGTTTTGAGACAGAGTCTCACTTTGTAGTCCAGGCTGGCCTTGAAGTCATGATCCTCCCGCCGCCACCCTGTGAGTGGTGGGATAACCGGCGTGCACCATCACGTTCAGCTTAAAAAGAGCTTCAAGGTCATGGTGCCTTTATCAGCTCAGTTCTGACAAGGAACTCCTAGTGACAGGAGTGGGTACTGGAGCCAGCAGTCATGTGTCAAAACTAGAAGCCGAAAGGGTGTGGCTAGGCTAGGCTTGCTTCTTATATAACAGCCTTTCACAAGAACTCCCACAGGAGCTCCCCACTAGACCCCTCTTCCTCACATGGCACCACCGTGGAGACTGAGCATTTAACCACAATGGACCCTTGAGTGACAAACTGCATCTGGTCCACAGCAATGCTCTTCGTTATGCCATTTCTCTGGCATTCCTGAACCACTTTAGTCTAGTGATTTCTGTGACTTCTATCTTTCCCTTTGACAAGTGGGGACTTTCATTGAGATCACCCAGATCCTGCCTCACCAGTATATATGGGTTTACAACTTTTTAAACCCATAGGTCACCAGCCCACAAATGGCCACAGCTATACTTGATTGGAGTGCTGGGCATGGAGTGCTCTGAATGACAATAGCCTCCACAGGCTCACCTATTTGGGCCCCAGTTTGGTGGAGCTGTTTGGGAAGGATTAGAGGATGTGGCCTCATTGGAGGAGGTGTGTCAACTGGGGCAAGCCCTGAGGTTTCAAGAGGCCCACGCTATTCCAGTTAGCTCTGTCTGCCTCATGCCTGTGCCTCAGGATGCAAGCCCGCAGCTACTGCTCTAGCACCATGCTCCCTGCCGTGATGGTCATGGACTAACCATATGAAACTGGAAGCTCCCATTAAATGTTTTCTTTTATAAGTTGCCTTGGTCATGGCTTCTCACAGAAACTGAAAAATAACTAAGATGGGCCATAACTCAGAGATCATGGATTCTGTGCAGAGTAGGACCTTGAGTGGCCTCCCTTGAGAAATGTATTGTATTCGGCAAGAGGGGGCGCCAGTGAGCTGAATCTTGGGTGACCAGGCAGGACCGCTCAAGCACAGGCCAGTCTGTGTTCACCAAGTTATTTTTCTGTTTCACTCTTGGGCACGTAACCAAATTAAAGCTCCTTCAATTAGGCTAAATGGGAACATGTGACTAAGTTCTGATACACTCACCTGTTAACAGGAGCGATATATTTCCAGGTTTGGCCTCAAAAGCAATCTTCAGCACCACTATCTATCCTTTGTCTCTCGTTTCCGGTTCACTGCGAAGATCCAGGAAGAGAACTCAAGAGATAATAGAACACAGGCGTTCCATGAGAGACAGGTGGTGGCAGCCTCTGTCGATGAATAAGCAAATATACACACCATTGTAGGTTCAATTTTCTTAACTAATATATTTTATTACAAACTGATTAACTGAGAGTACCTCACTTATAACCCGATTAACCTAAACAATAGGAAAAGAAGGTTAAAGAATACAATAATGAAACCGTAAGGATATCAGTTCCAAGGAACGATTCTCCTGGCATAGTCAGCAGGATTTCTTCTGCTGGAACCTGGAGCAACCAGAACCCGGAACCTCAGCCAGAGCCCAGAGCCGCAAAGCCTTCCCTCAAGTGGCTCTCTCTAGGAGCGTCTCGAAGTGAAGCAATGAACAGCTAAAACTATCCCGAGTCTCCAAAGGCCCCGTCTCTTGTTTTTGGCTCATTTTTATACCTCCTCTCAGAATTTGTTCAAGGATGTTTTTCAGCTGGTTAATAACCAATCTCCCCGACATGGTGGTTCAAATTCTAATGGGATAAACATCACCTGCTCTCTCACAAGTCTTTTTCTCATCCCCCACTTGTGATCTAAACAAAAAACATGTTTATCTCTCCTTCACACCATTGCTGCTGTCACCACCTGTCAGCCACTGGAAGACCACACAGACTTTTCAAGTAAGCCACTGAGTTGTGGGGGTGTTGGTTACAGCAGTTAGACTACAGTGAGCGATACATTTGCCCATCTGCATATTTCTTTAAAACAATCCTTATCATACCTAGTACCATAGACCTACCTTATTTTTAAGTTCCTGTAACTCCACTCTTTGGCAGGCATTGAAACTGAGGCCCAGAGACTTTAAGAGCTTCTTAAAATATGCCCCAGGACACATGAATTATCAGTGTTAGAATTTAAATTCAAATATGGACATCATCCCCAGCCCAGTATTCAGATTGTACTGTATTTCTGTGCTGCCACATTTCCAAATTTCCACTCTATTTGAATTGTAATTGCATGCATTGAATTTAAAGCATGACTAAAAATCTTATTCAGATCAAAGTCCATGATCCCTGAGCGAACCTCAGTCTCTGACATCAGGCCCAGCTTTGAGACTTTGTGGTCTGGTGACCTATGAACTGATCTTACTCCTGTTTTTAATAACCATGGAGTAAAACTGGCCTGCATAGTCCATATTTGCTCCTGTCCTTTGGAACTTAAATAGATAATTCCCTCAGTTAGTTTCACATGTTTCTAATTGCACAGACTTCTCCTCTGGTTGCTGGTTCTCTTTGGTGATGCCATGAGCGGTTATTTGGAAGTGGGCAGCACTGCAGGCTGCCCTTCCCCAACCTGAGCACTCTCAAAAGCGATAAAGCAGCACTGTCCTATGGTCTCTGCTTCAGTTCCCACTTCCAGGTGCCTGCGTTCAGTTCCTGCCGTGGCTTCCCTCCGTGATGAACTGGGACTTCGAAATGTAAGATGAAATAATCCCTTTCCTCACTAAGCTGCTTTTTCTTCAGAGTTGTATCCCAGAAACAGAGAAGGAAAACTAGAATATCTCTTTGCAGCAAAGCTTATCACACAAGGAGGCTCGGAAGCTGGTACTGGATATGGTCTAGCTCAGAAAGGTGGTGAATTCCAACCAAGTCACCTGCCTTGGGCAGAGGAGCTTCCTTTTCAGGAGGTGATGGTTACCATGTGGACTCTTAACTGCTCAGAATCCTGAGGAGACTGTGGCGTCCTCAGACCTAAACAGAGTTTATACCATTCCTCTCCTCATCCCCACCCCACCCCAAAACTCAGGGAATACAGTGGGAAGGGGAGCAGAAGAAGTGGAAGAGCTGTAGAGTGACAAAAAGGCTGTGAAACTCCGTCCTTGGGGCGTGTTAAAGCTCAGCAGCTGTGGTCTCTTGGACAAGATTCTGTCACGTTCCATCACAGCCAGGGAAGGCTGCTCATGAGCAACCATTGGTCGTCAATGGCTGCCAGAGGAGTCTTCATTTCTTTTCAGGAATTAGCCACTACTAAGCTGTCCAGACCACAGCGAACAGCTCCACATCCGTACACACATAATCAATCATAATCAAACTCAGTGAGTTATAGGAAAAAGACAAGTACGTAGTAGGGGACTTGACGGGAAGGAGTTGAGGAGTAGGAAGGAGATGAGAGAGGGTGATGGCAGTGAATATGATCAAAATACATCTATCTACATGTATAAAATTATTAATTTTTTAAAAAGTTTAGACCAACTTTGGCTACGTAGTAAGAACCTGTCTTGAAAACAGTATTTATTGCCAATCATATTCTAACAGCGGCTAAATTCTTTTCTCATCCAGGTCATTAACAAATTGTTTCCTTATTTTGGAAACTGACTTCTTAGTCCCAGGCCTCATTCAGACCCTTTGTCCAGGAATTCCCTGTCTGCCCTTTTGTTTATAAAAGCCAGTCTTCTCATTTCTCATACGTTGTTTCTCATATGCTTTACCCTCTACAGTTAATTTTTCCTTTCCTGCCATCCTCTCTGCCTTCTTATGATGACGATCTAGTACCATGATACTGAGCATTAAGGACAATTTAAAAGGACATGATCCCACCGCCTTTTTCTGGATCTACAGGGCTAGATTCACATAAGCGTATGCAGCACCCAGGGCTTGTGCTCAAATAAGTAACACGTTTACTGGAGATATGCAGGGGCTACTTCCCTGGTCTCTTGGAAGCTCTCAGTGTTTGTGAAGAATAAATTTTCATTATTGGTGTTTTCTGCACATATATCTAAATTTCTTACCAGTACCAATCATGTAGAACCAGTTATCCATGTGATTGCATGGCTTAATTGCATGGATTGAATTAAACAGGCAGCACTTGGGCTGGTGAGATGGCTCAGTATTGAAAAATAAGTTCTGTTATTGCAGAGGACCTGAATTCAGTTCCCAGTACCCATGTTGGACGTTCATAACTACTTGTAACTCCAACTCCTTGGGATCTGACACCCTCTTCTGGCTTCCCTGGGTATGTGTAGTCATGTACACATGCCCACATGTGGACACACACATACTCACTAATTTAAAAATAATAAATATAAATATTTGAATAGACAATATCACTCCCTTAGAGGATACTTGTTTTGAAGAAAACCCACTAAGCTTTGCTCGAGGCATAACCCAGAAGCTCAAACTATAACTGTTGCAGAAGAAGAAGAAGAAGAAGAAGAAGAAGAAGAAGAAGAAGAAGAAGAAGAAGAAGAAGAAGAAGAAGAAGAGGAAGAAGAAGAAGACAGAGAAGAAGAAGAGAAGAAGAAGAAGAAGAAGAAAGGAAAGAAGAAGAAGAAGAAGAAGAAGAAGAGGAAGAAGAAGAAGAAGAGGAGGAGGAGGAGGAGGAGGAGGAGGAGGAGGAGGAGGAGGAGGAGGAGAGAGCCACTAGAATCTAGTTTGGAGATATAGTGTGCATTCTGATTTAACACAATGTGGGTAGCTCTCACGTGCTTCAGATGAAGAAGGTGGAGTCTATGTTGAATTCCACCAGAATACAGCCAAAGTTACTACAGGAAGTGTGACACGGTGACCCTTGTGGTGATAACTGTTATACAAATCAAAGCTCTCCTTTTGTAGGTGAAAAATGTCTAATTAAAAAATAAACTGTTATTTGTGCTTTACAATATGAATTTAGAATATTAATTGTATGTATGTATGTATGCATGCATGCAGTTTCATACTTATGAGTGGGTACATGCAATGAGTGTGGGTGCCTGCAGAAGTTAAAGACATCAAATGCCCTGGTGTTGGAATCACAGGTGGTTATCAACTGCCCAGTGTGGGTTCTGAGATCCAAACTCAGATCCTCTGCAAAAGGGAGCATATACTTTTAACTATTGAGTTAACCATTGTTTCAGCCCTAAATAAATCTTTTTATGAGTCTGGTCTCTTTGAAGAATCTATCTCCTAGCAATGCTGATATGCCCAATGCATGCAGGTAAGGAGTTCCAAAGGAAGGAGCAGTGCTCTAATGAGCGTTTTTCATCATAAGCCTCACTGTTGTTTTTCTACACATCTGAGATGGCATGGGGAAATCACGGACTGTAGGAAGGAAAGAAACACAATCCATCTTCAGTCACTCTTACAGGGA
The DNA here is from genome assembly GCF_903995435.1 of Acomys russatus. Classification (NCBI taxonomy): domain Eukaryota; kingdom Metazoa; phylum Chordata; class Mammalia; order Rodentia; family Muridae; genus Acomys; species Acomys russatus. The sequence continues at coordinate 60,377,892 of NC_067143.1, read as the reverse complement.
AACGGTCACAGGAGCATATGAATGAATGGGCTCTGTAAAGCATCACGCTGCAGAGTGTGGGAACTGAGCCCACAGGGAAATGTGGGAACTGGGGAAGTCTTCAGCAGCTGACACGCCACTATCTGCCTTCCTCGCTTGTGTGCTTTCTGAGTCAGCATTAGCTAAATGTTCCAGAGAGCCGTCCACAAAGTACAGGCTGGGCGGTCAAGGGGTGTCACTCATTTCCTCTAGTGATTTTGACAAATCAGAAGCTTGAAAGCAGGGAAATCCTCAGCATATTTCCAGAACTCTCCGTCCAGCCTGGTGGTTGAGCATCTGTCTCCCTTACCGAGAGTGGCCAGCCACAGTGCTCCAGAGTGGTCTGCATGATGTCCAAGCACCTTAGCCTGGTGTTGCTTCTCGCTTCTATTTGGACCACTAGGCTCCTGGTCCAAGGTGCTGTCGAAGTGCACGGTAGGTGTCTTCCCAGGTTTCTAAACTGAGGCTAGACAAGGTTTGGGGAGCTGCTGGGAATGAGGAAGACTCAAAAGGTCAACAGAAGATTGAACGGGCCTTATTGCTCAGGCATAGATATTTTTACTGTGTTGCCAGCTTCACTGAAATGACATATTCACCATTACATCACTTGGAATTCTATTTTGGATTATGGAACGTTTTTAAAAATAATTGTTTGCATTTTAGAAAGGATGAGACATCATTTGTTTTTAAAGGGTTTTATTCAAGAAGCATGCTAAGGTTGTGGAAACTGAAGGCAGTCACCAAGCCTGAGGAAAAATGGGCAACTTTTGCTAAATACTGCCTACTTTGCACTACTCTGTGTAATTGTTTTAATTGTGAGGATATTCTGCCACCAGTGGAATACAATGTTTTAATTTGCTGTCAATTTAATTGACTAAATTAACTAAAAATATAGGTTTACCCTTAGCAACTGTGAAGGGAGGGGCTCCTGTGGCTTCTCTGTTTGCGAGATGCATACACGGAAACCTCATTTGCAGAGCAGGAAAATCACTGGAAGTAACAGGGTTACTGAAGAAAACTCATTCTTCTGCTGAAGATGCCCTGAAACAGGAGCTATGTCAGGAACAGACATCCAGAGTTGACTTATATACTGCTGGATTTGACTTTTCTGAGAGGTTAGAGGTAGATGGTGAGTGACCCCTCCTGCCCCAATACCAGAACTGTCACTTTTAAATAAAACTGGTCCTCTTAGAAATCTCATCGGAGCTGGGTGCAGTGGCACATGCCTGTGATTTCCCCAGCACTTGGGAGGCAGAGGCAGGTGGATCTCTGTGAGCTGAGGCCAGCCTGGTCTACAAATCGAGTCCAGGACAGCCAAGGCTACACAGAGAAACCCTGATCTGAAGAAGAAAAAGAAAGAAAGAAAAAAAAAAGGAATCCAGGAGGCCCTTCACATTCTCGCCTCCCCACAGTGCTGCAATCACACCGGTTATTTTGGGTATTTTGTTTTGTTTTTGTTTTTTTTAAAGACAGGATCTCTTGTAGCCCAGGCTAAGCACAAATACACTATGTAGCTGAGAATGACCTTGAATTTCTGGTCCTTTTTGCCCTCCACTTGAGGTTATAGGTGTGTACCATGTCCAGATTTATGCTTTGTGCATGCTAGGCAAGCACTCCAGACTGAGCCACATCCTCAGCTCTTAGATCCATCCCCACCACACTGTTTGCTTCATCCTCCATAATGGCAAGCTTTCTTCTGAGGAAATTCTTGCAAAGAACAGAAAGTCACCACCATCCCACTGGACTCCGTGGTGATGTGGGGAAGAGCGGGTGCAGACAAGAACGCCTTAAAGGGCTTGTTAGAGGGGTTCAGAACTGAGTACATGTAGGGTGTCACAGATTCCTCTCTCAAGAAAATATTTTCTTTATGGAAAAAAAAGTCTCAGTGCAGCCAAGGGCTTTGCACAACACCATGCGTGTATGTATGTATCTGATTCCCAAGAATACATTGTTCCTGATCTTTAATGTTTTCTAAGATGCCCTGTGGAAGTCGTGGCTGGAGTGCACTCTTGGATTCCAGCACCATAGTGTAATTTCTTTTCTTTCTTTCTTTCTTTTTTTTTTTTTTTTTTTTTTTGTTTTTTCAAGACAGGTTTCTCTGTTTAGCCTTGGCTGTCCTGGACTCACTGTGTAGACCAGGCTGGCCTCGAACTCACAGCGATCTGCCTGCCTCTGCCTCCCAAGTGCTGGGATTAAAGGCATGCGCCACCATGCCCGGCCCACAGTATAATTTCTAAATGCAATTGGGAAGCATGAAATTTGTACATATGTTTGTCTCCTATGGATCCAAGCTCTGCTAGGTACACATTACATAATTAATGTTAAACACAAGGCCTGACAAGGAATAACTTCTCAGATGAAAGCTCTGACTTGCCCCAAGATCCCCATAGCCAATTAACAGCAGGAGAGGCTGCTTTGCACAGGCTTGGAGATTTGAACTGGACCTTCGGACCTTTATAGGTGAAGTCTAACAGACGAGAGGGAGGGAAGGAGGAGGGAGGGAGGGAGGAAAGGAGAGAGGGGAGAGAAAAGACAGTTTCATGACATTTTAAGTAAGTTTGCAATTTTGGGCCACAGGGCTATCTTAAGATTCATGTAGTCCATGAGCCAAAGGCTGGACATCCCTGCCAGAACCTTGCATAGCCATTACTTACAAGGCTAAAGTACCTTTTTATGGATTTTCATAGGTAAAGCCCAACAGAAGGTAATGAAATATAATACAATATGCCAATTTTATATAGGTCCATAAGTTCCAGAGAAGTGAATCAGAAGATCTCCCAAACCCACTAGATGTTGAGGAAGATATTCCAAAGAGCCCAGTGGCCCTGCCTTCCCAGGAAGCTCGGTCTTTCATGGATAATACCAGAATGTTTTGGACACTAAACGATGGTGTCATCTGTGATTATCTATTAGGGCCCCATATGTTGCCACCTACTGCGCTAAGTCCTGTCAGAACTGGTTCATGTAAGGCCCACTACCCTGCACAGTAGATTGTGCTATTCTCTGTATTCAAATAAGGTAGTGAGCTCAAAAGATAAAGTAACAAGCATAAGGGCTCGGAGCTACAGAATAGTAGGTGATAGCCAAGCCCTCCGACTCTACAGAATAGTAGGTGATAGCCAAGCCCTCCAACTCTACAGAATAGTAGGTGATAGCCAAGCCCCCCGACTCTACAGAATAGTAGGTGATAGCCAAGCCCCCCGACTTTAAACCCCAGCTTCTTTTATTTAGTTTCCCTGCCCTGTAAGACTTCCTGCAAGGAATTTCTGAGTAAACCTGTCTTCCAGTTCCCAGAAAAAACCTGAGGCGGAGAACTCACTTTCTCTTCTAACAAGTACATGGATGTCCCTTTCAAACCAGGGACGTCCTGGCCACATTACTTTGGCCCATTGCTGGTGATTATCCTGTCAACCATAGCCCTGAATTCTATCTTCCTCAGACTCCCAGAATCTTCCTTTTATAGGCTTAAAAACCAAAACCAAAAACAACATTTGCAGCACCTAAATCACCTCGACCTCACCCCAGGACTGATTGATAGCTAAAACCCTCCTGTGACTGGCAGGTTCCTTAGTGCAGAGTGCTCAATGGGCTCTTGATGGAGATTTATAATCTCCGTCCATCAGGCAGAACAAGTGGGCAGCAGGCAGTCCTTGTGGGATATTCCTGGCCTGTGTGATCTGTCATATTTACGCTCAACGCCGGCTTCACAGACCAAAGTCAAGACAGTGATTCTTTGGGAGGAAGGAGAGCCTAGAAGCTGGGAACAAAGCCAGAAACAAACTGAGGGCTCTGATTTCTTTCCAGAACTTTCCATTTCCATATGCAGAATCATGGGTGTCGCCCTTGTGGGCAGAAAGGCAAACCCACAGTTGGATTTCACGGAAGCCGGGGAGGCCTGTAAGGCGCTGGGACTGAGCCTGGCCAGCAAGGACCAGGTGGAAGTAGCACAGAAGTCTGGCTTCGAGACTTGCAGGTAAGAAAGAGCGTCACTAAAGCCAGTGTTCCTGCTCAGCCGTAGACAGGTTGCCTTCTAGCTGTCATCCGTTCAATGAATGTGTGTCTTTCTACAGCTACGGATGGGTTGGAGGGCAGATCTCCGTCATCCCTCGGATTTTCCCAAATCCCAAGTGTGGGAAGAATGGGAAAGGTGTCGTGACTTGGAATGCTTCTCCTAGCCAGAAGTTCAAAGCCTATTGCCACAACTCATCTGGTGAGTCAGACCAAAGCCACTTCTTCTGGCACATCTTCCCTGGGTGTCTCAAGACCTGGGACCTGTTTGGGATGAGCAACCCAGAGCAGCAGCAGCAGCAGCAGCAGCAGCAGCAGCAGGAGGAGGAGGCGGCTCAGGAAGCAATGTGGCCCTCAGAGGAAAATGTTAGTGGTAGCATAAGAACAGGGCGTGTCCAGAGGCTCAGTTATCATCTCCACTGCGCAGTTTCCTTTAAGATAAACAGGAAGTGGGAAAGAAACAGATGTCTATGTGCAGGGATGTATCCCCTCCGGACAAAGCAATTGAGAGGTTAGCTATCTCGGAGAACTTTGAGCGCCCCCCACCCACAGGAAGCCTTATCAGCCTTATCATCCCTGTCTTCAAACAAGGAAATGTAGCTATGGGGATTTCAGTCCACTCGCCTAGAGCCTCTGTGCCATGAAATTCCTGCAGCCGAGCGATTCCTGCAGCCGAGCGATTCCTGCAGCCTGTTTGTAAAGAAAGGAAGATTAGCTCACAGCTCTGGAAAGTCAAGGTCATGGCATAGCAGCAAACGTGACCTTGGAGAGGACTTCATAGCATCACCAAGGCAGGAATGTGTGGGAGAAAGAGTGGTCCTATGCTGAGCCAAAGAAGGACTCAGGAGTATAGTGTGTTCCTAGGGCCAGCCAGGGTACCAAGAGAACTCACTGATTCTTCAGTACCCTACATGACCTCCTGCTAGGCTCTGCCCCTTTGGCAGTCCCACCACCTCTTTGCATTCTAACACATAAACACAGGAAAATACCCCTGAGCCATGTTCAAAGCACAGTCTCAATGCGAAGGTTCTAGCTTGGGTCTGACTCTGAGGCCACGTTCCTTCCACTAGCCCATGTAGCTTACACCCTGCACCTGACATTTTGAGGACAAGGCCCAGTCTCCCTGCTTTGAAGGAAGGAGTTGAAACCTAGAGAGCAGGACTGGCTTCCTCTTGGTTGGTAGTCATCTTGGTGGTCTCACTCACAGGCCATGGTTGCTTTAGCCTAATGGTTTCCCTATGTCACTTCTCAGAACAGTTCCTTTAAATACCCAGCTGGTCTCTGTGTCGTAAGAAGGGCCTCTTGACTCATTTCTTTTCACATATGCTCATATGTCTGACCTTCTGAAGGTTAGATAGCGAGTGGTCAATTACACACAAGAGAGGCGTCAATATTGATTTTTTTTTTTTAAGATCTAAGAGATAAATTATGTTCACCAACCAATATCAGCAAAATTGAATCCAGGAATTCCAAGCAGTTCCCTGAACCAAAGGGTTTGGCATAAGAAGGACTCTTAGAGACGGACACCTGCTCTGCTTCCTCTCGCTGCCAATAGCTCAGAGTGTGTGTATGTTGGGGAGTTAGTGGCAGACTCAAGATTTCTGGTTGATCTTCCTTCCACCACAATGCCAGGTCTCTATCCTTCTCTCTCCCTGCAGCCTGTCTTAGCTGAAGAACTAGTTAGTTGGGTGTCTGCTTATCTCATTACCACCATCCCTGGGAGCTGGCCCTGCCTCCAGCCTGCCTTGCTTACCCACCTGCAGGCAGCCGAGTGCTCTGGTACCCAGCCCTCTAACTAAACAGAGAGGAAGGAGGGCTCAGCAGTGTCTGCTTTCTCCTCTTTTTGTTTATGTTGCACTCTCAGGCCCTGTCACTTCCTACCTCTAAAAGGTCAAGAGACGTCTTCAGCTTCTGGCCCAGGCACTGATTATTTGATAATTTGATTAGGATGGTGACTAACAGGCTGAAAATGAAGTGAGGATATATTTTCTCCTTTGTAGTTAGTAGGTTAGTACCATGAAAATGTCCTCACCCTAAACTGCTCTTGTGGTCTTTGCTGGAAATGGTTATTGTATACGGGACTGTAGAGTCAGATTTTTCTAAATCAGTCCTCTTTTCTATGTTTATTAGCTAGTCTCTCTCTCTCTCTCTCTCTCTCTCTCTCTCTCTCTCTCTCTCTCTCTCTCTCTCTGTGTCTGTGTCTCTCTCTCTCTCTGTCCCCCCCCCCCCCCGTCTCACACACACACACACACACACACACACACACACACTTCCTCCACCATATACTGCCACAGACATGTGACATTTGATTTATTTGATGTGTCAAGTACATCATAGTAAATTTTATACTTACTATTCTTTTAGGTCCTGTTCATGTTCCGAGGCAATGATTCAAAATAGTCAGGGAGGTCCTACTCCTAATCGCTTCATCTTTATTCATGTCTGGCCTGTGCCTTTGTTTTGCACATAAAGAAAGGTATATGGGATAATTGTTTGCTCTTTTCACAGAAAAGAAGCTGAGACACCTCACATTGCTCTGTCATGGCTTCTCCGCTTTTAGCCTGGAAATGAGTCTAGACTGACTCATAGAGACAGTGCTAATTCTCAATGGCTGTGGTTTTAATGTGCTGCAGTGGCTGTCTGTATAGTAATTTATTCAGCCCAGCCTCTATTGGTGGACTTTGGTGCTGTTGCTAATCTTTCTAAGTTTTAGGAACCAGACGTTTCTAGATTCTTCTATTTCTGTGCAGTTGGTAAGATCTTGCCTTCTCTGCTCCCGGATGCCCTCCCTCCCTCTGCATCTGGCCCCTCCCTCGCCTCCTCAATAGGTAACTGCTACTCTTCAGTTTGTCCCATGTAACATGTGATGTCTTCCATATATAAAAGTAGAATTGCATATGAAAACTCTTGCATGTGGTTTAAAAGGGTCGTGGACTCCGGTAGAAAATGCTTTCTCCTACAGAGTAAATTCCAAGCCTTTAACACAGTAACTAGCAATCTTGATCTCCTGGCCAGATCTATCTTTGCAGCCTTTCCTTCTGCTTGCTGGCTTTCTCCTACCAGTGGAACTCACACTGGTCTCTAGAGCCACACTATGGTCCTCGTCATTTTCCTGACCTGGCTACACTTGCCCATGACTCCATTCTTGGACCATGCACATCCTGCTGGCCAGGATATCCTGTTCTCTCCCTACAGATGAGCCCTGCTCTGTTTCAGCCACACTGGCCTTCTTGTTCTTTGAATGGGCTCAGCACAGTCAAGTTCTTGCTCTTCTACTTTTGTCTTCTTCCAGTGTCTGCCCTAGATCTCTAGTGACTGGCTACTTTAGACCACTGGGTCTCAGGTTAAGTACTGTCTCCCCAGGAGACTTCCTCTTGTCACCCTAGCCAAGTATCCAGCCTTCATATCCACCCATACCAGTTTAACCCGCACCCTGTTTAAGTTTCATTTCACTGTGTATAATCTTCTGAAATTCATGGCTTGTTTATCTTTTATTATGTCTATTCCTCCAAAGGTTCAGAAGCCTCTTAAAAACAGGCATCTAGAGTACATGCCTGGCACAGAGCTGGTACTCCATCGGTATCTGTTGAATGAACGCCATCAGTCCTGCACACTCCACCCAAAGTCCTCTGTGCCAGAAGCAGGAGAGGTTCTTCATGTGCCTGCCTGTTGTAGAGCCCAACCGTCTCTATTGAGCTCTCTGTGTTTTCTTCCCTTGCTTTAAAACAATGCTCATTCTCTGAGGGAAGGACCTAGCAAAGAAAAAGAATGGGAAACACGATGAAAAGTTCAAGGCAACAAAGGTCAACACGGATGTTTATTTGAGCAGGGCTGTTTTCAAAGTATCATGGATAGGATAAAATATTGACTTGGTGCACGTGTGGCCGGACATTTTATTAGCAGTATTCATGACCTTCATGGCTAGTGACTCAATTTTCAAAAGTAAATTAATTTAATGAAACTATTTCTTTCATAGCTACAATTCTGGCCAGTAGCATCCACTGCTATACATCATCAGGGGTTTAAAATAGATGTAAATATGTATTGTAAGAAACTGTGCAGCTCTGTCATTTCCTAACTGTGGTTGTGCAAGTGAACTTGATGCCTATGAACTTCAGCATCTTCCTGTGTAAATGAAGCCTTGGTAAATGCTACATGAGACAGCTAAATGTCTGGTACCATGGATGACCCAGAGTAAAAGACAAACAGATATGTGTCCTAGCAACTCTATCCAGCAGATTGGAAAATGCCACGTATCTCCTTTCCTCTCCCTCTCCATCTCTCTCTGAGCACACAGAGATTTATTTTAGATCTGGTCCTAAAGTGGTATCTTATGTATTACCTCCCCCACCTCCGGTACTCCTTCCTCTCTTTTATTTTTTCCTTTCTTCTTTATCAACTGTTCACTGAGCATATACTATACGCCAGGCACAGAGGAAGGACCATGATAATCAAAACGGACGAGTCTTTTGCTGCCAGGCAGTTCACAGTCATGATGAGAGCACGATAATAACACGATCAGGCAGGGACAAGAATGCATCTGGAGATGCAGCCTAGAGAAGCCTAGCAAGGCCTGGAAAACCTGACGCCTGGGGAGAAGAGGCTAAATTTAGGGCACACGGGGGTTTTAAAGGTGGGAAAGGCTTCACAGAAAGCTCTGGGGGTGGTTAAGAAAGTGCATCAAGAACTGAGGGCCTGGTGGGATAGCAGGGCCATTGAGAGGAAGCCTGAGCTTTTGGGGCTCCTAGCCTCATGGTGTTGGGGGGGGCATAGGATCACAGAGGACCTCATTGGCCATTCAGGGGACGCCGATGCTGCAGGGTGCTAAGGAAGGAAGTTGAGATGAGATTTGAATTTTGGTAAAACCTGAGCTCTGACTGCAGCAAGAGGCCTGGTGGAGTCCTGCTGCTGTGTTTACTTCTCCTTTCACTTTTCCTTCTCCCGGCAGACACCTGGGTTAACTCGTGCATCCCAGAAGAAATCACCACATTCGACCCCATGTTCGACACTCAAACACCGTCAACCGAGTTTTCTGTCAGCAACAGTGCCCACTCAACTCCACACACGGACTCCACGACGCAAGCTTCTGCTACCACCCGGGCTCCGCCTTCCACCTCCATGGCCCGGAAGACAAAAATGATTTGTGTCACGGAAGTTTATACGGAACCATACACCATAGCTACAGAAACAGAGCCATCAATTGAAAGTGGAGCAGCATTCAAGAATGAAGCAGCTGGGTTTGGAGGTGAATGTCTTCCGCGTCTGTGAGGGCGTGGGCAACTGTGCATGACAGACAGTGCGCATCACCCAGTGCATGCCTAGACTCAGCACCTACTCTGCACAAATTAAAGCTTAACACAAGATCAGCTTCCTTAGATTCATAGAATTAGCTTCGTAAGGAGCCTCAAGGGTCATGCCACACACAACATAAACTTCACTGCTAGAAACCTGAGTTTTTACAAAACAAATATCCTTTATTATAGATACAAAAATATATACCTTCATGGCCTGACTTTAATCCAAATGCCCGTTTCTCGCAGGGACCCATGAGATTGGTCCCAGCGCTCCAAGAAACGAATTTTACTTTTCACATTGCAATGAGAAAGGAGAGGTAAAGAATCCCCACACACTGTAAATAGAGGACTGGCAAGACGGCTGGGTGGGTGAAGGCACGTGCTGCCAAGGCCTGACAACGTCAGTCAAATCCCCAGGACCCACATGATGGAAGGAGAGAATGACTCTCCCAGGTTGTCCTCTGACCTACACATTTGGTTGCTGGCAACTGAACTCAGGACCTCTAGAAGAGCAGCCAGTGCTCTTAACCTCTGAGCCATCTCTCCTGTTCCCTGACCTGCACATTTGGACTGTATTATAACCCACACGTTAGAACCACACCCGCCCACCTACACACATACACGTACACATACAATATAAAACATAAAATTATATATATACAATTAAAATAGTCACAAAGAAGGGTCCTCTGCTGTATCTCATATCCGTATCTCATTTAAAGATGAATTATTATATACACAGGCACACGATGTGTAAACAAATGATCAACAGACCCCGTCTCCCCTCCAGGTGTCCCCACAACCCTGCTGGTGTTGGCTCTCCTTTTCTTCGGTGCTGCAGCTGCTCTGGCTGTTTGCTACGTGAAAAGGTGAGGCTGTTGGCACATCCCTAGTCTTGTCATTTTTCTGTGCACGTTGCTTGTGCTCTTCCATGGTTGTTATTGGCATTTGGTCAAAAGAGAGACGGCACCCCTCTCAGACATCTGTGCCACCTGGCCTTATGTCATCTAGACAGTCGATATTGGTAAGTTGGTGCCAAATTCAAGAAATAAAAAAGGAGGGGTTAACATCAGGGAGAATGTTCTGGATGAAGGGGTCATAAGGACACCCAAAGTTGAGCCTGTGGGCACTGTCCAATAGAAATGAATCTCCTAAAATGGGGGAGTGATATATTTGAATATTAGCATCACCTAGAAATAAAAGTGCCCAGGGGACTGTGCCAGTCTGTCCCATGGTAGACAAAGAGCTATTGGCTGTAGTGTGTGTCACCTGAAGTCTCTCGTTGTGGTGTATGTGTCCACCTACAGGTATGTGAAGGCCTTCCCTTTCACAAACAAGAGTGAACAGAAGGAAATGACCGAAACCAAGGCTGTAAAGGATGAGAAAGGTGATGACGTCAACGCTAATGAAGAATCAAAGAAGAGTGTTAAAAACCCAGAGGAGCCCAAGAGTCCACCCAAACCTGCGATGCGATGCTTAGAAGCTGAGGTTTAGATGTGAGAGAGTGGAGAAGGTACATCTGAGGAGGCAAGTGTCACTCCAGGGAACCAAGGAGGCAAGCCACGGCTGGTTCCTAATGAGAAAAAAGACTGCAGAGTTCCCCAAAGGGTGCTCCTTACTGCAGTCCTCGCCAGACTGTACCCTCCGACCTCTAACCTTCCCACAACCTCCCTAGCCTGCCTGTGTCTCACAGCTGACCAGAGCGTGGCAAGCTTTCACCGCACCGGGCCCTAAAACAGCCCCTCGGCTCACACTCATGGACAGGCCTCCAGGCTGCCTGACCCCAGATGAGGGCCAGAGTCCCTGAGACATGCCAGCCCCATAAGTCCAAAATCTTCGCACAGGGAAGCACAGCAGCGGGTCATGCTCTTTGAACCAGGCACACATAAAGTAGGCAAGGAAAGCAACAGAAGGCGACTTGAGACCAAATCTCTGGGAAGCCAAAATAAACAGAGCACTAGAAGGGAGCTGGGCACACTGATAGCAGCCTTGTTGACAGACCACAAATATAGGCTGGAACGGGGAGCCTCTCAGTGACTAGATCCGCATTACTTCCTAGAACATAGACACACTTTCTTTTCTCTCTACTGTGCCTGCTGTTCTCTGTAGACAAATAACACTTTTGTAAGAAATCTAAAACGGGGGGGAGGGGGGGACTAGGGGGTTGGCTCATCGGGTGAGCACTTGCCTGGCATTCACAAAGCTCCCAGTCCAATCCCCAGATCCACCACCTACACACACACACACACACACACACACACACACACACACACACACGTTACTATTTTGATCTGAGTTACAGAGCCCACTGCTGAGAAAAACAACTATGTTAAAAGTTTTAAAAAGTATATTTGAAAATGTTGTCAGATAATCTCCTACAGACTGAGAACCTGTCACCTGAAATGCTTGGTATAACAGTGTTAACAAATTTCAGCTTATGTTTGAAGTCTGGAGTACTTGCACATCATAATGGTATATTAGAGCGACTCAGTCTGGACATGAAGTTTACTTACTATGTTCCATGTGTGCCTTGTACGTAAAGCCTGGAGGGAATTTCAGAGGGTTCTTTCTTTCTTTCTTTTTTATTTTTATTTTTTTAATTTTTTGTTTTGTTTTGTTTTTTTGTTTTTTGAGGGTTTCTCTGTGTAGCCTTGGCTGTCCTGGACTTGCTTTGTAGACCAGGCTGGCCTCGAACTCACAGGGATCCACCTGCCTCTGCTTCCTGAATGCTGGGACTTAAGGCATGCGCCACCACCGCCCGGCTGATATTTTAAAAATAACTTTGCACAGGAGGTAAAGTTTCATGGTATGGCATTTTCCCCTGGGGGCATCATGTTGACACCCAAACAGTTTCAGACTTGGTAGAAGTTTGGCTTTCAGAGTTTTGAATTAAAGATGTAAGGTGCTATGTAAGGCATGAAGCTTTGTAATTGAATACTACTCATCACATAGTTCTATATAGTGGAGTGTTATCTGAAGCTAATGTTTTCCCAGTTTTGATATTCCTGGCTTAGCTACTTCCAAACTAATTTTTTTGTTGTTGTTGCTGAAACTAATCCATTCATTTTTTTCTAATGCAGCGACTACTACAACCTTAATTTATTATTAACATATTTGAAAATGTATTATTACTTCTGTATATCGACAGATAGCTTTGTGTGCCTTAACAAACGATCACCAGCTCTCCTTTCCCCAGCAAGAAGAGCCTGAGAGGGGAAGAGATATTTGTGCTTCAAACAAATAAAGCATTTAGAAAACTCCTCTGCTTCTTTATGTTCATAGAAATATGGCTTGTGCAAAATTTAAAGACTATATCATAGTCCATATTTTAGCAAAGGTAAAATTAATACAGGGGCCCGTACAGCACCCTGTGGGCTGTCTTTGCTTCAAATGGTCTCATTCAAGTAGGTCAGCGGCATGGTTTTAATGTGAAACATCTCTCACGGGCTTGTGTGGTTGAACATTTGGTCTCCACCTGACTTGCTCCCTGGTCCATAGACATGAGCCAGCAGCCTGATGCTCTGGCCCTCAGAGGCTATAGTTGCTCCCACCACCACGCCTTCCTGCTCTGATGAACTACACTTCTGAACTGTGGACCAGAACAAGTCCTTTCTCTCGTCTCAGGTATTTGGCCACGGCCGTGAGAAACAGACTACACAGTCAAGCTCAGACACAGTAGTCCTTTACTTGGGACTCGGGTCCTACACCCCAATTTGCTTCAGAGTTCACATGAGAGGGAGGGCCAGGGAGCGAGAGTGAGGGTGAGAGCCGTCAAAATCTTTTAGACTCAATCTTGAAAGTGGCAACTCTTTTCTCAGAAATAAGTCTTGCTGTGCAGTTCACTCGTAGAGAGCCATATACAAGTGCATGCCGGAGCCAAGTTAGAAGGCCATCTCCTACCGCATGCTACCGTGCTAGCACGCAACATTATAATCACACACACTATCTTTCCTTTCACTCTTAACAAGTGTTCAAGTTCATGGAGATACCACATACAAGATAAACTCTCAGAGGGCTGGAGGCATGGCTCAGGGTTGAGAGCACTGGCTGCTCTTGAAAAAGACGTAGCTTCTGTTCCCAGAACCCCCTGGGCAGCTAGCAACCATGGTCACTCCTGGTCCAGGGGTTACAGCACCATCGTTTCTTCTGTGCAAGCACCAGACGTGCATGCGGTGGCACATAGACATACACACAAGCAGAACTCCATACACGTGCATGCGGTGGCACACAGACATACACACAAGCAGAACTCCATACACAGTAATGAAAATAAATAAGTCCTTTTTAAAAATAAACAGAGTGCTGAATGAGTGGGTGTGTGGAAGCTTCCAGAACAGTATTAAGTGCTAAGGATATTTTCTATACAGACAACTGTTCCTACCCACCTAAATTTTGTCTTGATGGCTTTCTCTTGGTACAGACTGCAGCTGTTAACTAGCCGAAATTATAAATTAGGACTCTTAAACACAATGTTTTCTTTCTGGGTTGACATCCATTTAATTCTGCAATCAAGAACATAATTAATATGAGCAAATTTTGTGGGGTGTGTTTGTTTTTAAATTTAAGTGTACGGAACTCGTAGGCATGAGAGAGAGTGTGTCAGAGACAAGAGGCAATCCTAACTTGGATGGAAACAAGGCTTTGTTTGCTGGTATCTTGCTCTGCATGGGAAATCCCACTGCACAAAACACCAAGACCTCAGTGGATGAGCCAAGGCTTGCTCCTGTGTGGAGGAAGGGTCTTGTGGGGCCAATCGGAACAGAGCAATGAGGTTTGACAAATGGATCTGTAGCCCCCGTTGTATATTTCCCATTAGAACCTTACTTGGGTCTTCAGCTATGTGAACAGAATAGCTTCCACAGAGACCTCTGCGCTGAGAGTAACTGGCTGATTTAACACAGCATGGCGGGTGGAAGAGGTTAATATCCTTGTTGTAATGGGTAGACTTCCTTTGTTTTCCTCTCCCGAAGCTGTTTTAGAGGCACTGCCATGACCTTTGTTCCCTGCCTCTGTTAAAGCAGATGCCCAACCCTTCTGGTCTATCTAAACTCAGAAGGGCACTCCTGCAGCAATGTACCAACCCTCCAGGTTTATCTCCACGGATATTACCCAATATGCTCATCAGCCAGTGAGGTGACCATCCGTGTGGCATTGAGTTTCCCCCATTGTCCTCGGCCTAATTCCACTCTGCTCACTGCCATACCTCCTCCCACAGAGCACACCAACCATCCCTGCTGGCTTTTCCATTTCCACAAGCACTGTGCCCGTTTCCACAGCTTCTCTATCCTCCTGGCACTGCCACACCCCCAAGGCCCACTGACCTTGCCAGACTCTATGCTATTTCCCTGGCACCATCCTAGACATCACAGTGCCTCCTCTCAGAGGACACCTTTCTCCTGGACACTCATATCTCTTCCCACCACCACAGAGTCCTCCAGGTACTGCCAGCTCTTGAGTTGGTATCAGTGACACCAGCACTGATAACTTGGATCCTGAAGCCACTATGGTGCCTGGTGCCATTGCTACAGTTCATTGATGCCTGGAGGAGCTAGCTTGTCTCTGGGAATAATACAGGATTGGATTGCCAATGAAATACAAGAATTGTCAGTACATAAAATTAAAGCTGGGAATGCATGAGCTCCGGAAGCATTTGAAAATAAAGTCAGAGGGGCCAAGGGCAGAGCATGCGCAGAAGCAGGCGAAAGAAAGAATGGCATGAGAAACAGGAACCCCGGAGTGCAGCACCCTGGAGGGTGGCAGAGATTTGAAGGGATTCTGTTTTGTTTTGTTGGTTTTGGTTTTTCGAGATAGGGTTTCTCTGTGTAGCCTTGGCTGTCCTAGACTCATGCTGTAGACCAGGCTGGCCTCGAATTCACATCAATCCTTGAGCCTCTGTCTCCCGAGTGCTGGGATTAAAGGTGTCAGCCACCACGACCGCCCTGCTGTTGTTTTGGTTTTTTTATACTAAGTTTCTCTGTGTAGTCCTGGCTGTCCTGTAATTTACTACACAGTCCAGGCTGGCCTCAAACTCAGAGATCCATCTGTCTCTGCTGGAATTAAAGGAGTGTGCTACAACTGGTCAGCCAGAGATTTGATCTTTTTAAATGCTTACACATAGTATATAAATGTTTACCTTATATAAATGCAGGTTTATTGGAAGCAGCTGTTGGCCACCAAGCAGGGGGAGGGAGGGAGAGGGACAGACACAGAAAGAGAGAGACAGAAACAGAGAGAGAAAGAAGAAAGAGGAAGAAGAGGAAAGATACAGGAAGAGAGAGGAGAGTGAGAGGAGAGGACAGAGCCAGTGATTTGATCTTGATCTCGGATAACCACTTCCTTTCTATTCTACAGCAAGAACTGAAGATGCTACTGTACTTGAAGAAAAGCCTTAGAGCGGTGACCTGGCAACTCTGCAATCTAACCCACTTTCACCCACTTGCTCTGTAGTCCTTGGGGGAATCACTTCACTTCCTAGCCCAGGGTCTCTCTTTCCTCATCTAGAAGGAATGTTGGAGCAGATTGTTAGTCAGGCCTGTCAGCCTTGCAGTTTCATCAATTACATACAGGAAGTTGATAGTGTTTGTCATCCCAGCCACTCGCAGCCTTCCTTCAGTATTCCCACAGTCTGACACAGATGTTTAGTGACCTTACAGACTGACAGGAGGCCTAGGACATACCTTCCTAGAAATAAAGCGTACATTTCAAAAGGCAAATACTTCTGAGCTTCTCTGTGGGACTGTGTTTGGCTACTCACCACAGGGAAAGCCTCCCTGCTCCCCAGCCAGATGCATACTTTGTAGGAAAATGGGGGGGTTGGGGCGGGGGGGGGGACTGCTGACTAGCTCCAGCAGGCTGAAGCAGCTTCAAGTTTTGCCTCTGGGCTCCCCCTACAGCATTCCGTGGGTACCCCTTTTCAGCTCCCCTGGCTGCCTCACTCCGTGGTCCCTGAAAGGGGTGCTCGAATCTCCAGGCTGCGCTGCTGGCCTGGCTACACCTCTAGATAGCAACACCTCAGAGCTCAGTGTGGCTCAGGTGAAATTTCCACAGCCCTGGAACCTGAGATCGGACACCAGGAGAAACTGAGAAGCTGAAACCACAGAGAAAGCAGTGGTGCCTGCGGCCTCAGATAAACCTGCTGACAGGGAACTTACCCTGTGGGAGGCATGTTTAACTGGAGCTAGTTTGTGAGCTCCTGGGGCGCTATCTTTGTGGCAACATTGTATAAACTAGCCATTCCTCCTCCAGGCGGGAAGCTTTATATGGTCTGACACTGCCTGTCGGGGTTTATATGGTCTGACACTGCCTGTCAGGGACCAGAACTAGAAATCCGACCCCTTTAGTTAGTATACCTTTAGTTAAGGAAAGTTGTTTTGTTTAGAGTTCAAGACTGTGTAAACCCCTTAGGGCATGAGTTAATTGGGCCCCTCTCCCACACCTCTCAATGGTCAAACTTAAAGTTCCAGCCTCTAACTGTCACATCTCTAGCCCCTCAGTGGGACTTCCCCCAGATTTATGCTAATTTTAGGTGAGAAAGCTGAACAAAACCCACCAAGCTCAGGACTTGAAATCCCACCAAATCTCAGTCTGGAAATTTCTAGCTCTGCCACCCCCTCCCCCCAAAACCCCACCCTATATAAAGGTTGTGTTTGCGGAGTTCTTTGTTGTTTCCTTCTGGGAGCAGAGGCAGCCACTCCTAGAATCATCCCCCAAATCGCTTTTAAGGGATTTACTGCTTGGTGTGACTCTCTCTTTGGAAGAGGAGGAGGAGGAGGAGGAGGAGGAGGAGGAGGAGGAGGAGGAGGAGGAGGAGGAGGAGGAGGAGGGAGAGATGGAAGAAAGAAGAAATGAAGGAGCGGGGCTTAGGCTCCTAAGCTCCTCAGCTCCTCCGAGGTTGGGGAAACCCTCCCCTGGGAGCTGCAGTGTCTTTGCTGAGAAGCCCTCCTCCCAGTGGTTCCTGGGCTCCCGTGTCTCAGGATGCTCTTCTGTTTCCTGGACACCTTCCCACCCAATCAGGAAGGCAGGCCAACACTATATTCATCGTGACTGTATTCAACCCTCACATTATCACTGACTGAGAAGTTCCTAAACTGGAGACCTGAATACTCATGGCAAATTATAGCATTTATTGAAAAAAAGATTCTTTTTCTTATAGGGAGATGAACTTGGAGACTTCTATAACTTAGTATCTATATGTATGATTTTCTATAAACATTTTCACACTTTTGTCATATGTAAGAAAAATATTTCTTTGTCTTGCTACAAAATAATGTTATGACTGAGGCTGGTTAATCACTTATACTTTCTGGTGATTTGGATAAGGATGGCCCCATAGGCTCATATAATTGAATGTTTAGTCACTAGAGAATGACACTATTGGAAAGGATTAGAAGGATTAGAAAGCGTGGGTTTAAAAGCCCACTCCAGGCCCAGCGTTTCCCTCTCAGCCTGTGGGTCAGGATATAGCTCTCAGCTCCTTCTCCAGCACCGTGCGTGCTGTCATGTTCCCTGCCATGATGGAAATGGACTAAGCCTCTAAAACTGTGAGCCAGCCCCCAGGTAAGTACTTTCTTTAATAAGAGTTGCAAAAGCTCATGGTGTTTCTTCACAGCAATAGAACAGTGAACAATTATTAATATGAAAGCAATCTTGTTTTGTCTTACATTCTAGTTAATTCATCGCGCTTATGCAAAGATAAAAAGAATGCTGTTATACTAAGCAAAAAGTGTCCAGACTTGTCATTAATTTTATTAATTAAATTATCACCTTATATTTTCTTGGTCTTGTAATCTCTCCTTTATTCCAATCTTTGTTGTACTTGCTATAAAAAAAAAAAAAAAAGAGTACTGGCCCCACTTAATAAAATTGTAGATAATTTATATAAAAAAGTAATTTATTTATTTACTTTTACTTCTGGGCTCAGATTAGGCAGAACTATGAGTTTTAAAGATAAATGAGCTACATCTTTTCCCTTAGCTTTATTGAAGTGCAGTTGGCATACCACAAACTACACAAGAGTAAGGTGTATAATTTGAG
Organism: Acomys russatus; assembly: GCF_903995435.1. Lineage (NCBI taxonomy): Eukaryota > Metazoa > Chordata > Mammalia > Rodentia > Muridae > Acomys > Acomys russatus. The sequence goes on along the minus strand of NC_067143.1, from coordinate 60,359,539 downwards.
CCATCTTCACATTACATTCAAGTCTGTGAAATCGCCAACTAAGACAGCGAACATAGCTAGCACCCTAAACTGCTTCTTCCTACCCCTTTGAAGGTTTCGAGCACCAGTGCTTGAGTCTGAACTGAGGCTTAACGCATGCTAGGCAGGTGTTCTACCACTGAGGTAGCCACCTCTGGTCTCATTCTATCGTTGTAGCATTTCCCGCCTGACACCATTCTCCAGAGACATCTGATCTTATCACTAAAGATTCCTTTGGGGAGGGGGAACATTCTGTAGAACTTTTCTGAAGGTCTGCCTTCTTTCAGCCTAAGTATTTCAGTTCCATTCACATCGGGTAATATCCGATTGTGTGGCTTTACTTCAGTTGTTTCCATTTCCTGTTGGCATGTGTCCTAGGGGTTCTGTTGCTGTGAAGAAACATCATGACCACAGGAACCCTTACCAAGGAAAACAGTTAATTCTGGGTGGTTTACAGTTCAGAGGTTTAGTCCATAATAGTCATGGTAGGAAGCATGATGGCACACAGGCAGACATGGTGCTGGCGAAGTAGCTGAGAGTTCTCCATCTGGGTCAGCAGGCAGCAGGAAAAGAGAGCGACACTGGGCGTGGCTTGAGCATCTGAAACCTCAAAGGCCACCCCCAACGACATAGTTTCTCCAACAAGGCCATACCTCTTAATAGTGATACTCCCTATGGGCCTATGGGGAGCATTCTCATTCATACCACAAGAGGTATCTGACATTGGTGTACCCGTCTTTGTGTGGACATGTGCTAGAAGCGGGGTGACTGGATTGAGTGGTTAGGTTTTTAAAGAGATGGCCACAATTTCTTTACACAATGTATAATTTTACATCCCCAATAGACAAGCCAACATCTTTCCAGTTGTTCAGTATCCTTGTCAACACTTAATAGAGTCCTTTCCATTTTAGTGCTTGTGGTGTAGCATTGATGCTTCATTTTCCTTCTCATTTACATGTCCTTAATGAGTAAAGGTGTCAAACATCATTTCATGTGCTTATTTGCTATCTATAATCTAGAGGGCTCGTCCAGGCTTTGACCATTTAAAATATTTGGGCTTTTTTTTTTTTTTTTTTTTTAGGTGTAAGAATTGTTTGTGTATTCTAATTAGAAGTCCTTCGTTAAATACATTTTGCTTTTTCCAAGTCTGTGGCTTGCCTCGTCATTTTTGTTTTTTTAAAGTTACTTTATTTTGCTGATTTTTATGCACATGAGTCTTTTGCCTGCATGTATATGTGTCAGCAGCCTGGAGCCACAGAAACCTTGAAAGCTAGCAGCTGGGGTGGAGCTCCGTCTCCAGGCAACGCCGAGGGCGTGGCCTTACGTCACTGAGGTGCGACTGGGACGCCCGCTGCGCCGCTGCCGCCTAGCGGGTTTAGCTAAGTTGCAGCAGAGGCGGCGTCGCTGGCGCGGGGAGAGCGATGCCTTAAACCGGGTGAGCCTTGCAGCGCCGCCCCCTCGCCTTGTCCCTTTCCAGCCGCTCCGTGGTCCTGGGACAGGGAGCGGAGGCCTGGGCTGCAGCAGGCTGTGGATCCGGGCTTCGGGGAAGCAAGGCCGCCCTGGTCAGGGAGGGCCTCGGCTGCGGGCGAGGGGCACCGGCTTGCATGGGCGGGTGAATGCTCTGGGTCCGCCTTCGGCTTGTGCTGGGAAGAGGTTTCCGACCTGCTCAGGCTGGTTTGAATCTTGGCGCTGGCGCCAAGAGCAGTTTAGCTGTTGGTTAGCAGAGCAGGTGCGCCAAGGAGGGGCCGAGGGGCGGCGGCCGGGGCGGGAGAGTGGCCATGGGGCAAGGCTTCTAGGCCTTGTAACATATGCCAACCCTCCTTCTAAACCCTCCCTGACAGTGCATCTGGGCCTTGGCTTGTCAAACTAATTGCTACCTTGAGAACCAACCTTTAAAAATGTTTCCTTGCTAATCATAATTGTAGGGTAAGTTGCCTTTGGTGTGCAGTTTCATTACAAATTATGGGTTTACTATTGTTGGAATTTGTCTCAGCCTACCTGTTAAATAAACGGCAGTGTGCCTTCACAGTCTGACCCAGCCGCATTACCCATGTCGTTCTACTGGCATATATGTGACTGCAGTAACACTCCCAGTGGCTGTTCATCCTTATGTCTCCAACTAAGTTTATCTTTTCCACGCCCTCGTGCCCATTCTTGCTATAAAATGAAATTTATCCCTCTGACGCGCGAGCTGGCTACTGTCCATAGTCCCGACAGCTGTCTTTGAGAAGTGATGCCTCCTGAATTCAGAACTCTCAGAAGTAGCGTGGACTTTAAAAAGAACAAAAAACCTTTCATGCTGGCAGGTTTCAGTTTCTGTATATTTTCCTCATTGGCATGATTGTGTTTTCCAAAACCATGTTGTCTTTGTCATTTGTCATACAAGAACAGTATATATAAGGGAAATGCATATGTTGTAGTTGATCTCGTTTGGTTCTTTGGATACATCTAAATTCTCTTAAGTAGAGGAAATTTATTTCTCTTTCTAAAAAGGCAGAGAAGGCTCAAGGAGCGTTCATACAAATCTAGTATATTTTTTCTAAGTAATAAACACACCAGTGCTGTTAGAACTTCAGCAAGTACCCAGGACTCTATTTGTTTGTAGGTTTTCAGTTTGTTTGTTTGTTTGTTTGTTTCAAGAGAGAGATTTCTGTAGTTTTATTTTTTTCCTCCTTAAGACCTTTAGCCCCAGAACAGGGATTATAGATTCTATACTGATTCTGGGCAGCCTAATCTTTGGACTATTAGATCTGTATTAATTTCAACAGCTGATACCTCCTGTAAATTTGGAATTTGTGTAAACATTGAATAATAAAGTAAATTGTTTCCTTCGGGACTCAGTTGTAGGACTTAGTTTTTTGTTTTTTGTTTTTTTTTTTTTTTACTAAGATTGGAGATGTAACAAAATTTAACAACCTTCAAAGGTGCCTAGAAATCCTTGTCAGCTAGTCATCCTGTGTGTGTGGGTGCCACGTGCACAGCAGAAGTCAACCTGGGGCTGGTTAGACTACACCCTCTGGCCAGCAAGTTCCAGGATTTCTCCCATCTCTGCCTTCCCAGCACTAAGATCAGGCATGACAGCCACGACAGTATCTTCACGTAGGTTTAGGGGTAGAACTCGGTAGAACTCCGGCCTGGTGCTTCCTGGAGGCGCTCTCCCAGCTGAGCTCGTTCTCCAGCCCTCACCTAGTCATCTTGGACTTTGATCGTCTCAGTTTCCCTCCACATCTTTTCTGAATGGCTCCAGTGTGTGGAAATTATTGGTGATGCAGTTGTTACGTCCTTATAAGGAACATTTGCACAACAACAACTTATTTGTTAGAAAAAGAAGTGATCGACTGTGCCGCCCACTGGAGAATGTGGCATTTTGGGAATCCTTGATGTTCCTGTGATTTCAGACTAACAGCTCTTGTTTAGAAAGTCCTCCAGCCGCTGTTGGGAAGTGCACAGAAGGGCCCTCGGCCACGAGCTCTTTGAGGAAGCTTGACCACAGACTTGTCTTTTACTGAAATTTATTGCTAGTGGTTTGCAAATTATGTCTGTAAGCAGTACGACTGTAACGTGATTTCCAGGGAGATACTTTGTTGTGAAGGTTTTCCAATATCTCCATACATAAACATGAGAGAGAGAGAGAGAGAGAGAGAGAGGAGAGAGAGAGAGAGAGAGAGAGGGGGAAGGGGGGGTTTCTCTGTGTAACCTTGGCTGTCCTGGACTCGCTTTGCCTGCCTGCCTCTGTGTCCCTGAGTGCTGGGGTTACCACACCCGGCTACCATAAATATATTCTTAACTTCTACTTTATGTTAGTGTGGATGACTGAGCTAATCAAAGAATACTAGATGAATGATAAAATATTTTTACTGTATTCACTGGGGAAATATTGTATATATACTTATTTACTTTCCAGAAGCAAAACCTATGTGTCCTGGAGAACTCATGGGGGAAGTGAGTGATTTAATTGAATGGTACATGCTGTGATGGCGATAGATCAAGGAGGGATACTGAAAAGGTTGTGGCTGGTGACTGAAGGGTGGCGTCAGCAGACTGCTCTTGTGGGTACTCATGTCAGTGGCTCTATATTACACATAGGTAATTGTCATATTACACTGGTGATGAAATTGGTTAATATTGATTAAATGCAGGGTCCTGCCTTCTTCCATGCCCCCAGGTAGGCATGGAGTCAGTGATTCAGTTTCCTGGATATTAAGTGCAATTACAGGAAAATAATATGCTGCCTCGTACTATAAACCTTGCCATTCGAAGTTAGGGTACCAGTGAGACAATGCAACATTTTCTAATTCAAGAAATAACAAAGACTTCTTTTCAGATGGGTTTTGATGAGCAGCCCAGGGTATCAAAATATGACACTTTGCGTAAGAAGTCTTTTAAGGTACAAAGATGTTTTGAAATAGCAGATAAAAGAAATGTGCTGGAACCTTCCTTTTTCTACCTTAAAGAGGAAAATGACGCAATTGTGTAAACGTGCCTGCCTTTTACCAGGGGAAGAGGAAACACGTCTTACAGTCAGAGGGGGTCTCAGGGCCAAGAGAATCAGGACAAACTTTTCTAAGGAACTCATTCCCTAGCTACTGCCCCACAGTTAGCTGCCTGGCCCCAACCCCACTGTCTTGTCATCTTTTACTGGACTATGCTTTGGGTCCTATTTAAGGTCTTATTTTTCTTGTAAGGACTTCCCCTACACTGTGTATAGTTTTCTCCTGTTTCTTTTAGTTAATCCCCAAGGCGGGGGGGGGGGGCAACCATTGCCTCCCTACAAATTCTGATTCAGCTCTCATGAGCTCTGTTAAGTCTTGAGACCATTTCAGAAGCTGAGTTTTCTCTGTTAAGTAATGTGGATGGAGTTGGAGGTCTCGGGCTGGCTGACTAGCGTGTATTTATTAAGCGGGTACAGCAAAGCTTGAGGAAGTTAAGCCTCATTTGGAGAGTGAGACGTTAGGTTAGAGCAGTGGTTCTCAGCTTCCCCAGTGCTGTGAGCCTTAAATACAGTTCCTTATGTTGTGATGACCTGCTACTTCATAACTGTAATTTTGCTACTGTTCTGAACTGTAATGGAAACATCTGTGTTTCCTGATGGTCTTTAGGGTAGCAACCCACAGGTTGAGAATCGCCGGGTTAAAGGTTAGGGCCTCCAGTTTGCACCTGGAAAATTCTCTATTGCACTCATTAGATGAACTTGCAATCTTTTTCGTGTTATGTCATCAAAAGGCTCATGCGTATTTCAGCAGTCCTTTCCATTGCTGTGTTTTAGGTCATTCTTCCAGTAAGTTAGGCCCTCCCCTCTGTACTTATTAGCAAATCTGCTCTTTGTAAGCATGTAAAAAAAAAAAAAATCTCACTTCCTCTTCTATGTGACAACTCCTCAAATATTAGAACAGGCTATTGTGCTGCCTGAGTCATTACCTAGCTGTCCTCAGGCACAGCCAGCCACCTTGTTTCTGTTTCTAGACCCATGACTTGAACACGTTCTAATTTATTGGTGCCCTTGTAAAGGTGTGGCTGCCTTGAGCTTAATAAAAACCTCCTGTGTGGTCAGCCCCGTTGTGTAACAGAGAGGGAGGTTCCTTGCGGTAGACGTCTGCTTCTAGCGAGAGGTTAGGATTATTTTGGCGTCGTTGTTGTACCTATTATACTGTCATTTACATCTAAAACCTCAGGACTTCTCTATTTTTGTGCTGCTTTAAAGCACATCTTACCTTGGAGCTTTTGTGCAGTCAGCTTTTTGGAACACATTCAAGAGTTACCTGTTGTGTTTATAGACTTAGCGTGTCACTGAGTCTTATCCAGTAGGTCCAGTTAATTCGTTCTAGTCTTGGTCAGCCAGATGGGGCAAGCATGCCTAGTCTTGTCTTCCAGTTATCAGAAAAAATCTTTGGCAGGGATTTCTTCTTCTTCTTCTTCTTTTTTTTCCTCCTCTTCCTCCTTCTCCTCCTCCTCTCCTTCCTCTTCCTCCTTCTGTTGTTATTATTTGTGTAGCCTTGGCTATCTTGCTTTTGTAGGCCAAGCTGGCCTTGACCTCAGAGATCTGCCTGCCTCTGCCTCCCAGAGTGTTAGAATTAAAGGCGTGTGCTGCCATGCCCACTTCTGAAAAAACTCTTAAACACCTTGATTTTGTTTTTGTTTTGGTATCAATGTCTCCCTTCTCTAGTCATCTCTGTGTCTTTTATTTCCCTCGAAGGCACCATGAATCTACCTATCTCAGATACCTTTGGAAACCTCTGCCTAAAATGTCCTCCCACCATGCCCTGACTCTCTTACAAACCTCGACTACCTTTCTGGACTCAACTGTTTGCCCAGGATTTCTTTCCCAACTCAAGACAAGTGCTTTTCACCCACTGCTAGGCTTTCACAGCACTCTGTACTTGTTTGATTTAGTGTTATTTATTTTATAATCATAAACTTACTGTTTGATTATTGCCCTTTCCCCTACTGTGTTGAATGCCTTGTGGTGCCAAGAACCTTGTCTTTTCAAGTTTCCTCACCACCCTGTCCCTAAGACATAAGCACCATACACAGTACTTGTTAAATATATTTTTAATTTTTATTAATTTTAGTTAGTTTTTCAAAACAGTGTTTCTCTGTGTAGCCATGGCTGTCCTGAACTCTATCAGACCAGGCTACCCTTGAACTCAGAGAACTGACTTGTCTCTGCCTCCTGAGTGCTGGCATTAAAGGCCTGTGCCACCAAGACCCGGCTAAACATACATTTTAGAAAGACTATGTATGATAATGGTTTCCAGCTAGCTGGTCTGTAACCACTTACTCATGATGTTTCCACATGTATGAGTCAGAACACTGAAAGTGAAGATAGCATGTCATTTCAGTATCTCTATGCAGTACGTGTCAGGGTGAAGTTACTGCTCTTTTTTTTTTTTTTTTTTTTTTTTCGAGACAGGATTTCTCTGTGTAGCCTTGGCTGTCCTAGACTCACTTTGTAGACCAGGCTGGCCTCGAACTCACATCGATCCACCTGCCTCTGCCTCCCAAGTGCTGGGATTAAAGGCGTGCGCCACCACACCCGGCACTGCTCTTCTTGATAGAAATTTACTCTAATGCTACACCCTCCTTTTCACATTATAAATTTTGTTTTGTTTAACATTTTTTCCTTAGGTTTTGGGAATTTAGGAATATTTTTTTGGAAACTGTTCTTGCTTAGAATAAAATTAAGCTCACCACTATTGTGTTTTGAGATGTCAGTAGTGTGTGCCACCAAGGAATCACTATTCCCTGGACACCTGTTCTAAGCTGAGGATTTAATGGTTCCTCTTGGAATATAGTTGGTATGAATCTGCTGTACTTGGACATACTTAAAATGTAATCTTTTGCCTTCAAAGATTATGTTTTAGAAGTCTGGGTTTTCCTTTTTTATTTTTCCTCAAATATGATATTTATTGGTTCAGATCCAAAATGGTAATGGGGGATTTTTTTTTAAAGTATAATTGTACTTTTACTTACTTAAAGTAACTTTTTGTTTGTTTGTTTGTTTGTTTGTTTTTTGAGACAGGGGTTCTTGTTGTAGCCTTGGCTGTCCTAGACTTGCATTGTAGACCAGGCTGGCCTTGAACTCACAGGGATCTACCTGCCTCTGCCTCTTGAGTGCTGGGATTAAAACGTGCGCCACCACCACCTGGCATTTAAAGTAACTTTAAAAAACCCTCAGAGTATTAAATTTTAATACTTGAAAATAATACATATTTATGGTTATATACTTTAAATATTTATTTGTCCCGTGTTTGTGTGTATTTAATGGCTTTTGTTTTGGTAGTTAGGGACCTATCATTCTTCCAATATTGGAAGTGAATCATTTAGCTGTATGATTCTGAAAAAACACATTTTTACTTTTAGAACTATGGTATCTTAGTATTCTTTGCATTTTGAGGGGTGAGTGTGCTGCATAGTTGTATGTCAGCTTGGCACAAGCTGAAGTCACCTGAGAAGAGAGAGCCTCAGTTGAGAAGTTACTTCTGTAGATGGGGCTGTAGGCAGGTCTGTAGGTCATCTTCTTACAGTGGTCAGGGGAGGAGGCTCAGCCCACTGTGGGTGGGGTCACCCCTAGGCTGCTGGTCAGAAAAGCAGGGTGAGCAAGCCTGATCAAGCCACTAAGAAGCCTCCTCCATGGCCTCTGTGTGAGCTCCTGCCTCCAGCCTCCTGCCTGTTTGAGTTCCTGTCCTGACCGTGGTGTGGAAGTGTGAGCCACGTAAAGCCTTTCTTCCCCAAGTTTTCTTGCTCATGGTGTTTCACCACAGCATAGTGACCCTAACTAGGACAATGAATATATTAGTATTTTTTTATATTTATGTAAAATAACTTTTGCATTATATTTAACAGAAACTATGTGAAGCAAAACTCTTTCTGAATTCTGAAGACACCATTTCACCATGGGACAGCAACTTTCGGATCAGACGCAGTTGGTTATTAACAAGTTACCAGAAAAAGTAGCAAAACACGTCACCTTGGTTCGAGAAAGTGGCTCCTTGACTTATGAAGAATTTCTTGGGAGAGTAGCTGAACTCAATGATGTGTAAGGCTTGCTCATCTTCATTCTATTTTCTCTTCTGTGCCTCCATTTGTCATGATTGTGTAGGAGGTAACCACACGCACTGATGGTAAGAATGGATTCTTTAGCATAAATTAGTACTACCCTGACTGTCTGCGCTAGGTCGCTATTTTAAAATGTGAGAGGGGAGCAGAGGCACGGGAGGACCTTGAAATGAGGTTCAGAACACAGACAACAGGTACAGTGAAGCAGTTCTCGATTGTGCTGCAGCTCAGCAGTCATATGCTAAGAGGCAGTAATTGACTCTTGTGTGAGAGCACTTAAAGTGGGCATAAACAGAAGAGAATTTGCCAGTTAGTCACTAAAGGAAAGCCTTGGGCAGTCAAAAGCACCTCCGTGTGCCAGTGTGGTGGCCGCTTGTTTGTCCACTGAAGCCATGTGCAGTGATGGGTCACTTTTGATCTGCTTAACTCTGCTGAGTAAGTCTCTAAGATAGACTATAAATTTCTCCACCTTGACCTCAGTCTCTTTATAAACTTCACCTCAATTTTTTGTGCTGTTCTATATAGAAGCTTTTAAAATACAGAGGCTCTTTCCCCTTGAATGGCCTCAGACCCTTGTGCTTTCTCTCAATACTGCTGGTTTGTTCCCCTGTGGCAGATGGATGGGTGACACGTTTTTTCTTAAATCTTCCTCTGGTACCACCCTCTTCTACCTCTTTAGTCTGTATCAGTCTCTGTCTCTTGGAGTTTAATTAAAACTTGCCTAAGACTTTGTTTTGTTTTGGTTTGCTTTTTTGAGACAGGGTTTCTCTGTGTAGCCTTGGCTGTACTGGACTCACTTTGTAGACCAGACTGGTCTTGAACTCACAGTAATCCGCCTGCCTCTGCCTCTTGAGTGCTGGGATTAAAGGCGTGTGCACCACCATGCCCAGCTCGCCTAAGACTCTTTAAATGATATCTTTTAAATATGTTTTTATTTTATTTTATGTGTATGAGTTTTTGCCTGCATGTATGCTTGCGCACCGCATGCATGCTTGCTGTCTGCAGAAGCCAGAAGAGGGACTGGAGTTACAGACCATCGTGGGCAGTCGTGTGGGTGCTGGAAACTGAGCCCTGTCGTCTGGAGGAGCAGTCAGTGCTTTTAACCACCTCTTTTCAGCGCCCTTAAATGATATCTTAAAGGTTCTCTCTAGTCTCTTCAGTGTAACCAATGATCACTGAGCACATCCAATGCACAAAGCACTGTGCTAAGGGTTTGAGCGTTTGAACTGATAGTCAATACTGATGACATCCACCTGTCTGTGAATTGGAAGTTCCTTCCATTATCCTACATTCTCATTCAGTCACCTCCAAGCCCAGCACCACTACAGACAACTTTGTAATAGTACGGTCACTATTAATAGCTTGCAGAGAGGGGCCTGGAGAGATGGCTCAGGGGTTAAGAGCACTGGCTGCTCTTCCAGAGGTCCTGAGTTCAGTTCCCAGCACCCACATGGTGGCTCACAACCATCTATAATGAGATCTTGTGCCCTCTTCTGGCCTGCAGGCGCACATGCGGTACAGAGCACTGTATAAATGGCTTGCAGTGATGTGTCCGTACCTGTTCCAGAGGCATTTATGACATAAGGCACACACTGACACTATGAAACATGTTAGGCAAAAAGAGCATTCTCTCCCGACGAACATAGTGTCTGTTATTTTCAGTCAGTTATGAAGGCTAAAGGACAGTCTGATGGCTTTATCAGGACCTGCTTCCTTTTAGGAACACTGGATTTTTTACTTATTAAAAATAGAAAAATAGCTTGTTTCTGAGCTTGTATTTGTAAGGAACAAAATAGGATTGAGAATTTAGTAGTGTCGGGAATATGACACCTTATTTTTGATTCAACTTTTTTTTTTAAGTTACATTAAGTTTGTTTGTTTGTTTGTTTGTTTATGGGGCAGTGCACCTGTTGAGCCACAAGACAACGTGCAGGAATCTGTTCTCTTCTACCATGTGTGTCCCAGAGATTGAATTTAGGTGGTCAGGCTTGATGGCAAGAACCGTTACCACGTACTGCGCCACCCTCCAGTGCAGGGCTCCAATTCTTAGGAAGAGAACTTAGTAACACTTGCCATCCTTTAGCCCTCGAATTTATATATGTAAACGGAGACTGATGAAATTTTGCTTATTGACTTTTAGAGGAAAAAAAATAAACTGTGTCCTGTGATATCACCTACATGCTAATTATTGGGTAACAGTAAAAATATATTCCTTTTACTTATTTGGCACAGGATACTTAAGTAGACTTGAGGGGTTTTATTTTCTTTTTGGTGAGCTTCTTTTTCTGTTTTGTTTTTGTTTAAATGGTGTTGAGAATCAAACCCAAGCTCTCGCTGGTGGCTTTGCACTAAGCAATACCAGCAGTGTAGCTTGAAAGTCATTTCCTTGGCTACAGTTGGTCATTTCATAAGTGCCGTGCTCTCTGCTGTCCACCAGCCATGAAGACAAACCTGCAGAGGTGCGCCTTGGCATCCAGGGAACAACTGGAAGCTGGCATGGCTGAGTTACTCCCCTTGGCGGGCTTTACTGACTAAGGCCGGTTGCTTTACTTAGCTGGAAGGCACTTACAATATGCAACTCTGCCGCTGGTGCTCAGAGAGCACTCAGCGTTGATAAAAGAGCTGCAGTCTCAGGTCTTGAGACTGATTTTAGTTGATATGGGTAGAGATACTGAAAGTGTTGTGTTGTCTCTGGTTTTTTGTTTGTTTGTTTCTTGAGGGATTTGTTTGTTTTGTTTTGTTTTGAGTCAGGGTTTCTCTGTAGGCTTGGCTGTCCTGGATTCCATTTGGAGACCAGATTGGCCCCAAACTCACAGTGATCCAATTGCCTCTGCCTCCCTGAGTGCTGGGATTAAAGGCGCGCGCCACCACACCCGGCTTGTGTTGTCTGTATGCTGGCGTGGCTCTTGTAACCACTTCATGAGGAAAGAGCAGTAAAGCTATACTTAATATCACAAACTATGTTTTACTTGGCTGAGCCCAAAATTAGTATAAATTTACCAAAAGGTATATTAATGTGGTTATGTAAACAGGACTCAACCAAGAACAGGTGTTCCTCAGAACCATGTGTGTTTGGTCAGCACTTGTGTAAATTAAGCCAGCAAACTTTTACTTAAAGTACCAGGTTTCTTGGGCAGTGTTTGTTGGTGTTAATTGTTGTTACTACTTGTTTTCTTTTACGTAGGAAACTCATGCAGCCCAGGCTGGCCTCAAGCTCTCCTTGAACTCTCAATCCTCCCTCCTTCCCTCTCCCAAGTGCTGAGACCACAGACTAGTGTCACCATGCCAAGCTTTGGACTCATTTTTTTCTAACATCTTTTCAACACTCAAAGACCATTGTGTGTGTGTGTTTGTGTGTGTGTGTGTGTGTGTGTTTTGAGATGAGTATTCCACAGAACTTTTGACTTTAAAAACTGTGTGTTTTCAAAACATTCTGTTTCTGTGCTATAGGAACCTACTTTTTACAATCACTTCTGCTGTCTGTTTTTATTCCCTTCCCTGTTGGAAAGTGTTTCTTGAGTTTGATTTCAAAGTTCTGTTACTTTTCCTAAAAATAGCAATTGTGCTTGCTTTTTTTTCAGAACTGCTAAGGTAGCTGCTAGCCAGGAAAAACATCTTCTCTTTGAGGTTCATCCTGGGTCCGATTCCTCTGCCTTTTGGAAAGTGGTTGTACGGGTGGTCTGTACCAAGGTAGGATTGGTATACTGTTTTGGTTTAGAGTCACATTTAATAATGTAACAGATTTTGTAAATATATGTCATTGATTTGTTAGTCTTATAGAGCTTAGGTGTGTGTGTGTGTGTGTGTGTGTGTGTGTGTGTGTGTGTGTGTGTGTGTGTGTGTGTGTGTGTGTGGTAGTTATATGTTAGTCTTTATGTGCATGCGTACATCATGGCTAAGGCCCAAGGTCAACATCAGGAGTCTACCTCTCTGTTGATCTTCACCTTCTGTTTTAAGACACGGCCTTTTGCTGGCCCTGAAGCTCACTTGCTGTTTGGCTGGACTGGCAGGGCAGAGCCCCACCCCATGCCCAGGATCCCTCCACTCTGCTCCTACAGCATGGAGCACTTACATACCCACACTATTGTACCCAGATTGTCTGCAGATACTGAGTAGCTGAGCTCAGGTCTTCATGCCTGTGTGGTTGACACTACTGAGTCGCCTCCTCAGCTCCTAAAGCATCATTTAATACTATTGTTGCCATCGAGGTGTTTGAATCTCACTGTTGTTTAATTGCCAAGTCACAGAGAGTATTGTAGTTGGAGGAAGTAGCAGTAATCTTATTCCCACCTTCCCTCTGTCTTTTGAGGCTTTAGCTAGCTGTGGAGCCCTCAGAGCACACCAGAGTTAGCTCTGCGATACCTTAAAAACTGGTTATCTCAGGAAACTCCTTCTTTTGAGACCATTGGATTGTATCCACATAAAAACACTCTGTCAGAGAGGCTGTGGTGACTGTGAGGGATGGAGTGGACCTTTTGTCAGGGAGGTACTTTCTTGTAGTTGAGTTTTTGTATTTTAAATAACTGCTAAAAATATCTTGGCAGCTGCTTCAGAGTATTAGAAAGCTTCCTGTCCCAGTACGCTAATTAGGATAGCAGTTCTTAGCCACAGGCCTTTAAGGGGAAATGAGTTTTATTAGCTCTCCTTCAGTCCCAATCTCTCTTCTAAAAGGTAAGATAAGCCATATGAGCCATAACTTACACAGTTATGAATGCCCTGAGGTCCACTCCTGACCAGTGACACTCTCCATGGTGAGTCACTTGACAGTCTGAAATACATTCTGTAGAAGGGAATGTTCTGTTTGTGGACATGGGTGGAGTCTGCTCCTGAAGGGTAAAGGGCAGTCTTCAGAGTTATTTACCTCAGAAGATGAGGTCACTGGATTTCATTCATTTAAAAGGGAAATACAAGTTTTAATGTGTGTGTGTGTGTGTGTGTGTGTGTGTGTGTGTGTGTGTATGTGTGTAACATTAGAATAAATGGTACAGTAAACTGCAAGTATATGTTAGTGACCTACAGACCCCAGACTGCCTTGATAATCTGTCACATTTCCCTAGTGGATTGTCAGTTTTATCTCTGCTGTGTTTTACTTCCAGTTTATTCAAGCAGAAATGTGAGCAATTACACCAGGAACTAAGAATTCAGGCAAATGCATGTCTTTAAGGAAACTGTTTACAGTTCAGGCCCCTGTCCCTTCTGCCATAGACTCTGCTAATCTCCACCCTCCATATTCCAGCCTATGCTGCTGTGAAATGACTTTTCAGAAGCACAGCTCTCCACAGCTCTCTGTCCTGCTTAACACACCACGTCCTCACTGCCTACCACCCGCCTCCTGTATGCGGGCTGCCCAGGCCCTTGGTGCTCATGGCTCCCTACCCTCGCTCCTGTAATTGGGTGCTCATGGCTCCTACACCCCCTCGCTCCTGTATGTGGTGTCTCATGGCCTCCCCCTGTAGCGGTGCCATGCCCCTAGCACTCCTATATGTGGTGCCCATGGCCCCTACCCCCCTCGCTCCTGTATGTGGTGCCCATGGCCCCTACCCCCCTCGCTCCTGTATGCGGTGCCCATGGCCCCTACCCCCCTCGCCCCTGTATGCGGTGCCCATGGCCCCTACCCCCTCACTCCTGTATGCGGTGCTCATGGCCCCCACTGTCTGACTCCACACTTCTTTGCTGCTTCATCACTCGTCCCTTTTGCATTCTGCGTGTTCACCAATGTTGTTGAATTGAAGGTGTCTCTTTTACAACTCACACCCTCTGTTAACTGAGTTTCTTCAACTAGGATTCCTGGTTTTTTTTGTTGCTTTAATGGTTATCAGCTACCAGTCACAGAATACTCTTTTTAAACAAAAGCCATTTATTTTCCCATGCATCAGCAAATCCTGATATACTGGTTCCACAGCTGGTCACAGGCCCAGCAGACCTCTAGAAGCCATTGGTCAGTATTCATTCTCCCTCTCCCTCTTCCCCTGTTCTCACTGGTGGAAGGAATGATTGGTTTAGATCAGACTAACCAGTGTTAACTCCTAAGACATGTTAGTGAGTGGAGAATGCCAGAATAAAAGCAGGCATGCCAGCAACTAAAGTGGAAACAATGCTTAGGCAGTTGGCAGCTGTTCCTGTCACTCTTGCATGTAAACTTGATGTCTCGACAGGTGCATCTCAGATACCATCTCATCCGTAGTCTCCCTTCACGGGAACTCTCTTGGTCTTCTAAGTCCCAGTGGCTCTTGGTTCCTACTTCATGGATAACTTTCAGCATTGAGAACAGAGTCGTCTTTTCTGCTTCTAGCTCCCTGGTGGCTCCCTGGACAGGAGCTATTCCGTGAAACTATGTGTCATGGCTGAAATACTGTGCTTTGCATCCAGCAGCTCAGCTTGTACTGGACGATCAAAAACCTGCTGAAGTCCTCTCCTTTGCACGGCCAGGGCTGAGGCTTTCCTTGTGTTTGCTACACGCTACCTAAATTATATTAACTCTCCATCCTTATTTCATTAAATACTCAGTTTATAAGGAAGAGACCTTTAGAAACTGTCAAAATCCATCTGATTACAAACGTATCAGGTGTCTGATCCCTTGGTTTCTGGTGCTCCTTTCGGTAACAAAGTTAAGGTTTGGTATTTTATTATTAGTCAGGTTCTTGTTTTGCTCCAGTAGCCTTCACTATATTACTGTTAGTTTAGTTTACATTACTGTATTCTATTAAAACTCTTTCTTAAAATAATATTCTAAGTAGAAAAATAAAATGTAAAGACAAAGGCTTTAGTGCTTTCTTTTGCTTTTTTTTTTTTTTTTTTTTTTTGCTAACAGATCTATTCAAAGAATTTTTGTTCGCATTTCTTTGCAAAGGATCTTGAGAAGCCAATATTTGGATTAGAAAGAGTTAAGTCTAGTGTGTAAAAATGACTTGAGGCTTAAAGTGTTGTGTTTTTTCTCTTTATTTGTATTTCTTTTCTTTAAGTTAAAAAAAAAATGGAGTTAATGGTCTCACTGTGTAGCTCAGGCTGTCCAGAAACTCAGTGTTCTACCTCACTGCCCCAAGTGCTGAGTGTACAAGGTGAACACTCACCACACCTGGCCTAAGAGCTTCGTATTTATGATTCTTAAAAAATTAGAAACATTTATATCTTAATTTCTGAATTTATAGTAAGACCTCTCTTGTCTGTTTATACACTAGTCTAATCATATTCAAATAAAATTTAATTAATTTTTTTAAAAGATCTTAAATTAATGTTTAGATGTGACGTTTTACGGATATGACATTAGAAAAGTTATTAAATTAATTAAAAATTGCGTGCTGAGGGGACTGGAGATGGCCCAGCAGTTGGGAGTACTTGTTGCTCTTGCAGAGAACCTGGGTTCAATTCCCAGCACCCACATGGTAGCTTACACCATCCTTAACATAGTTCCTGGGAATCTGATGCCTCTTCTGGGTTCCTCAAGCACCAGGCACACATGTGGTGCACATAAATACAGGCAGGCAAAACAGGCAAATAAAATAAACATATAAAACCCCAGAATGTATATACTGAAGTGACTATTAAGAAAACTTTATGAGAAGGCTGGGGAGACAGTTTAGTCAGCAAAACCCTTGTCATCCAAGCATGAAGACTTGAGTTCAGTTCCCAGAACCCACACATTTAAAAAAAAACAAAAAACAAAAAACGCCAGGCATAGTGGTGTGCTCCCAGCATGAGAGAGGCAGAGACAGAGGACTCCTAGGCCCTGGCCTGCGCTTAGCTGAGTTAATAAGTTCCAAACTAGCGCATGTCAAAAACAGGTGGCAGGTGTCCCGAGACAATGCCCAGGCTAACCTCTGCCCTCCACACATAGAGTACACCTGTGTGCACATGGACAGGTCTTCATGAAGTCTGTGTGTTACACTTCTTGTGCTTACACTGAGGCCTTGCAATTGTCCTTTATTTATTTTTTTTCTTTAATGCTCCAGACAACCCATGTTGAGACTCTAGAGGCCCTAGCGATGTCTGCTGTCCTCTCACTCTTCACAGTGGCCATCACTTCCCACCAGGTATATTCATTCCAATTCCAAGTGGTCTCCTGACTCCTCTCCTGGCATCCCTGTGTGTTCTCAGCACAACAGCCACTCCTCAGCACATTTGAAGTGCTACTTTTTTGGCTCAGAGTGTTCCACTGGCTTTTGTGTGCTTGGAATAAAGGTCAGAGTCGTTGAGGTCAGCGAAGTTCTGTGTGCTCTATCACTGCCTTACCTTCTAGCCTTGTCTTTCATCACCTTTCCCTCTGTCTCACCCACTTCTGGCTCCTTTCTGGATTCCTTGTTCCTTTCAGCAGGTGCACATCTGCCGGACAACCCTTGTACTCCTTAATGTTGCAGCTATGGTGCTTTACCCTCAGGTAGCCACGGAGTCACTCCAGTACCTTCTGGTTCTTAAAAGCTGGCTTTCCTTTGCCCCCGGCTCTCCCTCTCCCTGATCTGTCCCTACCACGTCAACTTGCAGCTAACATCCCCAGGTCCTTAGGTGACTCCACTGCCTCTTCTGGTTTGTTTGTTTGTTTTGGGATTTTGTTTTGTTTTTCCAGACAGGGTTTCTCTGTGTAGCCCTGGCTGTCCTGGACTCACTTTGTAGACCAGGCTGGCCTGGAACTCACAGAGCTCCACCTGCCTCTGCCTCCTGAGTGCTGGGATTATAGGTGTGCGCCACTGCACCTGGCTCTCCTAGTTCTTAAATGTTTCTTTTACCTTCCTTGCCCCTCAGCGTCTTCTCTCCTTTCCTCATCTGATTTCCATCTACCTAGGCTGCACTTTATTTCTCTTTCCTGTCATGAAGCTTTCATGTACCAGGGGGTTCTGTGCTGTACATACCATGTGTTTAGTCTCTAGAGCAGTGCACATCATGCCTATAACATCTGCATTGTGGACACTCAATAAATACAAGAAATCTATGATCAGAACAGTTCTTTATGGCCCATTTCACTAATAGAGACCCTTATATGAATGAGCCTGTAATTGATTTCTTCTGTAATGTACAGGTTCAAGAGAATGCTGGACCACTTTCCTTAGCTCTGAAGGCTTATTCCAAAAGCTACTGCAAATTCACTGTCATGTTTTATTTGTTTTCTACTCTGTGTATAGTTTTTTAAAATTATAAATTACCTTGTATGCTTGAATCTGCACATAGATATTAGCTTCCCAAAATTTAAACAGGTTTTTATTATTAGATACGATTCTACATCTTCATAATAAGAAATCTGACCTATTCTTGAGTTTCAGTATTTTTTACTACTTTCTCAGATATTAAAAAAATAATAAATTAGTTATAACTTACCATTTTTATTAAAACACCCTTGCACATCCATGCACACAAAAGGAAGAGGAGGAAGAGGAAGTAGTCATTATCATCTTTTCGGTTGTCACAGGATAGCATAAGTAAATTCTTTAATTAAAAATTATTAGCTTGTAGCTGTGCACATGCCTATAATCCCAGCACTTGGGGAGGCAGAGACAGGCAGATCTCTGTGAGTTTGAGGCCAGCCTGGTCTACAAAGTGAGTCCAGGACAGCCAAGGCTACACAGAGAAACCCTGTCTCAAAAAACCAAAAAAACCAAAAAATTATTATTAGCTTGTAATGGCAGTATATGCCTGTGATGCCGGCACTTGGGAGACTGAGGCAGGAGGATCTCTAGTTCTAGGCCAGCCTGGGAGACATAGCAAGTTCCTGTCTCAAAAAAGAATTAATTAAAACATCAAAGTGAAAAAAAAGAAATTCAACAGCAATCTCTAAAACTCATTTCTCAACTCTGGGAAGGTTACCTGAATTATCAACTCCAGACAGGACGGCGCCTGATCAGACTTACAAGGTTATTTTGAATGTCAGATGGGAAAATTCAGACCATTGTCTGATGAACCGCACAGCTGAAGAAAACACATACATTCTTTTACTCAAACTCTTATTTTCCTAGGTACATCACACTGTTTCCTGGGATATGTGACTGAATGTTGTGTGTCTGTCCCCCTTCTCCTTTGTGTTTCTAGATTAACAAAAGCACTGGCATTGTGGAAGCATCACGGATCATGAACTTATACCAGTTTATTCAGCTTTATAAAGACATCACCAGCCAAGCTGCTGGCGTGCTGGCTCAGAGCTCCACCTCTGAAGAGCCCGATGAGACCCCGCCCTCTGCAGCATCTTGTCAGGCTAGTCTGTGGATGGGCAGGTATGTGACACAGTTACAGAGAGTGGGCGAAGTGCTGAGGTCTCGGTGACAGTGTCCTTGTGCTCTGTGACACCCTCAGCCTGTGCTACAGCCGGGTGAGCTTTATGTCATTCTGTCCTTCCATTCACTTCACAGTCCCAGATTAAGGGGGCTCCCGGCAGGAAGCGTTTGTCAGCTTACTCTCCAGGAATTCACTCTCTGTGCATTTAGACAGGAGACACTGACACCTCCTCTTTAACAGGGTTTTAGGCAGTCAAAGCCCTTTATAAAATTAGGTCCAAGAATCTGGCAAAAATCATTTCAGAAATTATCTAATTGGAAGATTTCACATGTTGTCTCCAGGCCTTGGTGTCTACTCAGGAAAGAACAAGCAGTGGTACACATTGACACTGCGCTACCGGGAGGAAGTGACGTCACTGGAGTTTGCCGCGATGGTGCTTGCTTGCTCAGGCCTCCTGTTCTTTCTACACTTTCCTTCTCATGCTTTTGGTGTGAAAAGGCTCCCATCTGTTGCTGCTTGATGTGACATGATTTAAATTGGTAAATGCATCCTGGGAAAAGGACTTCCATGATCGCAGGCATGTTAACATCTATCTTACTGGGTGAGGAGATGGCAGAATTCGTGTTGACTGTGTCCTTTTAAAGTTAAGATGTATCTGACAGGAGTCTCTCTTTTGTTGCTGCATTCACAGTTGCATTTCTGCTTCATTCTTCATCGACTCTTTCCATGTGTTGTGCAGTGTTGTAGTTGAATTGGATTTTTCATTTGTACCTCCCTGTTCAGTAAACCTCCAAGTGGGCTGTTACTAGCCTGCCGTATACGTTTCACAGTGCTGGAGGCAGTGTTTAGGCTTGTCTTTACTGAGCAAAGTCCATACTTCAGAGGCCGAGGTCTGGCTGTCTTCTCTTGTGTGTCTTTGGAGTGGTGATCTCTTGTTGAGTGTTTTGAAAGCTGAGAGTGGTGTTTACTTGCCTCTGTGGCCACACTGCAGCAACTGAGAAATTCCTGTTGCTGTCGTCTTCAGGAAGGTGGTCAAAGTGCTACTCTTACAGACTAGGAAAGCAGTGCCAGCTGTTAGGTAAGCCAGCACCCGGCTTCATGTGTTGTGAGCGTCTAGTGGTACCCTGGCACCCAGGCCATAGAAAAGGCCTTTGCAGGTGGAAGGGGCCCCTGGGGGCCTTCTGCAGCCCTGCTTCACGGTGGACACATATTTTGGTTAAAGGCTAATGTTTGCGGAGTACTTGCACTTCATTGACTCCTAACAGTAACTCCACAGGAATACAGTTGGTCAGATGAAGGAAGCAGGGATAGAAGAATAAGTTGAAAACAAAAACAGAAAGCTGGTGTGGTGGCACAAGCCTTTAATCCCAGCACTCGGGAGGCAGAGGCAAGCGGATCTTTGTGAGTTCAAGGCCAGCCTGGTCTGCAAAGGGAGTCCAGGACAGCCACGGCCTCACAGAGAATAACAAAAACAGAAGAATAAGTTGACATAGCCGATTGCAGCCCAGTGGTTTGGAGGTGGAGCAGGAGATTGGTGAGGCCTGCGGTGCTCTGATGCCACTGATCCTAGGCAGCTGCTCTGTCCGTCTCTGCACTATCAAGTCTAAGCCATATTTCGCCAGGTGGAAATCAGCTGTGCTTACAAGTTACATTCCTGCTAGCCCCACAGCTTTGTGAGGCTTGCTACCTCAGAGAAGCAATCCTCTTCACACCCAGGGGGCGTTAATTATTGTGAAAGCTTTGCTTTTGCCTCCTATCTGCAGAGTAGTTTCCACCTGGCCCTTTGGAGGCAGGCAGCACAGCAAAGGCCTGCAGCCAATTTCCCAGTGTTCAACTTAACTCCTCTCTTGGATCAGTTTTCTTATCTTTTAAACGAGGTTGAGAGCAACGGTATGCGCCCAGAGCACTGCTGAGCTGTGAGTGCAGCGCCCAGCACATACCCTCTGTGGCTGAGTTCACCCCACTGACACCATCATAGTAAGTCAGTAGCACACTTGTGAGTGCAGTGGCTGTGCCTCTGGAATTCCACCAAACGAGACTGATCTCTTCCGCCTTCAAATGTTTGAAAACTCCTCATGTTCTCATTGAGCCTTGTTCTCCAGAGTAAGTGTTTCTAGCCTTTGTTCACGTGCTTCTCCCTAGCCTAGAGGCTGTCCGGAGTGATCTTCATCTGTCAGTGTGCCTTCCAGGTCTGCGGCAGGCAGTGGCACACGTCAGCTCCCAGGGCTCAGCTAGAGCAGTAGTCCTTCCTCCTCCTGCTCACAGTGCCACTCGGAAGGTAGCAGGCAGGGTGGGCAGCATCTGTGTCTCCATTCTTCTCGGAATACAGCGCTGTTCCTTAGAGCCTTCTGCTCCCAACTCTGAAACGTTCCTGTCAGAACACCCTGTCACTTTGTGTGGAGTCTGTTGTACTTTGTGCTGTTGACACCCTCAGGTGAAGATTTGAAGCCCATAAGCAGAAATGCTAAGTCAATAGAGCTGGTGTAGAGCTGAAAAGGGATTCAGATGTCAGTATAATGTTGATGTGTATATTTATATGTGACTGATGTGTATGCGTATACACAAATGTGTGATGAGTACACGTACCAGATCCCCATGCATAGAGGTTTTCACCCATTGCCGTTTCAGTTCAACAGGCACTCTTTTCTCCATGAGTGAAGCAAACATTACTGTTACCTCACCCTAATGATATGTCTGTTGTAATGCTCCTGAAGCCAGGCCCTGTCTGTCTCTCAAGTGCTCTGAATAAGGTTCCACATGGTTTCCCTCTCCCTAGACTGCTCCTTGCTGTCCACTCTTCAGAAGTCCTGTGTCAGTGGGGGTTCACGCTGCGTCTCGTTTGCCTGCTACAGACAGTTCAGATTTAGTATTTTGACACTCAGGAATCAGCTTTCTTTGCTATATAATCGGTCCTTTCTCTCAGTTTAACCTGAGCATCATGCAACCTTGTGCACATTTCCAGACGTCTTACTTTACTTGGCACATACTATATGCACTGCACGTTAACATTGGTTTATATTATGTTCAGATCAACAAATTCCAAGTGTGATTGCCAGGCCTTACATGCTGTGCTGGAAATACAGCAGGGGATGGAAATTATATCAGACACAGCTCCATCCCTTAAGAAGAGTGGCTATACTTTGAAACATTCGGTTTAAAACAACAGAAAGGCACAAAGAGTAAAACATTTAAAAATCACTTTAGGAAACATTATATTTAAAAAACTAACCTATGAGATGACTAACAATGGAACAGCTGCATGCAATGTTTAAATCATTTAATTGAAGTGAAATTTCGTTTCGAGAGCAGAAGGAGGTGGGCATTTAAGCTGAGCTGCTGGAGCAAAGGGGCGTGGCTGCTGCAGTTCATCCTGGGAGCTCCCTACTTCGCAGCTGGGCTCCAGCCCTTCCATGCTTCCTACACCATCTGATACCTCAGACTGCGCTGCCCCTTCTCCTTGATGCTGTCAGCGCCACAGTGAGATCCTGATGAGGAGGCAGCTAATTTTCCCTTATAGCAAACAAATTGAATACTGGTTGATTTCCTGTATGTAAATTCAATATGCCTAAAATGGACTGAGTTATTTCAGAAAGACCCAAGTATGCAGTTTTTGTTCAGATTTTGTTTTCTTTAGCCTGCACAGAGTTGTCTTTTATAGAGTCTTTAAGTTTCTTAAAGTCAAACTTAGTGTTTCTTCCCTCATGTATTTGCTATCCCCAGAGGATGTTAATCTTGGTCTGATGGTCGCTTTGCACGTAAGCCATGCTGTGCTGTACACTGTGGGTGTTCACTGACGCTCTTTAAGGCAGTGAAACAAAGCAGGCCGGGCGTGCACAGAGACTGTCATTGTTGCAGCTCGGTTTCCACACTCAGGGTGAAGCAGCTGACTGATGAGGACGAATGTTGCATCTGCATGGACGGGCGAGCTGACCTCATCCTGCCCTGTGCTCACAGCTTCTGTCACAAGTGTATTGATAAGTGGTAAGTTATCCACTGCCCTTGGGGATAGCCCAGGTCAGCTGGGACTGTCAGTAGACAACTGGAAATACAAATACTTCAGTGCTACCCATGAGAGCTTTGCTCTTTAGTACTCTGAGTTTTATGGTAGGCTGCCCACGAGTTCAAGTGGTTGTTATGCTTGACACATTTACTTTAAGAATCTTGGTGCCTGATTTGAATCTAGAATCACTTTTCTTTTTTGCAGCCGCCCCCCCACCCCACCCCAAATACTGTATATGTGCGGGAAAGAACAAATCCTGAGCTGAACTATTGGATCTGGAGGGATGTTAGACAAACTAGTTAATGTCACTTACAAGATAATGCAGCATTTAGGAGACTGTATAATGGCATGTAATAAGCTATGTGTATCTGAATATAAATGCTTTACTGCATGTGCACGCTCGTGAAAGCTGTCACAACATGAGGGGCAGATCCATCCCGCCCAGAGTCAGCTGTAGCCGGAATCTTAAGCAGCTGTTAATTGCTTCCATTGCTAAAAATCCTTTGGATTTGCTAGACTTTTTAAAGCAGCGCCATGCAGAATGTTCTTTTGTTGTCCAGTATCTTACAGTCAATATAATTATCCTGAGATTTAACAGTTGTAAGCAGAAATAAGTGGCAGATGAAGGCTTCTATGTATGTTTGTGAACAGTATTATTTATGGACATGTATTTTGATTTTTTTCTTGGGTAGCTACCTGAAATGTCAGACCATATAGCAGTTGTTTCTCAAGAAATTGCCAGCTCGCTCCCAAAGCAGCCATACTTTTTTAAGTGTTTGGTTTTGGTTTTGGTCATTTTTGAGACAAAATCTTGTAATGTATAGCCCAGGCAGATCACAACTGGCTCTTGTGTCAATCCTCCTGCCTCAGCCTCCCAAACCTGAGATTAAAGAAGTGTACCACCACTCCTGACTTCTCCTTACCTTTTTTGGGCCCTCTCCATTACCACATGGAGTCCGTTGTCTTCGCCTGTGCTGCCAGCATTGGAACCAGGCATGAGGTAGCGACTCTGTGGCTCTCACATCCCCAGCTGACTGCTAAGTTGCCATCTGTGTGTCTTAGGTGATGGTCTGTTTAAGTCTTTGCTCATTTCATTGTTCGCTTTACGATATGGCTTCCACATATTTCCTCTCCCTCTGTCTTGTCTTCTTGCTTTTGAGAATGTCTCTGAAGGAGTACAAGTTTTTTGTTTCAGTGAGGATAAATTTCAATTTGTGACAGAGACCCTCTCTGTGAAATCTTGTTCCAAAGGCACAGAAAGTACTCATCTTTTGCAGGTTTGGGTTTTACATGTAAGTCTGTGCCACTTCTAATTTGCTGAGAGCGTCTTCACTAACGTTTGAACCTTTGCTGAGATCATTGTTGAAGTGTAAGTCAGTCCTGGACTCCTCCACCCTGGCCTGCGTCTGGCTCACTCCATCTCGTGCTGCCCAGGTTCCTCCTGCTTTTCAAGTCTCCTCTGTCCAAAGTCACCCACCTGGCCTGGCCCAGATGGTCTAATAGGACGTTTAGAGCTCGTGTCTCCACAGCGAGCCTGCAGAGATCGTGGTTGACACTGTATTGACTACACAGTTTGTTTGGGAGAGTTGGCTTCTTGGTGTCTGGTTAGGCCCTTGATTGCTGCAGGCAGTTCTACAGTGTTCAGTGTAGCAGATCTGACCTTGGGTATTTCACAATTTGTACTGTTCTAAATAGTTTTGTTTGTTGCTAGTACATAAGAAGACAATAAATGTTTTCATATGCATCTTGTATCCCGAAGTCTTATTAAATCCACTTTTTTTTTTTTTTTTGGTCCCTTTCTTCTTCAGATTCTTCTGAATTGCTTGATGATTCTGTAGAACATCTGAAAATTATTTTTCAGAGATACTTTTTCTGAGACAAAATCCTAGACCAAGAATGTTTTTTCCTCCAGGTGTCAGTGTTGGGTTCCACCTCACGTGTTCCTGGGAGCAGCTTTCTCCTTATCTTCCTCCTCTGCGGCAGGTTGCTTTCTTGTCTCTTCTGGTTGTTGTATGATCTTTATTTTTTCACTGCTTTTAAGCAAAATGAGTAGGAAGTGACCTGTCATCATCATCCCCACCCCCAGGTTTCTTGGACTTGGAGTTTGTTGATACAGTAAGTTGATTGGAAAATTTTCAGCCATTGTTTTCTCTAATCTTTTTTGTCCCCATCTGGTTTTTTACTAAGTACCAGATATTGTGAATTTTACCTTTCTAGGCAGTGAGTATTTTTTAATATTGCAGATACCAAACTTGGCCTTGGAATATGGCTTGCTTACTTATAAGGACTTTTGACCCTTTGGGGTCCTGCTCTTACAGTTTGTTAGCAGAAGCAGAGCAGGGTTGGGTTTCCTGTTACTCACCCCCACTCTGAAGGGGCACACCCTTCAGAGTGCTGTGCTCAGTGTCTCAGAGTCAGCAGCACCACCCGATGGCCTCTGGCCTTTGCATACATCTCTCAGGGCTTCAGCCTCCTGCCATCTGCTCATGCGCTCACCCTCTGGTGGTTCAGCAAAGAGGCCTGCTGTCTCGTGGCGCTTCTCTCTGCTGTGCAGTGTTTTGCCCTGTGAACTCTAGCTGTCTTGGCCTCAGCTTTTTCTTCAACAACCTGCCAGGCCCTCCGAGGGCCCCTACGTCTTTTTCTCAGTCCTGGAAACTCTGATAGGCAGCTGGCTTACAGCAGCGGGCTTACAGCAGCTGGCTCACTTTGCTTCTCATCTCTCTGAGAGTTGCATCCTTGTCTAATTTCCAGGGCTTTACATGAAGCTTCATCTAATGCCATTCTTCCGGACATTGTGTCCTGTGTATTAGTTGTTTTAAGTAGAAAGATATCTAGTTCCTGTTGACCAGAAGCAGAAATTGACTGCTTTTAAATTGTGATGATTTAAGTACAGAAAAACACACAGAATTATCTTGTTAACCTCTGGGGAACCCAAAATCAACTGAATAATATGCCAACTCTAAGTTTTACATCTAGTTTTTGGAATAAATTTCTCAGTTCTTATGCAAAAGCCAAAGCACAGGCGATTAACTGGAGGGCTATGGCCCTAGATTTCACTGGGAGAAGAGAAAAACATTGTCTTTTCCTTTCGTAATGTATTTCTAACTCAAATGTGGTACTTTTAGTTTCCAAAGTAGTATTTGAAGACAGAAATCCCTTTGAAAAAAATAATCTTAAGTAATTTTACGTATTCTGAGTCAGAAAAGTAACCTACATTTAAATGTCATCTCTTATCTTAAACCTCAATTGCTCCATTGCTATACAATTTCCTTAAATTTTCTTGCTTTTGAACCAAAAGACCTTTTTAAAATCAGACCTCTAATTGTAATTAACTTGTCAAAATTCTTTTATATTGCCGTGAGTGGTGGTGTATACCTTTAATCCAGCACCTGAGGAGGCAGAGGCAGACAGATCTCTGTGAGTTCAAAACCAGCCTGGTCTATATAGCAAGTTCTATGCCAGTCAGAGCTACATAGAGACCCTATCTTTTTAAAAAATGGCCTTGATTACTCAGAATAATAATTAGTAATGCCCTTTGCTGCTAAGTGTGTCTACCACTGGCCAAACACGTGTCCCAAGGCGCAGTGCCTTCCACTGAAATGAAAATAAATACTTAAACTTTGCACACTTTACACTTGGACCAACGCTCCTTCTGGTAAGAGGGAACTTCCTTTTAGGACATAAAGGGATTTTTTATTATAAAGGAAAACTTATTTGGGTGTAGAAATAAGGAGGATACTGGCTGCTGGAAGCAAGCAAGATGGAGAACTGGGCGTCTCTCTGCTGGAGCTGAGGTGCGTTACAGCCAAACAACACATGTTTGCAACACAGGGTGAACTGCAGTCAATAAACTTCAACACAGGCCCTGCACTGAGCAGGCTGACAGCAGGAAAACGGCAAGTTCTAGGCAAGCCTAGGTGGCTACTCAGGGAAAAAACAAAAGACTAAAGCTGCAAATGCCGGTACATAATGGTTTATAAGGTATGCGGATAGTACAAGGTCTGTGAGACACATACACACCTGCTCTTTTCTGACACGGTTGACATTTTTAATCCATCCGTAGTAAAATATGTAGGCAACTGGTTGACCCTGGGGAAAAAAATTAAATGTTAGAATGAAGAGAAAGATGAATTCTTAACTGTATACTTTTATTTTGTTTGCATTTTTAAAGCCATGTACTTTTCAAACAAACTTGGGGTTTTTTTTTTTAGGAAAACAAACAAACTTGTTTTGCTTGGCCTTCCCTGACAGGAGTGATCGACACAGGAACTGCCCCATTTGTCGCCTACAGATGACTGGAGCGAATGAGTCGTGGGTGGTGTCAGATGCACCTACTGAAGATGACATGGCTAACTATATTCTTAACATGGCTGACGAGGCAGGCCAGCCCCTCGTACCGTGACTAGGGGAAGACGTTCTCTTGTTATTGTGACCTACAAATATGTGTCGGTCTTAGAGGAGGAGTGGAGGGACATTGTGGCACACACAGGAAGATCAGCTTTCCCACCCTCTTATTTTTGCTATTCTGATAATATGGCCCATTCTTAAATAAACTCCCATGTCTTCCATGTGTGGTGGGCTAAAGCTTGCTACTGTTTAGCCATATTTCCCACAGTCCCTCAGTTCTATGTTGCTCTTGAGCTCTTTGCTACAGATAGCAGCAATACTTGACACTGCTGCTTCTCAGGGAGGGAGGCAGTGTTCTGGCATATTTTTAGGTAGGGTTAAGATTCAGGGTGTTGAAAGTTGTACCCATCTTGAGATAAATGACTGAAACTCAGCTGAAACCCGAGGCGAGTGTGCTCTGCCCCCTTGTGGTTCATTGTGGGTCTTTCAACACTGTGGCCCAGTTGCTTCCTGGTTTTGTATATTAAAGGACAGTGGGTTCTGGAACTACTCTTTATGCTGCCACGCTGTGAGGTTGGGACTTGTCTTGCAGATGGACTTTACTGGAAAGATCTTCATGGCTGTTTTAGAAATGTATCTTCGGACTTGGGTAGGTGTCTGGTGGGTTTTTCATGCTGCCTGTGTAGCTTCAGTTTTCAAAAGGAAATTTTTCTTTATGGCAACACACATTTTATATTTCCAGGTAAATTGAGTCATCCTGAGCTAGAGTGCATTTATTTTAGGTAAAGGCACCTTTCTGAGGCTTCAGTTTCCTCAAATATCTCAGATTAAAAGAAGAAGAAGATTGGATAAAGTCCTTCACTGTGCATTTGTAAAAACCCTAAACTCCAGACCTCAGTTGGCTTTCTTGTCATTTCTCTGCACTCTTTAGGAGTCTGGAGAGAAGGCAGCCTCAGCAACCTCTGCAGTGCTTGTGGTAAGAGTGTTAATGCTAACGGTTCAGCCTGTGGTAAAGCTAGTGGATGAGGTCAAGTCCCTTACAGAAAGTTTAGCATTCCTTAGAAATCTTCTCACTGACTATTGGCAACTGGGAAGTTGCCAACGTTCCTGTTTTCCTACGTACAGAGACACACAATTGAAGTTGCTGCTGATTTTTTTAATTAAGATTTTAATGAGCATACAGATAAAATCCCTTTCAAAGAAAAAGATCTGACTTGATTCTGCCCCCAAATACTGAAGGCTTAAGTAGTCTACTGACTGTCACAACAGGACAGTGAAGCACCAGATGCCTGAGTTGTCCTGTGGGGTGTGTGGGTGAGTACAGTGCTGTCCTGTCGTACCTTTAGCTGTGCACTTGATCACGACCACTCTGTTGTAGGTTCCTACTGAGAAACTGAGATTGTATTTGTGAATTTCAAACATTAGCGGTGAAATCTCTTTTAAGTGAATTTTGAGAGTCCATATGCACTGACTGCACACATGCTACCCCATTACATAGAAGTTACATTTTATTAATAGAGGTTTCATTACATAAACTTAATACAGTGTGATCACTATTAGGTCAGTATAAGAAAATGTCTTAATGCATTGGTGATACAGTTTCATTAGGTTTGTGTGATGAAAAGCTTTTGTTTGTAAAAAATAATAATAATTCGGGGCTAAGGGTATATAGCTCAGTTGGTAGATTGAAACCCTGAGTTCCATCCCAGCACTTGAGAGGAGAAAGCAGGAAGACCAGAAGTTCCAGGCCAGCCTCAGCTACACAGTGAGCTCAAGGCTAGCCTGGGCTGCATTGAAACTCTGTGTTTGTTTGTTTGTTTGTTTATTTTTAAGTGGGGGTGGTGAGGCTAGAGAAAAGGCTCAGTGGCTAAGAGCACTTGGTATTTATGCAGAAGATCAGAGTTCAATCCCCAGCACTCACACTGGTAGCTCACAACCACCAGCAATTACAGCCCTAGGGGATCCAGCGCCATCTTCTGACCTCTTAGAGCAGGTACACACATGTCACACACACTAGCAAAAATATATCTTTAAAATGTTTTAAAATTCATATTTGCAGATGATTCAACCTCCTCTGTTGATTCTCAAGTGCTCCATGGACTATATTTTTAAGCCTTGGGACAAATTTGAGATGTTTTCCAGCCCTGAATTTGTAAATTGTCCTTTTGAGTTAGACTTGCTGAGTTTAATTCGAGTTGCCTAATTTTTAAATGTTTCTGAAATGAATAACATAGCTTTATGGGCTAAGGATGTTTCCAGCAAAGTCAATGTTTCTATTCCACAGAATCCGCCACTTCTGAAAGAATTAAACAATGAGTCCAGTGACTTGATTTGCTCCCAGCCCTTCTGTTAAAGTGTGAGCTCTGTGATACTGGCTGATCTCCTGTGAAATGCCAGTGTCTCCACTCCTTACCAAGCCAGTGAGCAGGGGTGGTTGTTCTTCCATTGCACTGGGCGGTGGTTCTTCAGGTGTGAATGGTAGGCACAGTCTGCTGTAGTATCTAATCATAGTTGTAAATGTGTCTCATTAGTAAGATGTACACTTTTTCTATTCTGTACAGCTTTGTCTTTTTTAAAATAAGTACATAAATGTATTTACCGTGGTGGGAAAGTGTGTGCCTTCAGAGATGTATGAGCTGCCTTCTGCTCTGTGGTTAGTGCTCTGCTCCTCAGTGATGGGCTGACTCGTATGCTGCAGACACTGAGTTTCAGAAAAAGAGTTTGCCTTTGTGCTGACGTAAAGGCTGAGAACAACAGAGCCTGTTTCGTTCTTAGGAGGAACTGATGCAATGTGCAATAAGTAAACTTTGCAGTTGAATGTTAGCTAACTAAAAAGACTTTTGCTTATGTAACTTCACATTCTTATATACTAAATATTTATATTTATTAGGACTGTTTTATATTGTGCTCTGGAGATCATGGTGTTTGTGTTCTGTTTTGAGTGATTTTCTTGTATTAATATATATCTGGGTAATAAGGCTGCTTGGAAACCTTTTGGTTCCCTGATTTTTAACACTGGGGAGTTGATTTCATTAAAAGATAGTCTGAATAATTTGCATTCATAAGTGTTGGGAGTTTCCTTGCTTTGGGGGGGTTCTTCTCAACTGAACTTACTTTGTCCCCTCATCACCCACACCCACATTGATGAGGGGCAACACAGTGGCAGTATAAACAGCTGCTGTGACTCTGATTGGCTTTTCTGCTCTGCCACCCATTAGACAGAGTAAAGGAATCATCACTAGCCTCTGGCAGTTCTGTAAAAGGACACCATTAGAGAAGTGCCTTCGAGTCTTAGTGCCGAAGAGGGAAAGTAGAGGCAGGTGGCGCCATACAGAAAGACACTGCTATCAAAAGCACAAAAGTTCCTCAAATATACTTTGCTAAATAGGACACTCTTAGCTCTTGTCTTCTGTTTTACAGAGTGTTCCTATGAATGAGGACACAGGAGCCCTCTTGTCTGTGGTGTGCCCCTTTTCTTGGAATTACAGTTATTCTGACAGTCCCAGCACAGGCACAACATAATAGCTGCATCACAACCAATCCCCCTTCAGAAAAGAGGAAGAGTATTTCATGAGCGTACCCCTCGGTAAGCAGTAGCTACTGAGAGCCAGACAAGCATGCTCTCAAACCTGCTTTCACTCAAGACAAAAGTTCGGATTCATCAAGCGGAAAGGCGGTGCTGATTTTCAATGGTACAATTCAAGTAGGAGAAAAGACAACCACCCTTGGGAGTCAGCACTGCCTGAGAAACCGGCCGCTTAGAAACCTGGGCCACATACAGCTGCCTTTGCTTCCAACTGTAAAACAGGCAGAAGGAGGGGTTTGCTTCCCTCCCCCCACAGGAGGGCCAGTGAGAAAGTGTGTGAGAAGCTTGTGGAACAAGTAAGTCCCCACACATGCTGGTGAGCAGACTAAGACAGCATCCAAGGGAAGGAACTCAAGACGTGGCTGTGCTGATGCTCTGAGGGCAGGCCAGAAGCCAGGCAGAGGTGCTAGACACGAGGTCTCCTGAGCTTTGGTCGCAGAGTCTGGATTTTCCTTGTGAATGCCCTCCACTTCTCACAACTTTTCACATGCCCCATCTTTAAAAATAGACATTTGTTCTGTTGAATCACAGTCCTAACAGACTTTATTTGTAGGTTTTTTTTTTTTTTTTTTATAAAAAAAAGTATTTGATAACAATGAAAAACTGTACAATACGTGCTATGCTTGGGCAAAGGTATACAAATGGAGGCTTTTCAAAAATAATCCCTCATAACAGCAGGTTTTTGCTCAATTTCATAATCAACCATGTAAGACAGTATGTATATTTGCCTAGTAAACAATGACATGGTTCCATACGCTATGCTGACCACCAGAAAGATGACAGAGTCACAGGATGAAATAATCTAGAACTAAGTGAGCATCTTCAAGGTACGTTTAGGCTCAACCTAACTGTGATTCAGAAAGCCTTCCTGCTTTGTGAATAGATAGGAAGATCTTTGCACATTGTTGAGTATTCTGCACATACAGATGTCAAAAGAGAAAGTCATTATTTCATATGTATTTATTGAGCACCTACTGTGTTCTAGGCACTAGTAACAAAGATGAGTAATTTGATAAAGCTAACGCCACATTAATCTTAAAAACTTTCTACATGGTCTCTGGGACTGTGATAGCTTCTGAAGAAATCTGTGCTTTAAAATAAAATGCACTGCATTAAAGTGATTTTGTTGAAAAAAAAAAAATCTAAAATCTGTGAAGCCTCAAGGAAGCGTGGGGGAAAGACTAGATTGGGAACCTGATTCTAGTCTGTCCTTAAACACATTGCACTGCCCACAGGAGTCCCTGCTCTGACTCCTAGGGCAAGGTGGTAACAACTAACTCATAGGATATTAGAGCCAACAGGAACAGAGGGCCTGTGCTTTTCAAAGGCCTCCACTAAAGGAAACTAAGACAACAGCCTGAGAGCCTCGCTCTGCATCTTCCCAGCCCTGGACTGGTGCATGAGACGGATTCACAGACTATCTGGGAAGACTTATTGAGTCCTGGGTGAGGAAAATAACACAACAGCAGGGATGGCCCTAACTAAAAAAGAGGAGGGTGCTAACCAGGGTAAGAAATTAATTTTTTAAAATCACACATTGTCAAAGGGGAGCCTCATGTTTTCTCTCAAAGTAGTCTCTTTATGAAAGGGAGCTTGAAGGGGGTTTAAGGCAGACAGCCAGCCAGGTACAAAAATGAGAACTACCCCCACAGGGCCTGCTGAGAAGACTGTGACGCACACCACACAGGCCTTTGTAGTTCTTGCATTCGGCCTTGCAATGTCCCAGGCCCGACCATATAAGCACTAGCAATTACAAGAGACATGGAAAATCAGGAACAAGTGTACACAAGTGCCAGCTTCAAGACCCCTTATGGGAGGTAGCCAGCCTCTGGCTCAGAAATGCTAACGAAGTGGGTGTGTCCTTAAAGTGCAGTCAAAATCAGGAGTTTGAGATTTCTTCAGAGGCGTCCTCATCACAGATGAAAACCTAGTTTGCGAGCTTGGCCACCATTAGCCCCAGCAGACCTGAAGTTAAACCAAAAAGTGAAAGCGTGTGGAGCGCTGGACCTATTTGGTCAGGGCTGTGATCTCCTCTGACTTCAAGGCATCGGAGAGAAAGCTGAGCTCATTGCACAGGGTCTCATAGCGGAATGCCATCCGGATCTGCGCAACATTTGTCTTTCGGATATCATTGCCCTCTGGTCCTTCTTTGTAATAATTCTGTCCCAAAAACTTCTGCTTTTCCTGTGGGTCAAGAGAAAGACACGTGAGAGCATAATCATTGCTATGCCTGCGCAGGCAGCTTTGACATGAGCCCAGCACACAGACTCACGTCCCTAAAGCAGATCCGCAACATCTTCCTCCCACGGGACTCCAAATCTCCCTGGCCACTTGGTCATTCCCTTCGTTGTTGTGAAAGAGAAGGAAGGAGAACTGTAAAACGCATGGGTCTACACTGGGTGAGGAGCTGATGTCATGTGTTCCCGGAGAGACTGCATCCCAGAACAACTCACATAGCACTTGGGCCTTTAACTGTCATCTTCCCCAAGACCATGCAAGGCTGCCTCTTCCTGTTCAAATGGCATCCCCTGGGCAGATGTCAGGCTTTCAGTGCCAATTCTTAAAGGAGCCATCCATACAAAAGTGTTGCGTCTCCTGTGCACTGCCTGCTCTGAGCCAGCACTAGTGTAGGGCCTGGGGACATAGCGTGGAGTGAGCCTCTGCACTGAACTTCATCCAAAAGGGAAACTGAAAAGCACACAAGGAAATGCATGGCACTGCATGCTGTGGGGGGGGGGGGGGGGGAGAATAAGGAGAAAGAGGAGAGCAGCCAGAGAAGACGTAGAGAGGTCAGGTCTGAGACAAGTGGCAGCCAAGGTTTCTCCTGGAGACTGAGGGTCAGTGCTCGTGAGCTGGCTGGTTCAGCTTGTCACCCATACCAGTGCCTGGAAGACATCCCGTGCACAGTATTCTGTGTGCTCACTTTTACTGAAGAGGGGGGAGGGACAGACAACCCATCACACACACCTGATGTGAGAGGCCGCTCTGCAGAACACTGTTCCTGGCGATCTCACACAAGTCGCATGTGCTCAGCTTCCACACTTGGGCTGCGATGGCGTACTCCTCCATGAGTGCCTCCTGGTCCCCACCCCAGAGCACACAGTTAGACGAGACAACACCTCAGCCTTACAACGCTTACAACACACATTCTATCCCCCCCCCCCCCCCCCCCCCCGCCTCTGCCTTTCCTCTGCTTGCTCACACCGTCAACTCCCAGCTCCTGAAATCTGTTTGAGTACAACTGTAGGTCACCAAATGGAGATAACTCAGGCGCACTTGTGGCTCTGTTTGCTCACCAGCACCAAGCACCTAGAATGTCAGGAAGCCGGGGTCCTGCTCCCTTGTGACAGCCCTTATTAAAAGGGGGGCTCCTGAGATAAACATAGGAGCAAACAAAACCAGGATCTTTGAGTGCCCCAAGGCAGCAGCCTCTGACACTGACCCACAAAATGATGGAGGTTTTGACAGAAAAACAGAGTAAACTAACATTAAGAACAAGAAGGACTCATGTCAGGAGATGGTGCAATCAGTCCCTAAGGGCTGGGTTTAGCCAAGGTCCTGCTTTGTCTTCTGGCTGGGAACTGTTGGCCGCCCATCACCAGCCCTTTCTTTACCTCCCCACCGCCTCCAGTTGAAGATCTTAAGAGTGTGGTGCAAAGACCTCGGAGACCCAGAACCCTCTCGCCGACTCTGTTTGCCAACTATGTAGCTGTTGTGAGACAGGGGTTGCTTTCGCATGCTGTTGAGCAAATTGAATGCAGAGGCAGAGCTGGGAACCCAGCTGTCTCCTATTAAAAGAGACACTAAAGCCAACTGCAGAACAGTGCCACTCCTCTTGGGGGTTTTGTTTTGGGAAATAGCTATTTTCATAACATTTTTTGCTATTTATACAATATACTTAATGTTTCTGTTACTATTTTGGGGTGGGTGGAGGGGTGTGTGTGTGTGTGTGTGTGTGTGTGTGTGTGTGTGTGTGTGTGTGTGTGTGTGTGTGTGTGTGTGCGTGTGTGTGTAGTGGTGGTGGTGTTTGTTACTGTCATCAGTCTCCTGGATGTTTTTGCTTTGTTTTAATGCAGGGTTTCGCCTGTAGCCCAGGCTGGCCCCCAACTCCAGTGCCTGCCGCCTCAGGCCCCTAGTGCTGGGGTTACAATCATCAAACCAATACATTACTATTTTTAAAGGTGAAAGATTTAAACACTCAGAAGGGGCACCAGAGTTTGTAAGCACGTTTAAAGTGTCTCTGGGTTCTCACACCATGAAGAGCAACAGACACAACAAAGGCGGGAGGAAGCTCCCCGAAGGCTTGCACTCCAGGTGTAAAGGTCCGGATGCTGCATGCCTGAGGAAGCCCTGCCAGAACACATTGGCTTCCAAGCTTTGCCAGTCAGTGGCTGATCTTGTCAGCCCCAGTAGGATGCTCTGGGGACAGTTGTGGCTGTTCCCCATGTATGACATCACCTTTCCCTTCTCTCTTCCCGGAGACCCAAAGCCAGCTGTGGTGGCACATGCCTTTAATCACAGCACTCCAGAGGCATAGGCAGAGAGGGCAGATCCCTCTGATTTCAGGGCTAGCCTAGTCTTCACAGAACCTTCCCTCCCCTCAAAAGGGACAAATAACACTAAAGAGAAAAAACAATTGCCTCAACTTTTGAATGCTTGGCTTATAACCTAGTGGACCTATTAGACTCAAGCTCATTAGCTTATGGAAGAGATGATTTTATGCCCACCTTAAAAATAAAAAGGAACGCAACACAGAGTATTCTATTAACTCTACCAAGACCACGGAGATTCGTCAAAAAGAAAAGGTAGAGTGCTGAGAAAGACACCAGCCGCTCACCCTGTGTCTTCACCAAGCCACACTATTCCCAAAACAAAACTGAGCTATGGGCTGGCATCTTCCCAGTGGTGGGGGTAGGGGAGCAGGCCAGGACCCGTGCCTGCTGGGACGACACTGCACTCCCTCCTTTCCCCCCTCACCCACCCACCCCCCACCTCACCTTAGTGTAGTGGAACTGCATGGGATCATCGGTGGAGAGAGAGACATGAAGTCCCTTGTGCAGGAATTCACGAAGCGGGTTCTTGGAATATTCCAGAAACAGGCTGTTGTTGCTGAGAGGAGACATGGCAATGGGGATCTGCGCAAGGTAGTAGAGATACTGCAGTACAGGGCTCTGCAAAAGAACCAACGAACACTCAGGTGACGTGTGCGGGGGAGGGGGAGTGGTTGCCAGTGCTAATGGAAAGCAGAGGTTGGGCAGTGTCTGGACAGGCCTCTGCCAAGCCCAAGAAAGCTGGGGTGTCCAGACCCACCTTCCTCTACTGCCTGTCCCTCTCATTGCTGTGGGACATGCATGGCCTCATGTCCACTGTTTGTACCCACTCCAGCTTGTAGGGCACAGTGCTGGGCAGGAGGCCACATCTTATACCTCCACAGGCCCTCTGAAGTGGGCAGGCCAGGAGAACCCCCATATGCG
The DNA here is from genome assembly GCF_903995435.1 of Acomys russatus. Classification (NCBI taxonomy): domain Eukaryota; kingdom Metazoa; phylum Chordata; class Mammalia; order Rodentia; family Muridae; genus Acomys; species Acomys russatus. Next base: position 60,323,361 of record NC_067143.1, on the reverse strand, counting down.
TGGGAAACGTTCAAGCTGAGACTTTCATAGGTTTGCATATAAAATGGCCTCCATAGGCTCGTGTGCTTGAGCACTTGCTCTCCGGTTAGTGGCAGTATTTGGAAGGTTCTGGAGCCTTCAGGAGATAGAGCGTCACTGGAGGAAGCAGGTCACTGGCTGTGACTAGAAATGATAAAACTTGAAGTTTCATAATGCCCAGGACCCACTTCCTAACCATTTTCTACTTCCTAGCTGCAGGTGTGACGTAATCAGGTCTCACGGCACCGTGATGGGCTGTATCCTTTATAGTGTGGGTCAAAACAAGCCTTTCCTCCCCAAGATGCTGCTTGTTAGGTGCGTGGACACAGTAGTGAGGAAGGTAACAGGGCTGGACACAGTCTGGCCCCTTGGTGATGCAGCCTGTGGGAGGGAAGTGGCAGGCTTTGTGCTAGGGCAGTCTTCTGATACATACAAGTGTGGCCAGAGAGAGGACCAGAGCAAGGGGACATTTTGGAAGTGACCGATATGTAGGGAGGCTGAGCACCCAGATTCACAGTGACATCACCTGCACAAAGCTAAACCTAGGTGGCCGATGTGCCCACCACTGGGGACTGAGTCCTTTACTGAATGAGGGGCCTAGGAATGTTGCAGCAGAAAACAAGGGCATCACAGCTCTGCACTCAGCACGTTCAAATCAAGCGGTCAACAAAGGTGGGCTGGAGAAATGGCTCCACGCCTCAGCGCACGCAGCACTCCTGTAGAGGGCCTGAGTTCAGTGTGGGGCATTTAACCTGTAACTCCAGCTCCAAGGGATCCCACAGCAGCTGCTGCGGGCACCTGCACCCACTCATGCACAGACCCACACGCAGGCAAGCGTACATGCGCAAGCATAAGAAAAATTAGTCTTTAAAGGGAAAGAAAAAGAGGGCTGGAAATACTAAACAACTGGTAATGCTGTTTCTATAAAGCAAGTAAGGAGAATTCCATTTACGTTTTGTAAATCTAAAATGTAATGTGTTCCGTTATTCTATGGTTAAAAGCGAACCAAATTGCTTTTGTTGTTTCTCCTGCTTTAGTTTTGGTTTTTTGTTTTTGTTTGTTTTGTTTTGTTTTTAGTGAGCAAGAGAGATCAAGATGTTGGGTGGGGAAGTGGGGAGAAGTTGGAAGGGGAAAATAATACAATAAAAATATATTTTAAAAATGTAAATGAAAGTTTTAAGTGAAACCAAGAAGACTACAGCTAGCCCAGCCCTCCAGGCGCGTGGCCCTCCAGCACCACTGACCAGTGCTCTGACGGGGAGAGGATGGGAACCCAGTGCCCTGAGCCCCAGCTCCTAGGAGTGGCCCACTTACCTTCTTGAGGAGCAGCCCGTGGGAAATGTTGTCTGCAGTTAGGAAAGCAGACACGAGGTGGGTGATGGAGCCTGCCTCCCCACAGTGAGGCCGGAACAGGAAGGTGCTTAGGCCTCGCTCCCTGTGAAAGGAAGGCTCCAGGTCAAGACGTGCCCCTGGTTTACCCTGCCCACACCCCAGCCCAGGACCCAGTCTGGGAGAGAAGACCCCATGGCACAGTCAGCTGAATGAGTGCATCCTAGAATCAGCCCCTCCTACAACGCGGAAGCCAAGGGACTTCCAGGGCAGAGGAGACGAGAAACAGAGAGGGGTCCTGGCCTTCCTTCTCCCCTCCTCCCGTCCCTCCATGTGGCCGCCACCCACTGTGAGAAATCGAGTCCAACCTCTCTGCTATAGAAATGAGCAAAGGCGCAGACACAGAGTAGGACAACGGCAGAACTGGAAGGTCCACCTCCCAGAGCTCAGCTCGGGACCACCTCCACCCCCCCCCCCCCCCCCCCCCATCCCAGGCCCTTCTCTCAAGCCCATTTTAAACCTCCACACCACAAATTTGGATCGGCTCGGTGCTAGCCAGTGAGTAGCCACGCCCCCAAAGGAAGGTGAATGGAACATTAGACTTGCAGAGAAGGGAATGTGGCTGTGTCCCGTATTGCGGATATCTGGTATGTGCTGCCAGTATGTGCTTCCTCTGGCTTGGGGAGCCTGAGTCTGCTTCACTCTGACTCTCCTGTGCCTGGACTATGCACTCACATGGTAGTAGCATTTTTCCAAAGCACAAATATATGTGTGCAGATTGCTGCATAGCAGTAAATATGCATGCCTATGTGTTAGCATGTCCTAGGTCTCTCCTGTCTCAGGGATGTTTGTGCTGCTGAGCATGTACATATGAACACGTGTGTGCAAATGTAGGCATCACTGAACACACGATACATATCTGTATTGGCATAAGCCACCTCAAGCATGCCCACATGTATGAGCAGTCATGTGATAGAATTATGCATGTGGGTGTACACACTCGTGTGGAACACGGGCTCACTCCAGGGCCACTTCACCCACCTGCGGAGGTTGTTCAGCACCATAATGTTGGCGTACATATGATACAGGTAGTAGCTGTAGGGAGGGTTCTGCTCGCTGGTCCAGAGCTCCGGGCTGGGGCTCCTGTCCGAGAACATGTGGTCGCTGTGCTTGGACTCATCATCCACACTGTCAAAGCCTGTCACCTGTGCGGGGAGTAAGGATGCTCACTGACGCTGAGCCAGGGCAGGATGGGCCAGGACTCAGCTCAGCTCCCTGCAGTGCTCAGGAGCTCACACTCCTGTTAAGGGACCCTGGGTCTCTGCAGCCTTATCCCTCAAAGGCAGAGAGATAGGGTGCAGTACCTCAGGGCTTCCCAATGAACCCAGTAGGCAGGCCGGGAGAATGTCCAGCCCCTGTGTGGTGGTGGAGACAATGAAGACGCTGAGGCTGGGCCAGATGAGGGGAGGTCTGAGATGCCAGTGTTCCGCTTTGCTGTGTTCTACTGCAGGAACAGCAGCCACTGCCAACAGCGGCTGCAGTGGCATGCTGAGGGGGGAGGGGAGCCTACTTGCTATGCCGCGCAGCCACTACCATCCATCAAGTCCTCCTGGCCTTCAACTCATCAGCCAGTTAGTTCTCAGATGACACTGTGGGGGAGGGGTTGGCTGGAGCCTCCTTTTAAAGCTGAACGAACCAGGACCAAAGTGGTTTAGGAAGGCGTCTGAGTAGGATGGCAGGCTCTAGGTCCATATGGGCTCCGGAGCTGGATTCAAAACTATAGGTAGAAGATTCCTTTGGTATGTCAGGTGTGGCCATGAGACACCAGCTGGATGCCTCACAACAGATCTAGGAGCCCTGGTCAGGTGCAGCTGTGGCCCTAGAGGCACCTCTGCTCCTCTGGAAAGGAACCTAGGAAATCCTTTTTATCTATCAGGTGTCTCCAGGCCAAGAGCTGGTAACTCTTGCCTATGGTCACCCTTCTGTACTAGGGACAGACACAGCCTTCCTCAGCGTTAGCGGTGATCACTACCCTGAGAAGAAACGTCCCTACATCCCTTTCTTTATACAGCTTCTTGGGGTCTAGGAGCTGGGGTGGAAAGCAGAGTGGAAGCAGGAGGAAGCGAACGGACCCCACACCGAGCGCACTAGAGGCCTGCGGCAAGTCACTTACGTATTTGAGGAAGAGATGGAGCTCCCGGTGATCTTGGGGGTTGATGGTAGCCTTGAAGAGGGGCAGGAAGATGTTTTCCAGCATCTTCCCGAAGGTTGGCAGTATTTTCTTTGACCTAAATATGTCACTGGGGAAAAAAAAAATCAAAGACTTGCTTGTTAGGAGGACTTGGCCTTCCAGGTGGACCCCTGTCACCTTCTCGACGGCATACACACACAGAGTGGTCAGTGTTTGTAAACTTGGCATCTTCCTGTGCCCATCGGGGCATTGCCTCAAGCCAGAGGCCACTGAGGGTGAAGTCGTGAGGCTCAGGCTGGGTGAAATCTGATGAGCGAGTCCTCAAGTCTCCAGTGGCCTGGACTCTGTCTCTTGGCTCCTCTAAACCCCATGCCTAGCCCAGCTGGAGATGAGAGTGTCATTCTGAGTGACACACTGGGAGGGGTCAGGAATGTGGGACACCACCAGGTCATCTGGTGTCCCAGGCTCACCCAAATGAGAAGAAAGGGTAGCCCTCCACCAGGACTTTCTCACGTATGTATTCTTCAAAAGCAAGACTGATGTGTGCTGAGAACCAAACACCACCACCCCGCCCACCCCTCAACAGCACCCTCAGGTGTCACATAGGACAGACTGTGGTTCCCCAGAGAAGCCAGAACAGGCAAGGGCACGATACTCACTAGATCCGGGGCACCTGGATGATCCAACGCATGTTGGGTGAATAGACCTTATTCTGAATGAACCAGCGGGCCAGGCTAGACCACTCGTTAGGACTCCGACCATAGATGGAGAGGCGCGGTTCTGAGTACTGGTACTTGCTGTCCTCCAGCTCCCGGGCCACCTCCTAACACAGGAAGAACTGAGTCAGCCCAAAAGCCTCCCAGCTACACAGGACACCCCAATGCCCTGTGAGCCCTGGGATCCGTCAGCTACGGATCTAAATCCCTGGCATTGTCACGTAAGCACCCACTCCTCAGCCGTGGCTTCTCCTGGGAGGGAGCCAGGTCTGACATCAGCATGCTGCAGAACCAAGCTGGATAGCAGCTGTGTCTTCCCCCGGAGCCAGCCACCTGCAGCCAGCCAAGTTCAGGCGGCAAACAGACAGGGGTGGCACCAGGATGCTACATGTGCTTCCCTTCCCTTCCCTGCTGTTGGCCCATACAACACAACACACCTGCCCACATGCTCACAAACAGGAACCAGCACTGGCCTGTGCTGGGCAGTAGACAGAAGGGCCTTCAGAGAGAAAGGAAGGGACAGAGGCCATACATGCCCCTACATTTTTGGAGGCAGACGACATCAGGTCTCTGAAGAGGCTGAGGGCTCACTCACCTTGACCATGCGAGCAAAGTACTCTCCTCCCAGGTAGTTTTCAGTTTTCAAATACAGGTCCCGAAGCTCACTGGCCCCCACGGGGTTGTACTTGGAGTTGAACTTGTCAAAGCGGTGGAATGTCTGCCGGCCCTGTGAGGAGGGACCACCAGCCGGCTCCACCACATTTCTCTGCAGCTACCAACTATGTTTCTCCAGACCTTTACAAGGTGGCCACACTGGAAAATGTTGTCACCTCCCTCCCCAACCTCTACTGCTCCTATCTCTCTCTTCCTCACTTTCTTTCTTTTAGTCAGAATCTCATTGTGTAACGCAAGTTAGCTTTAAACTTGGAATCCTCCTGCCTCATCCTCCATAGTGCTGGGATTACAGGCATGTGTCACCAAGCCTAGCTCTACATAATTTTCTGCATGAAATTCGGCCATCCTGAGGACCATGTCCCCTCATTCAGCCATTGGACTCTTTGGACAGGGCACTAGATCCAGGGCACCTGCTCTGCAGTGGCATATCATGGGCCTGAAGCTCTGAGGAACACAGACCAAAGGGTACATGACCATCAAACAAATGAAAATCAGGAGCTTCGGGGCGGGGAAGATGGCTTACTAAGCATCCTACAGGCCAGATCCCAGAAACCCATATAAATGCCAGGCAGGCATAGTGGCCCCACATGTAATTCCAGCCTCAGGAAGTAGAGAGAGGAGACCCACAAAGAGGCTGGCTAGGACTAGCCATATTGGTGAGCTCTGGGTTTGATTAAGAGGCTGGCTAAGACTAGCCATATTGGTGAGCTCTGGGTTTGATTGAGAGACCCTGCTTCTATGAATGAGGTGGGAGAACCATCCAAGACAATTCTTGGCATCAGTCTCAGGCCTCCACATACGCACATATGTGCCACACATAGGCAAAAACATACATAATCTACACAAAAAAATGGAATCAGAGGAAAAATGAAGTTTTTACTGTGGCTTTTTAAGTCTGATAGTATTTACTGTGTGTATCTGTTACATCTGGGTTACTCGTCTGCAACTGGGTGCTTGTGTTACTTTCCATTTTTGAATGTTGAAGATAACACTGCTATGTGCACCAGTGTGCAAGTGTCTATTGAAGTTCTCATTTTCAGTGCCTTCAAGAGTATGAATAGGAGCAGAGAAGTCTATGAAATTCTATGGCTAACATTTTAAAGAACCACTGCGCTGTCTCCACCGCAACTGCACCATCATTTGGCATTTTAACAGCTTTGAAAATTAACAAGCTGCATGACAGTTATCACCTATAAAATTTTTTTTTTAATTTTTATTTATTTATTTATTTTTTACTCCTATGTGTGTGCATGCTTGGCTGGATGGGCGCCAAGGGCATGCAGTGCCTGTAGTGGCCAGAAGAGGGCGCTGAGTCCCTAGAACTGCCGCTATAGGTGTTAGTGAGCTAGCTACTGACTGTGGGTTCTGGAAACTGAAGGCCTGTCTTCCACAAAGCAGCAAGTGCTCTTAACTTGCTCTCTTAACCATCTCTCCAGTCCCACAGTCATAATTTTGCTGACAAGAAAATAGAAGCACAAGCGAGTCACCCAAGGGAACTTGGGTCCTATGTGATTGGTCCCCCTTGGAACCATCCCCCACTTTGCACCCTATAGTCTTCCTCTGACACATGTCTGGTTTCCCAGTCCCGTTATTCAACACCAGATTTCTTGCGTAGCCTCTACTACAAGCAAAGAAAGATGCTTCCCCAGCCTCCCACTGTTTTAGCACAGCTGTTGGCTTCCATGGGCAGAGCACTTCAGATGGAGGTACCCAGAGCAGAAGCTCACTTACCGCATGGACATCCAGCGAGTCCACGGTGAGGTCGTAGGGGTCCATGTGCAGGCTGTCGAACACCTGCCGCAGGGTGATCTTCCGACCTAGCTTCTCGGCCACGGTTCTGTCCGGCTCTGTCTGATACGTGTGCTTGATGAAGCGCAGCAGGTGCTTCTGATTCATGCAGGCCGCTGCATGGATATGCGTGTCCACCTGGAACGACACATCACCCACTGGGTGATGAGCTGGGTTCCCTTCCCTTGGGACCAAGGAGCCCTAACCCCCGATGGGGAGCACACGGGCACTACACGGGCAGTGGACACAGTACCCACCATCCCCCTTCTGTTTTTCCTCCAAGCCTCAGAGCTAGTCTCCCTCCCGGCAGCTCTGCCATCCAGCCTACATTGAAACAGCATTAAGATAGTTTTGTATTGGTTTATTTTTTCCCTCTTGACAAGTCCTCAGTGGCCCTTGCATCCTCAGGGGGAGGCCTAGCACTTTAACATGGAATTATGGCTGCATACAATCCTAACTGTGCCCTCCCTGCCACACCATCACATGTGGGAACCACCTGTGGCTGCATACAATCCTAACTGCCCTTCCTGCCACCCTGTCACATGTGGGAACCACCTATGGCTGCATACAATCCTAACTGTGCCCTTCTTGCCACCCCGTCACATGTGGAAGCCACCTCTACCCGCTCAGACACCAAGCAGCTCTATGCTGCATCCCGCTGCCCACGCTTGGCCCCAGCCTGCAGGGCTTCTTCCTCCCCACCAAGCTCATCTGTTCCATTCTTTCTCCTCCACGTGGACACCAACCCCATCCCCTGGGCACAGCCAATCCGTTCTCTCTTGCGCAGACAGCCTGGGCACTCGGTCCAGTCATCCGCGTTGATGGGGCACGTCCTCCTGACCCCTCTTGTATGCTTCTATCTGCCTGGGAGCTCTCAAAGACAGAGACCATGTTCAATGTGCCCACTTCAGCACTCACCCCAAGGAATGGTCCAAAGTACCAACGGAGTCAGAGGGTGAATGAATGAACGACTAAACTGGTGCTATCAGTTCCAGTGGTTCCATAACCATTGAAATTCCACCCTTCCCACTGACTTCTCTGGGAATCCCCAAAGCAGTACCCCTGTGAGAGTTAAGAGGATAGCTGCCACACCTTTCCCAGTCAACTCTACCTCACCCTGAACTTGGGGAGTCAGTGCCCCATACAGCAACAGATATCCAGACTGGAAGCCAACATGTGGACTCAGACCTCAGGGAAAATTCTTAACTCACAGATGGTCCCCCCTGCACCCAGTGGGAACATGGATTCCCCAGGGGAGGCCCCAGCAAGGGGTCCAGTGGGACCTCAGCATCCTTGTAGGATGTTTCAGGGCTTCTATATTGGGCTAACCTCCTGTAACATCAAGCTGTCTCTTCATCTCCGACCTCTCCTGTGCTAGCTCATTCTCACCCCAGAACATAGCACCTGTGCCTTTATTTAGGGGGAAGGAAGAGACAGAAAGAGGGAGAGGGGGGGAGGGAGGGGAAAGGAGGAGGAAGAAGAAGAAGAATAAGAAGAAGAAGAAGAAGAAGAGGAGGAGGAGGAGGAGGAGGAGGAGGAGGAGGAGGAGGAGGCCTGAGAAAGAAGAGTCTTGGGGTGGGAGGGGGCAGGAGCAGACACCCAAAGAGGGCATTGGATCCACTGGAGATTAAATTACTTGTGGTTGTGGACTGCCTGCCCTGAGTGCTGGGAACTGAAGTCCAGTCATCTGCAAGACACCAAGAGCTGTTAACCATTGAGCCATCTGTCTAGTCCCCACCTGTTAACCACTGAGCCATCTGTCTAGCCTCCATCTGTGCCTTTAACTTTTCTCTTTAAACCAATAATTCCCAAATGTGGACTATTAGCTGAAAGTTCCAGAACTAATTACCTATCTGACCTCTCTATTTGAAGAACTCAAAGATAGTTCAAATGTAAATACCTCCAAGAACGTACTCTCCGTCTCAGCCCACAACCCAAACCTGACTACCTCCCACAGACCAGTGTCTGAGAAATGACACATTCTGAACTCACATGTTCACCATGAAAAGGTGGGGCACACTCAGCCTTGTCACCCCCTTCTCTCAGCACCAGCCAATCCTGTCAGCTCTATCTTCCAAACAGATGTGCTCCAAACCCACTGTTACCACAAGAACTCTCACTCCTGAATCCAGAATGACCCCTTTCCTAGTCTTACAACGTCTCCCTTTGTCATTGTCAACTGCACCACCATCACACACATACAAGCTGGGGCTGATTAAAACAAACAAACAAACAAACAAACAAACACACACAAATAAACAAGCAAAAACCACACTGTCATTAATCTTAAGATATGGGCACTTCTCATGCTGCCTGGTCCTATCTCTCTGTTAGTCCATTCCTGCTCCCTTTTTACTATGTTTCACCTACAGGCTGTCACCTGGCTAAGCGGAGAGGTGACCTAGAGTCATGGTGGGAGTGCTGGGTCACCTTTCATAAGCCCAAGAAGACCAAGAAAGGTCACAAATCAGGGTGCTCCCAGACACCAGCCTGCACCCTAGAGCTGCAGCAGACCGGGCTGTCTGCCAAGGCTGGGGTGAGGAGGCACTGACCTCAAGCCAGGGAATGCTGTCCACAGCTGGTTGGTCATCTGTAAGACATGCCAAGCCAGACATTTGATCTATTGGACTTCTGTGCACATTATCCCAGCCAGCCCATGGTGTTGGGCACATTGCTCACTCCTCAGGGTCCTTCCTGCCATCAGTTTTTGACACTCCTCCAAGAAAGACAGAAACAACTCAAAGCTGTGAAGCCAGAAACATCACACAGAGGCTCCAGCCCTTCAGATCTGAGAGCAGACAGGAGGTCCACCCGGCTTAGCTTGCCGCAGTGCCGCCTACCTCAGCATGACTCCACACATTCCTCTGCAGCCCTAGCTATGTCTTCCAGCTTCCCAGTCACACACAGCACCTGTTGTGGCTCCCATGAGTCACAGAACACAGAATGAAAACATCCTGGCTATCCAGGAATCACCCAGTCCAAGTTTCAGAATCTCAAAGGCGACTCTTGGGAACTAGTCAAAAGGGTCTCCGTTTGGAGATTAGTGTCTTCAACTCACCAGAAAAATTGACATGAGCACTCTACTGTCACGTGGGACCCAGGTTCACACAAACAGTAGCATTTCAATGCAGGACTGTTTGATGTCCGGGACCTGAGCTAACACTGGCTATTCCCATGCCCACGGCAGACATGAGTAATCGATAATGGTGTTCTCTCTCTAAGCTTGAACAGCTTCTGGGAGCCAATCCCAACTGGTCAGGCTTGGCCCAGATGATACTTATGATGTCTCTGATATGACACTTTATCAAAGTGGGACAATGCCAATTTCTATCCAATATCCAACTTCCTAGTATCAGACACAGGCCTTGTTTCTTAACACCTGGCAGAAACACGTCTCAGGGTCCTGCCGGTTGGTGCTATCAATGCCATAACTCGTCCCTTACTGCCCACACAGACACATGCCATGCCCCAGCCTCCTGCCTTTAGAACCTGGCTCTCAACATGACAAACACTGAGGAAATGGGGGTGCCCCTTCCCTGCCATTGTAGATTGGTGAAGTAAAGCATCTAACACCCCGCAGGCCAGCTCTCCTGCCCTGGAGGACAGCCCAAGGACAGTCGGGAGCAGTCCAGGGATGGCCACAGGACCTAGGACAGCCAGCCAGCCAGGACAGTCAGGAGACAGACCAAGAGCGCCCACATCTGCGGAGGCCAGGGCTGTGCAGGACTGGGTCAGGGGTTTCAGCCAACTGCTCTGGTATGTGTTGAGTTCTCACAGTAACTGAGCCACCACCTGATTGAGCACCTAACCTCCCAGAGAGGAAACAGAGGCTATTGTATCTAGGCAAGCAGTCTAGCCAGGATCTTTCCCCTCTGCCCAGGCAGCTAAGACAATTATAAAAACCTCTCATAAGCCACAATCCCCACTCTCACTTCAGAAGCCTCTTGGTCCAGTCTGAGACTCCTGGCATCCTTTAAGGAGCCCACAGGCTTCCATGGGTCAGAACCTTCCCATAGGCCAGCAGCTTCCCCCTCCCTACCTGGGTGGTGCCTAAGTTCCAACCCCAGCTGCTTGCTCTCTTTCTCCTCCCTCTCCCCGTCTCCTGACACCTGTACATATTGCCCCCCCAATGCTGCTCTGTCTCTTTTTCCTTCCCTATACCACATACCATCTCCGACCTCTCCCTGAAAGCCACTTGTCTCTGGGAATTCTTTGTTTTTTCAAGACAGGGTTTCTCTGTGTAGCCTTGGCTGTCCTGGACTCACTCTGTAGACCAGGTTGGCCTGGAACTCACAGTGATCCACCTGCCTCTGCCTCTGGGATTAAAGGTGTGTGCCACCACTGCCCAGCTGTCTCTGGGAATTCTTATCAGCAGGAAGTATCTCTTGCTCCCCACCAGCCATGCTCAGCATGGTACCAAACTTCAGTGTATCCTGCTTACGTGGAAGAAAGTGGAAAAGCTCCAGGCCACAATCCTTTAACTAACACACACACACACACACACACACACACACACACACACACACACACACACACACCTGTCCTTGCTGTCGCCCCTACAGGTAGAAGGTACCAGAGCCACTCGGCCATTCTGGGGTGGGGAGGGGTGGGAGGGTTGAGGAAGAGAGGCAGAGACAGGAGCATCTCAGGGCTCTGTTTTAGGACACCGACTCCAAACTCCTAAGTCCAAAGAGGCCCTAACACTAAGAAACTGTGGTACATTTACATGATGAAATACTACTCAGCTATTAAAAACAAGGAATTCCCAAAATATGTGGACAAATGGATTGATCTAGAAATTATCATAATGAGTGAGTTCACCCAGAAGCAAAAAGAGACAAACGGTATATACTCACTTATATCAAAACACTAGTCCAAGGGATATGTACCATGAAAAACTTTACTTACCAAGAAAGTGGGTCAGAGGAGAGGACATCCTATTGAGACTTTAGGTGATAGAAGCATGGAAGAATGGAGAAATAGTAGGACCCACAGGGTCCTGGAAACCTACAAGAAGAACTTTATGACAGGCAGATCTGGGTCCTGGGGTCTTCCTCAAACTAAGGCACCAGCCAAGGAGAATATAGGCAGTAAACTTCGAACCCCTACCAAGACCTAGCTGACGAACAGGATATTCTCCACCGTTGAGTGGAGAGTGAGATCTGACTCTCACACGAACTCTGGTGCCCCTTTTCTGACCACGTCCCCTGGATGGGGAGACCTGGTGGCACTCAGAGGAAGGATAGCAAGTTACCAAGAAGAGACCGGATATTCTAAGAGCATATATAGGGGGAGGAGGTCTCCCTCAATCACAGACATAGGGGAGGGGAGAAGGGGGAAAGTGGGAGGGAGGGAAGAATGGGAGGAAACAGGGGAAGGGCTAACAATCGAGATGTAATATGAATAAATTAATTTAAAAAACCAAAAAACCAAACCAAAACAAACAAACAAACAAAAAACCAAAGAGGCCCTAACAGCTTTCCCTCTGAGCTGAGTCTGAACACATCCACCAACCTAAAGACCCCACTGCTAGGACCAATCAGCACGCTGTATTCTCACACTGGAGGAAGGGACTAACACCAACAGTGGCATACCGCCACAGACTAGAGTGGTACCATGGTGTCCGAGGCACAACCAAGGATGCAGTTTACCAGCCTCTCTTCTGTACATGCAGACCTTATCACACAGGCTCCTATGGCCGAGAAGTGTCCAGCCAGGAAACCTGATGCTCACCCAGCTCTGGCCCTGGACTGACTCAAGACATCTTTCCCTGGGCCCAATATGGCTTGAGCACTGGCCATCACGTACCTTCCTCACGTTATAGAAGTCTCTGTGGGGGTTACTCTTCAACTCCTTGAACTCCGACATTTCATTTAACATCTCATGAAGGCTAAACTTGGATTCCAGAAAGTTCAGCCGCCGGTGACAATAGGTTTTCCTGCAAGTTGGTAAGAGATAGAGACCGGAGTAAGAAATCACGCTGGACGTGACTTTAGCAAGCTCCAGAGACAGCAGTGATCCCAGGGTGGAGGAGGAAGAGCAGAGATGCCTCCAGCTTTCCTCAGACCTGGTTGAACTGGTCAGCACACACACGTGCTATCATTCCCGTGAGAGGACAGTCAAGACACAGGGAGGAAAGCACTAACTCTGGGACCCCGTGCAGGTTTTTGTTGTCTTATGTGTTTGGGCAATTAGCCCAGGAGTAACCATCCCGTGCGTAACTGTGGGGATGGCAACACCATAGACTGAAGTGCATGTTATGTCTGGCTGAGCAGAGCAGCCCCTCCCACTGTTCCTCTCCTCAGCCACCTCAAACCTTTAAAGACAGAATTCATTGATGCAGTCCAACTACACAGGACAACCTGCCTTCGTGGGGTACAAAGGCGCAACCACCCACCCGTGACCATAGATTCCTAAGACTAAGGGCGCCTCAACCCTTCCTGGGCAGGAAGAGGACATTTTCAGTGAGGGGCAGGTGAAGAACATTGGGACAGAAAGCGCTGTGTGACCGACTCCCCCAGGCTCCCCGCTGAGAGGAAGCACTCACAGTTGAGGGAGTTTTCCTCAGCAGGCCAGCAAAGGTGAGCCTGCTGTGGCCAGATGTCTCCCGTAACTAGCTCAGTTGCCCAGCCACACAGACTGACCACAGTTCACGCCACCCTGCTTCCTCAGAATTCCCAAACACCATCTGCCTTCACACCTAGTGCCCTAGGCCTCCATAGAGAACAGCTGTTTGGAGCTAGAGAGGTGGCCTGGTGGTTAAGACTGGATACTGTTCTTGCAGAAGAATTGAGTTTGATTCCAAATATCCAAATCACATCTGCCTGTAACTCCAGCTCCAGGGCATCTGACAGCCGCTGACCTCCTCATATGCAGATACACGCGCATGCGTGTAAACACACAGCAACAATAACATGCTGCAGTTGCCAACCCTTGGCAGTGTCATTTATCTACAGGAATGAGCCCCGGGGTCTCAGAGTGGGGAAGGAAGGTTAAGGTTGCTTTGTCCCGTGTCTGTCTCAAAAAGGAGTCTCCTTGACAACTTCTTAGACAGCAGTCACTGCTCACACCCCTGGCCAAGGAAGGCTTCCTAGAGTCTGTCCCTTCCCGCCCTGGGTGGGAGTTCTAGCCTCTGACCAGCGAGGACCAAGGGCTAGCCGCCCACTGTCCCTGGCCCTGTTCTCCTCTCTCAGAGACTAGGCCTGCACGCTTCACATTGGAACCCAAAAGGCAGGAGTGATCAAGGGGGCACATGGCACTCTGGCAGGCCCTCACCTTCCCCAAACCCCATTCCTAAGCTGCAGGTAACTGCGCCTTCACCACCGCTTAGCTCAGATCCCTGCCAGCTCCAGCCAAGCCCTCAAGCATGGGCAGCAACGCAAAGGGTGCCAGGCTCCTTGCATGCCACTTTCAAAAGCCCAGAAGCTAAAGCAGGAGTCTTTATCACTCCCTCTGCGTTCGCCCACGCCCTGGGCTGGAGGCTGGCAGCCCTCTGTGGTGCTGTCTTGCCTAAGGAGGCGGGTGGCTGCTGATGTCAGACCGCAGTGGCCACTCCCACACAGAGGCACCCATGTGTACAAGGGCAGGAGGGCCCGGCAGTAACAACTCTAAGGCCGTGCCACCTCAAAAAGGGAAATCCAGGGTGGGTTGCATGCACCAACGCCAGCTGCTCCTTCCCACAGCACCCGCACAATGAAAAGGGGGAGTCGGGGACACGGGCTTACGTGGGGCCATCGGTGATGAGTGCCAGAATATGGCTCATGTCCACAATGTAGGTCTCCAGGTCAGGGTAGGGCAGGCTGTGGGGCTCCTGGCGTTCCAGCATCGTCTGGTTGTCATACACAAAGAGCACGCCTCCCTGCATGCGGACCAGGTAGCCCAGGTTGGGGGGCGCATCATCCAAGCAATAAGGGTCTTCCTCGGGCAGTGGGGGAGGATGGAAATCTGCAAAACAGGATGAGTGATGGCCAAGTAACCCCGCCCTTGTGCACTCCGCCAGCTTCCCCGGTTGGCTTGTACCTATAACTTTCACCACTGTGTGAAATAATTTGTTCTTCGCACCTGTTTGTGTTGCTAGCTATTTAGTCTCTAGAGCAATCTTGTCCCAAGGCTGACACATCAATGCATGTGCATGCATGGATGCATGTGTGCATGTGCATTGTGTGTGCGTGCTTGTGTGTGTGCATGTGCACATGTACCATATGTGTGTGTTTAGCTTAATAAAAACGGACTTTACCCTTTTTTGCTCTTCTTGGCCCTTGGGAATGTTTTGTTTTATTTTTATTTCTTAGGGGAAAAAATAAAACACCTAGGTATTCTCCCAGTAAGAAAAGGGACCTTGCTGGGATTGTGGGGTGGGGGGGGCGGCGTGGCAGAGAATTATTGTCCCCTCTTCCCACATTTTTTTCTGAGCCCAAGGCAGCCAATATAGTTAGACAAGAAGCCACCCTGTCCCTAAAAGAGCAAAAGGAACAGTGACCAGGTCCTTGCCTCCCAGAGCAGGGACCGCCCTGTGTGGAGCCAGGGCGGAGTCTGCCCAATCCAAGCAGTAAAACACCTCTGTGGTTTCCTGGCTGTGAGACTCTGAAAGCCTCTTTGCCCCTGGCATCCCGACTCCTCACCTGAGACACCTCCCACCCAGCAGGCTGTAGTGAGGGCTGTAAAAGCACAAAAGCATGGGCAGGGAAGTGCTTTGTAAACAGGCATGCCCTGGACAAGGGTCACAGGGCATTGCTTATGATGGTCCAGCTTAATGGTGGTTTTTTTTTTTTTTTTAATGTTAGGATTGTGCAGAAGTGTGTCTGTAGGCCAGCAAAATACTCAGTGAGTTACTGGGCATTCAGCACTCTGTTACTAATTTGCCCAGCTGTAGGCCTCACAGAAACATTCTGAGCACCGTTAATGTGGGTTGGATGGTTAACTGCATTTTCAATTTAGGATATTTTCAACTTCCGATTGATTTACCGGGAGCACACTCCATCAACAGTCTGTAGCATCTGCATCTTGCCTGTGTCTGGCCAGGGAGTAAACACTAAGCATGAGCTAGCACTTTGCAAAACAGCTGCCTGCCAGGCAGAAGGAACTTTGGCTCCTGATTGGAAGAAGCACCCAGGGCCTGGGGCGGTACGTCCTGCCTCAGCACTCTGGAGCAGGCTGACCCTACGCTGTGATGGTCACAGAGATGACAGGACACAGCAGAGCAGGACGCTGAGGGCCCCATCAGGCACAGCAACAGGCTAACCCTCGGAAGTCTCTAGACAGTGCTAGCGGTTGTGTCGGGGCAGAGAGCTGAAAAGGCCTATGTGACGCCACAGCTCACCCACCCATAGACTGCATCGCCTTACCACACTCATGCCCAGGACGTAAGGGTCTTCTGCCATATTTTAAAGCACACAAGCATCTGATAATCATTGCTGCCTGGCCCCTGCCCATAGGGTCCTGTCTCTCGGGCACACAGGGAAATAGCCTTGGGAAGGCTGAGATCTACAGGGCCCCTCCTTGGTGATAAAGGGATGCTCAACACAGAACTGGACTGAAAACCAGGGACAACCTAGCACCCGTTACCCCAAAACAGCCAGGGTACTGGCCTGGATATGACCCTCAGGCCCTGATCTAGTCTTCACCCCTGGGTTTCAAGGGGGAAGGTCCCCATAACCCTTGTTTTAGTGACTTCATTTCCAGCCTCTGCTGGATCCCTCACTACATTGTTCCTCATCTCCCTCCCCTGATCTTGGCAGAATAAATATGGCTGCCATTTTATGTAACGCTCCAGATGCCAGATCTATGCTAAGAACTCCACACACA
The DNA here is from genome assembly GCF_903995435.1 of Acomys russatus. Taxonomy (NCBI): domain Eukaryota; kingdom Metazoa; phylum Chordata; class Mammalia; order Rodentia; family Muridae; genus Acomys; species Acomys russatus. The sequence goes on along the minus strand of NC_067143.1, from coordinate 60,306,840 downwards.
TTCACGTAATCTCAACCAGGGGGCAGGGAGTGATTGCTGGCATTCTCATTTTTCAGACCGAAAAGCTAGAATTTAGAAAAGCAGTTTGTTCAAGGTCCAAGAGACTGGCACAATCCAGATACGCATGCAAGTGTGTTTCGCTTCCTCTGCCCAGGGCACATGGGCTCGGTGTGGGATGGGACCCATCCTAAACTATCCATTTGGCTGTGCTGTTTTAAATATACCAGGAGCCCTGGCTCAAAAAGCACCCACCACTGGTGGGAAAAAAAATAATGTGTGTGTGTGTGTGTGTTTGTGTGTGTGTGTGTGTGTGTGTGTGTGTGTGTGTGTGTGTGTGTGTGTCCCAAGCAACTCTTGAGTCAGGCTCACTTGCTCCCAAGACTCCGTACCTGGAAGGCCTTCTTCCAAAGGTACACTCTCTCCCTGAGGAGCCAGGCACTGCGCTGTGGTACGCGGGAAACGGTGGTAGGCGAGCCGTGCGTACTTCTCCCGGATCTTGAGGGCTTTGGCCAGGCTCTTGGCAGCCTGTTCATAGTCTTCCACAGTGATCTGCAGCAAGGAAGCGTGCAAGAAAAGGTCTGCCCACAAGCCCAAAGCAGCAGTGCTTAGAGAGATCCTGTGCAAGCCTGGCCCCTCCGTGAACCGGGCTTTCAGGACATTTCCCATCAGACTGACAAGAGAGGCTCGTTATGTGTGATCTGTTTACACAAGCACTGTGATTTATGCTGGGTACCCGAGTTCCTTCCAGGAGTCTGGAGTTGGGAATGCACTATGCAGATGTATGAGCAAAACTAAGGAGTCTCTACGAGCTTCCCTGATGGACGCAAGGTGTTGGTGCCTCACCGGAAGAGACCTATCCTGGTATCCCGCAGATCTCGCCCTGTGTGGATCTCTCCTTGGCTGACTTGCTCTATGTCCTTTCTGTAATAAACGGAGGCTGGGGGTACAGCCAGCTCCTGCATCCTGAGAGCCCTTCTAGCAAGTCCCAAAGCCTGCAGGTGGTCTTGTGGACCCAGACACAGGAGACACAGGAGGACAGACAGGGTTGCTAGGAGGGAGATGGGTATGCAGCCGGCACACCCCAGACTGGCCCCCAAGGATGCCGACTGAACCAGAGGCCTGCGGCTGCATCCAGCACCCAGAGCCTGGATCCTGTCCCTGGTAAGGATAACCAGCTGAGAAAAATCCATGGGTCCCCAGATGCTAAAAGCAAAGCACCCACGTTCTCAGGCTGCCGCTCTGCCACCCCCTAGCTGTCAATCATCTTCTGGCTCATGAGGTCAGTGGGGCTCTTAGTCACATGTTAAGCACTGGATGTTTCCATAGGTTTCACACTCAGAGATGCGCCCCATCTCTGGGGGCCTTCATCCTAGTCATTCAGTGAGGACGAGTGTCACAGACGTCTGGCTGTGCTTAATGAGATGCAGACGGACAAGCAGGACAAGAGAGGGGGGACACCTCAGGGCAGTGAGAAGGCTGGAGGAGCACAGTGAGGAAGGCTAGACCTGGGATTTTTCCTCCCCTGCTTCACAGCATCATTGGTTTCACCGAAATATTATGAGCCTCCGAATTCTGTGCACCTGCCTTCCAAGGCTCTGATATTCACATTTCTCCTGACTGCCTCAGGATATGCACATGGGAGGGCAGGAACAAGGAAGGAAGAAGGGCGGTAAGGGGCGAGCTCATACGCTCCGCTGAGCATGCATTCAGCCCACTTCTTCTATCCTCCTAGTCTGTTTTTCTGCTCACGTGCGCGAAGCGGTCAAGAGGCTAAAGCTGAAAGCCAGGAATTGGCCTCAGGGCCAGAAAACAACAACAACAACAACAACAACAACAACAACAGCAACAACAACAAAAACCTGCATTAGTTCCCATCTAAATTCCTATTCCCAAGAAGTCAAGGTGCATGTGGTACAACCACACAATGGAATACTATGCACTCATAAAGAAGAACAATAGTATGGCATCATAAACTAATATAGCATCATCTCAAAGGGAATTGTTCAGTAAGAAAGGCTTGTTCATGTTCTCATCAAGAGCCTCTCTTACTGGCTGAGGGATTTCTGGCCTGTATTTAAAGATGCTGACCCAAGCGTGTAAGAGCTAACTTTACACAAGTCTGTACTATCATAGTTTCCACTGTATGCTGGGAATGTTGGTAGCTTCAGTTGGCGCCCTTCTCAGAGAGCAGATTACTAGGCTGAGGAACACACAGAACCAACCGGGCACAGCCGTAATAAGCCACCCTGAAGTCCTTGGTCTTGCCCACCAGGATGGGGCAGCTCCCTAGACATGCCCACACTCCCCGAGTCTCCACTAGGGCCTCCTTTCTCCCCACGTCCCTGGGCCCCCTTTCCAACACACACACACACACACACACACACACACACACACACACACACACACTGGGCCAGGCCTCAAGGGTGGCTGGGACCTTACCCCGGCACAGTAATCTCCACTGATGGTGACCCGCTGATATTCAGGCATGGCATAGGATACTGGCCCAGGCTTGGAAGTGGCTCCAGGGACCAGAGGGCTTGCAGGAGACATGGCCGGACTGACAGTTGGAGGGCCCTTCCAGTCTGGTTGTGTTGGCATCTGCAGCGACAGAGACTGTGACCGGATCATCTTGAAACTCTTCTTTCTAAGAGGCAAGGACAAGGGACAGGAGCGACGTCAGCTGCTAACAGGAAGGCAGGAGGCAGGAGATTCCGCTGCTATCAACCACTGGTGCTGGGTACCACTAGGAAGCTTCTAGACGGCTGGGAGATGGCTCAGTGATAGAGCACTTGCTGCACAAACGTGAGAACCCGGGTTCAGAACCGCAGCAATCACACAGCAACTGGACACCACTGTGGGCGCCAGTAACCCCAGCACGAGTGGGCCCCGGGCCTCTCTGGCTAGTCAGTGGAGCTGAAACAGAGAGCTTTGGGTTCAGTGAAGAGACTGTCCCAAAAAAATAAGGCAGAGAGCAATAGAGGACGACGTCAACCTCTGGCCTCTTCACCTGTTCCCACAACTACACAAATGCACATATACACACAGTTCACGTTGCTTATAACTTCCCGCTCTTAGCCCTCCAGACACTGCACCTATCTATGGCCACACCTCACTGCGGAGGGTGGAGTCTGTATGGCCCATGGCACATGGCACTAGGTCAGTGCAACAGGCCAAAGACAGACAAACACAGACCACACGGCCAGGGGCTCCAATACCACAGAGCAAAGACGTGAGGGTGACACTGAGTCAGAGAGGCATCCCCCAGGGTGTGGACAGCAGACTCTCTTCAAGTAAACCAAACTCTAAGCCCTGACAAACAAAGTCTTCAAAAGATTGTGGACAGGGACACAAAGACACGACATTGTAGTTTGGACACAAATCTGGGCACAGGGACCGGGTAGGATGGGTGTGATGACTTTGTCAACCTCTTTGGTTAGGGCCCAGAGACAGAAAGGGCTTTTACATAAAATCACACAGCGAGGCAGTTGCTTTCTCCAGCCATTAGAAAGCTTCTCCTTCCTCAAGCCTGGCACCTGCCGCCATCCTGGCAGCAGCTGGAGCTGGCACGGATCTGCACGCATTTCTGCTATAGGAGAGGGGCTGTCTGGTGTGAGGCCTGGACCCCGGACTTGTTCTGGTACAGAAAGACAAATCACAAAGCTGGTTGAAAATGCTGCAAGTTCATGATTACTTGTAAGTCTGTTTGTGATGGCTTGGCTTCCCTTGTTAACAAAATAAAAACGACTCGATTGACATCACACCAAGTCTCGCAATCCCCAGGAAGGAAATTACTCAGCACTGGGATGATGTCATCAGTACACCAGGATGATGTCAATGTCACCACTACAGCTGGACTCACCCTCTAAACTGTAAGCAGCCCCAAACTAAATGCTTTCTTCCACACGTTGTCTTGGCCATGCTGTCTCTTCACAGCAATAGAAATGTAGCTAAGACATCCCTGGTGACACTGGGTGTAGGAAATCAGTCCATCCCCAATTAAGCCTCATGCTCACCAAGGGGCAGCCAGCTTCCTGCTGGCACCGTCCAGGTCTCCTCCCTGGCCAACCTTCCAGAACCCCATTCACCTCACTTGCTTGCCACAGGCCTCTCTGGTTCTGACTTGTCTGCCCTCAGGACCGGTGTTTTCACCTCCCTGAGACAAGGTGTTTACACCTGGGACGGGCGCTTTCTCAGGAGGTGCCTCCCCAGGGGCTTGCCTGACTGATGAACCAGGGCTGCTTCAGGAAGCAGAACCCCAGGAAATCCCGCCCCAGGTTTCCCCTGGCCTGCTGTCCTTCACCTGGAGCTGAGCCAACATCCTGCCCCTAGAAACACAGATGCCAGAGTGACCCAGCCAGTCTGTCAGTGTTAGAGTCACCCTGGGCACAGGGCTCCCGTTAAGGCATCTTTTGGACATCTTGTCTCTGCCTAGCTCATCTCAGTTTCTGTGTCATGCTTGTGCCTGTCTATTACTGTGCCATCATTCATCACCCTCTATCCCTCAGTCCAGCCTGGGAGTCTGGTCCAACCAAGGAGCAGCAGTGGGTAAATTTCTCAGGGGAGCAACAAGGCAAATGGGTAAAAACAAACAAACAAAAAAATGCAGGCAAAACTCTGAAGACTGCCTAAGTCAAGAGCCTGCCAGGCTTCTCCATGAATGCCCCAGTAGGAACAACCACATCTGTCCCACTGAGGAAGGCCATTCCCATCGGCTGGTACCCAAAGAACCCTCCTTCTTGACCATATTCACTGCGGCTCCAGCCAGACTGTCACCCACGGTGAAGATGTGGCTCAGTTGGTAGAGTGCTTCCCTAGAATTCATCAAAGCTCCCGTGTGCTCCCCTGTACCATAGACATCAGGCCTGGTGACACGCACACCTGCAATCACCAGCAGGTAAAGTTAGAAGGATCGGAATTCAAGGTCATGTTAGCTATTCATGGAGCTCAAAGACAGCTTGGGCTGCATGAGACAGACTGTCATACAAAAACATTCACAGGCTGAGAGCTCTCAGGCCCAGGGTTTGGTTTAAAATGCCTGGCCACCTCCTAAGGTGGCTGTCACCCTGGAGGAAGGGTGGGGGAATCACCATCAGCTCATCACTAAACTGTCACCAGGGAAGGAGAAATGCTGGTGTCCACTGCTGCATGCCAAATCGCCACAGACTTGACGTCTTGAATCCATGCCCATTTGTGACTTCCCAGTTCTGCAGTTGACAAGTTCATCTGGGATTGGCAGGGCCCCGAGCTAGGCCACCCAAGAGTTGCCCTGGCCTCTCTGATAAGAATTCACTTTTAAGATTAGTCAGGTCAGTTGGGCATGGTGGCGCACACCTTTAATGCCAGCACTCGGGAGGTAGAGGCAAGTGGATCACTGTGAGTTCGAGGCCAGCCTGGTCTACAAAGTGAGTCCAGGACAGCCAAGGCTACACAGAGAAACTCTGTCTTGAAAAACAAATCAAAACAAAAACAACAACAACAACAAAAAGACTAGTCAGGTCACATGGCGGTTAAGACTGAGACACCCCCAGTTTCTCGGTAACTTGGCCAGAGGTCACTTCAGTCCCTACAGACACTAGGCCAGACCTCTGTCTTCAGTCAGGAAAACCCTGTGTGTTCTGTGTGCCCAGACGTCCCTGTCCGTGCTTAGCCTGGAAAAGCACTGCTGTGAAGCCTTTGTAATTAGGTGTGGTCCACTGACAACTTCCCTAAGCTTAAGGTCAGCATAATTACAGGGCAGCTTATAGCCACTGAGTCTGGAGGCCAGACAGTGACATCTTGGAAGACACATTCAAAAAATTCTGCCTGCGGGGTGAGGAGAGATGGACCAGCAGGAAAAGTCCTTGGCATATAAGCATTAAGATCTGAGTTCAGATCCCAGAACCCTCATACATGGATCACAGACCAGTACACACACACACACACACACACACACACACACACTAGTACACACACATACTTAGTATACATACAAAAAAAGAAAAAATAATATTGATTAATTAATTAATTCTGCCTACAATGGACCAGTGGTGACTAATACACTAGCATCCACACAGCATGTGTGCATGTGAGTGTGTGCACATACACCATACCCACAGACAGGCCCCTCTCCCTTCAAGGCTATATGAGCCCTACATGTGTCATAATAATAAGGCACACAGAATTACCAAAAGCTTCAGCAGAGTTAGAGAACCAGGGGATCTTTGGTGCTCAGCCCTGTCTAAACAGCCTAGCCTGACAGCTCAATGACAGGGCTCTTCACGTACCTGAGTAGGGCATCAACATTCAATTAGTCATTCAGCAAACATTTACCGAACACCTGTTCCTGGCCAGGCCAGTGCGAGATACACAAACACTCACAGGGCCAAACAAAGTGTGACCTGTTGCCATTAATATAAAGCAGTTTGTCACCAGGGACTCAACTTTCTGTCCACAGCCGCATCTGTCGCGCCTTGTGCTAACCTCTAGAGCACCAGGGCTAGTCAGCTCCCTCCAGCACAGCTAGCCTGCCTCCTTCCTTCCTCCAGCCACCGGGCAGAAATACCCTGCTTGCCAAGCAGCTGGCAGGGTGTGCCGCTGCGAGGGCACGAATTCCATACCAAGCCTGGGGGCTGGGCTTGGGAGTAACTTCATCAGCCGCCCTAAGATGCATGACCCTTGTGGGGCCGCAGGGAGCTCCTGGCTGGCTAGGCTCTCGAGACAATAAGGTAACCCAGTATGTCACCTCCTTGTGTCTGCCCAGTGGCCCCACCTGTGCTATGGCCCTTCGCCACCCCTGCCATTCATCACGTCCCCACCCCACTCTGCCCTTTCCCCCAATGCCTTCTTGTGATATCTGATTCTCATCTTAAACCCAAGGCCAGAACTCTACATGGAGGGTCTTCTCAGAGCTTTCTGAAGCCTCCACCCTGGTGCATCAGCCCAAGGCCAGCTAGCCAGGCAGGGGCACCAATGCAAGCCTCTCACCAAACTCTCAGGAATGCACAGTGAAGCAAGGGGCCACTTTACAAAGCTGAAGGCCAGGCTCTGGGTAGTGGCAGGTACATCAAACATAACCCCAGGTTCCGTGGGCTCACCAGGACCACAGAGATAGGCCCGGAAAGTGGGACAGATGCTTGATGTGTAATGTGGTCGTGTCATGGGGTATTTTGGGATCCCAGAGGAGACACCTAATCCAGATTGGGCGTGGGGACAATAGAGCAGCAGGGACAGAGGGAGCGGAAGGAGGCTTTTAGAACGGCAGACTTTGTCGAAGCCACCCTGCAGCACGCTTTTTCATTTCAGCCATCCCTCTACCTCTGGGTAAGAAGCAAGACCCTAAAGTCAGAAGGCAGCAGCCAGTAAAGACTGGCTAGCCATGCACTCTGCGCGCCACTGAGAGGGACAAATTTCTCCACTTGCGTAGGCTCAGCTGGTCACTGAACTGTTCCACATGGAAATGGGATCGCTTCTAACCCCACCCACCCCACCCCCGTGTAAGGAGGGAGGCAGCTGAAGAGATGGCACATGCTGTGTGCCTGATGCCAGGCGTCCCAGCATGTGTGCAGAGGAGAACATGGAAGGAGCTGGCAATGGGTCATGCTGTGTGCTGAACTCCCTAATTGTCTCCAGACAACGTGTGGAGAGCACAGGGTGGAGGCCACTCACCCCATGGACACTCACTCCAGGTGACATCCAGGTGGTAGCAACCTGACTAGGAGAGAATGGCTTCCCCACACCCAGGAGCCTATCAGGTGTAGAGACTTGCTGCCCCGCCTTCTCTGTCTGTCTTGCTTGTGCGGTTTGTCCTTCTGTCCCAGACTGACCAAGGACAAACCCCATTTGCCTCAATGCTATTCCCGTGGCCTCATCACACTTTCCCTAACCCTTCCCAGCTGTCTCTCCTCCCAAAAGAGCCCAGTGGTCAGAGTGAAACATATTTATTTGTTTGTTTGTTTGTTTGTTTATTATATGCATGTTCGTGTGTATGCACATGTGTGAGGTAGGTATGCACGTGTGTGTGTATGTGTATGTGGAGGCCAGAGGGCAACATCAGTTGTCCTCCTTAATGGATCTCTCCACCTTGGTTTTTGAGACAGGATCTCCCACTGAACTTGGAGCTACCACTTCTGCTAGACTGGCTGGCCAGCAAAGCCAGAGATCCCCCCCCCCCCGCCTCCACCTTTACAGAGCTGCAATTGTAGGTGCACACAACCACGCCCAGCTTCTTTTTATTTTCGGGGGAGGGGGGGTTGAGACAGGGTTTCTCTTTGTAGCCTTGGTTGTCCTGGACCCGCAACTCACAGAGATCTGCCTGCCTCTGCCTCCCGAGTACTGGGATTAAAGGTGTGTGCCCCACGCTCGGCATCATACCTAGCTCTTTATGTAGGTGCTAAGGATCGAACTCAGGACCCTACGCTTTCACAGTGGCCTTTAAAAATGGCACCACCCCCAGCCCCCGCTTGTTGCCTTTTATATTAAATGTTACAATTTCTGCCCTTCATTGTAAAAGCAGATGAATTGGATGCCTCTGATAAAGCTTTATCAATAACTATGAAACTTAAAAAAAAATCATGCCCTCTGATTTAGTAAGCTTCGTAAAACAAAATAATTTTATGGGACTTCAGCTAAACTGTGCTCAATTCATAACATGTAGGCATTTATCAATTTTACTCAAAAGACTTCTCAGGAAGGCAACTGTTCTAAATAGCCAAATCCTTCCCCCAAGCCTGTCCCCTTTATATCCTATTTAAAAGTAACTGTAGAAGGCATCCTCCAATGAAATCCCTAAATCCTGGGCTCTTGGTCAGGACACACAGGACAATTTTTGAAATTCTTTCTGGATGACTCAGGCCACCCTCGTGTTGTTCAGTCACGATCTTAGAGACATTTTGTCCCTAGTCTTCTAGGCTTCAAATCCTCGTAGTGACTTTTCATAACCGCTGTCTCCTCCCTCAGTGCTGACTGTCAAACAAAACAATAGTGAACGCAGGGAGATGCTGCCAGAGCACGCTCAGCTATGAGGGGTACCGGCTGGCTCACTTAACTCTCCCGGGCAGGTCCTTTGACCATGTTCATGATATAAACCAGGAGACAAGATTAGGCCACCAGAATAAAATTCCCAATTGTCTCCTTCAAATCTGCCATGGTACTGAAAAGCAGGGTATACATGCTTATAAGAACATGTCCTAAAATAAGGAGACAAGAGAGGAGGTGGGAGGATAGAAGAGGTGACAGGTAAAGAGCATCAGGTTTCTTCTGGGAATGATGACAAAGTTCAAAGCCTGGGCATGGTGGTACATACCTGTAACCCCAGTGCTTAAAAGGCTGAGATGGAGAATCTTGAACTCAAAGCCAGTATCAGTCTCATAGCAAGACACCCTCTCCCTCTTCCATATGCATATACATATATGATATGTGTCACAGACATACGTAATTTAGTCTCATATATATTACATGATTATGTACATACGTATGTATGTAGACACACATGTAATTAAAGCTAGACTTTCTTGTGTGCACCCGTAATTCCAGCAAGGGGAGGCTGAGGCAGGCTGAGGTAGAAGGATGCTTATGAGTTTGAAGTCAGCCTGGGCTGTATAATCAGTACCAGACCGGCTAAGGACACAAAGCAAAGCCCTGTCTCAAATAAACAAAGTTAGTTAACTAAATTTAAATTTTAAAATAATAATATATTCTCAAATTGATCATGATACTGGAGACATAGGAGTAAATACACTAAAACCCAGTGACTTATACCCAGGAGATGGCACGAGAGTGATCTCAGTACAGCTGCAAAAGAAAAAGAAGCAGGGAAGGCAAAAACAGAACTGTGGAGATGACGGCACTGTCGCAAGCACACACGTTGCTCAGGAAATTTCCCGCCTTGGCCTCACAGTTGGCTGAGTTCCCACACACGGTTTGTAGGAGGTGAATCCTGCAAGTGTCAGGGTCAGATAAGGTAAAGAGTGAACCCAGGTCAGCACTTTAGCCGGTGTTGGGTCAAAAACTTCTAGGCCCTGACCAAGCAGTGTATTGTTCTTACACGTTTAAACACAGTAACATTTGGAATAAAGTCTCCACGGAACAATTATCCCGGCAAAAGTTCATGGATTGGAACACTGGAACTCTCCTGCATCTCTATAGCAAAAGCACCTGTGACCTTTAGCTTAAGAATGAGTTCTACCTGGGCCTGATGGCGCATGCCTGTAATCCCAACACTCTGGGAGGCAGAGGCAGGCAGATCTCTGTGAGTTCAAGGCCAGCTTGGTCTACAAAGCAAGTCCAGGACAGCCAAGGCTACACAGAGAAACCGTGTCTTGAAAAACAAAATGAAACAAAACCAAGAAGGAGTCCTATTGACTGATAAACAGTGTTCAAGATAAAGGCCTGGGGGGAGATACTTTGTAATAAACATAGAGATGGGTTCCATTTGTTAGGAGTGCCAAGAACATGGGGCCTCTTTCATACGGATGGACTCTAATCCCGAGAGACAGACAACACTCAGGATACCAGCCTAAGCAATGCTCAGTGTTTGGGGAGATTCGGGTGAAGGCTGGCTCCATAGAATAGCAAAAAGGCCACTAGGCTGTTAGGCAGCATCCACTCCAGCCTGCTGGGTGAACGTCAGTCATTTTCTTCCCTTGAGGAAAAAAAAAGCCTGCATGTTTAGCAATTCTGTTTTTTCTACTGCTTTCTGTAAACTGTGTCGTATATACATGTGAGGAAACGAACACAAGACCTGAGGAAGCACACGTCAGCCTCAAAGAGAAAACAAGACCCTCTGGCAAAGCCAGAGCTCTCCAGTCTGGGCTTGCCTCCAAAGGATACCTTCATAGGCAGCCCTCCCTCCCCCCCCACCCCCCCCGCCCCTTCAGACCCTCCTCCACCCCTCCCCCCCTCCCCCCCGCTGAGTCCTAGCAGAAACCTAGCTGCTGTCAGAGGCAGCCAGCTTCAATGAGTGGTCCAGCTGGCTGCAGATCTGGGCCTGACCCACAAAGTTAGCAGCCCCCGAGTTGGTCTCCAGCTCCCCCCCCACCCCCGGGGCTGTGTCTGAACCTTGCCCTGTTCCAGGAGCTGGCAGACTGCCAGGTGGCAGAAGCTCATCTTTCCTGCTCACAGCTCAGCTTCCGGCTTGTGCCTCCATCTTTGATGTAGAAAGAGCCGTGGGTGTTTTGTCTTGTCTAAATAAGAGAAGGTAGGCATGGTGTCATAAGAAGAGCCTTCTGCAAGCACCACGGGTATTCAGAGCAGCTGGAGTGTGGGACAAGGGTGTGTCCCAAAGTAGAAGCCCCATTTGGTGTCACAGTCGCAAGCAGACCCATAGGCTCGGGATCTGGAGACCTGCTGCCGCTTTCAGGCCTGTGTCCCGAGGATCCTTGTCACCACTTATCTCAGAAAATCAGGAGGAATCACTGATGGATGAGGAGCTGGGAAGGTGCCCTCCCTGGAGGTGATGGTGGTACCTGGATGGCTACATAAAGGCACCTCCACTGAGCAGGGAAGTAAAAAGAAGGACCTCTCGTGTGAGTGGATTCAGCCCCAGGGGCCCCTGAGATAGCTGACCCACAGTCAAGGGGCCAGGTGTCTTTCAGAAATGACACTATGGTTGGCTTTTCTCCACGTGTCATTCAAATGCAGCACCAGGGAGCAGCATCAGGTGTCACTCCAGAGGGCGGGAGAGTGTCCCAGGTAAAGTGTGGGCTCACAGGATATGCCCTGTCACTTACTGTGGCCCCGTGCAAGTTGACTCAACTTCCAAGAGTTCTGCTTGCTTAGTCAGCCACGTTGAGACACCGAGAGCACCTACTCTGGGGTTCATACGAGGAGGAAGAAAGGAATGCAAACTCGGAGGCCAAGGATTTGGCTCACCACCAGCCTGCAACAGCACTGGGTGCTATTGCTGCCCATCTCCATAGCAGGAAGCCAGGTGGCAACATTTCCGTGGTGAACTATGACCCAGGCAAGCCCTAAGCCTTTTACATATGCTAATTTATTCATTCTTCAATGCCCCATGACCACTGTCAACCCCACTTTTCAGATGAGGAAAATGTTGGGGCCCGAGAGAAGTTTCTTAATTTGCCCAAAGTCACAGAGCACGCTAACGAGTGGCAGAACCCAGCTGTCCTGGGCATGGTGGTAATGGAGGTTATGGAGAGGCAGGATGCTTTTCCTCTGCTGACACTCATGGATCTCCAATGTGGCCAAGGCCTAGGCTGGACCCTGGCAAGGCAGTGAGAGGCAGATACAGTCCCCAGGCCAGGGAGTCAAATGGATTCAAACCAGGAGACTTCCACCCAGCCGAAAAGAGAGAGTGCATTTCTAGGGCGTTTGCAGCCAGCTCTCTGGAGACCGTGGAGTGCCTTTTGGATAGAGTGTAACAAAGCTTCCATTTTGCCCTGGGCCTGGGCTCTGGTGGGAAAGCACAGGCTCCCTCTGCAGATGTCTATGGAAACTCGTCTCAGACACTTTTTTTTTTTAATTCCTGGTAATACCAATGCCAGGAACTCCTGCTTTCATTATGAAGGCCCAGAAGACCCTATTCACAGCACACACAAGGCCCTGCAGAGCAGTCAGCCCCTGAGGCCAGCCCTTGTTATGCCAGGGTGGTGTAGACAAGGGGGGCCATAGTCTGACTCCGTTGTACTTCCTGGGGTGAGGATGGCCCTAGGTCTGGGGCCATCTACCTCTAAACACAGGATGGCACTTAGGGGCCTTCAAGGGTACAAGGCACACGCGAGGAAAACAGAAACTGACCTTACAGATGGCCAGGCTCTGCCCCTGCCTTTTTATACAAGTATCAACTTCACCCACCCAAGGAAATGCCAAAATCCTATCCTGCTGAGAAAAAGGACGGTGAGGCTTAAAGGGAGGACCCCTGGGTGAGGGGTATGACTCAGACTCAGCCCATAGAAGGCTCACCTCACACGCAGAAAGCCCTGGGTTCCCTCCCCAGCACCACAAAAAACAGGTATGGTGGTGTGCGCTTGGAACACCAGAACTTAGGAGGTAGAGGCAGGAGGATCAAGAGTTCACAGCCAGCGTGGGCTACATGAGACCCTGCCTAAAAAAAAAAAAAAAAAAACCGAAAGAAAGAAAGAAAGTAAAAAGTAAAATGCGGACCTTGTGAGGGGTCTGTCCCAGAGTAGTGTTTAGAGTTCTTGGTTCTGAGGCTTTCTTAGCTGCTAAAGTCTGCAGGGTGCAGGACACACCAGGGCCCCACTAACAGCCCTGCTAGAGTCTCCCCGGCAAGCTTTATTCCTCTTTAATTCTTCTTGCCCAGGAAAAGTAGACTAGAGCGCATGAGAACTTCCCCCGGCCCCGTTGCTCTTCCCTGAGGTCCATATTATTTACCAGGAGCTCATGGCGAGCCTGGTAGGACTCTGCTCACCTCCAGCCACAGGGCAGAGGACTATTTCCTGTGACTGCATGGGGCAGCCTTGAAGGTGTCAGGAGCCATGGCTCTGATCGACTTGTCTCCCTGTCAGGCTGCCACATGGCCCAGCCCACAGCCAGCCTTGAAGCATCGACTAAAACCACACTCGGCCACCCCATTTTTAAACAGCGCACTTTCAGTCTCATTCTCACCTGCTCCTCCCCCAGCCCACCTTCCTTATGCATCCACCTCAGAGCACCTGTGCTGAGCTTGAGCCGTTTGTCCTCGGTCCAGTCTATACCCTCTCCTCTCTTTCCCGGGGGGGTGTCAGCTGGCTTCGGAACTACATTGGGCCGACCACAGGATCGATTGGCCTTCTGGACTAGATTGTGAGAGCCCAGAAGGCCCAGGAAGGGTGAAGCTAGGGACAGAGTCCTGCCCTTCACCTAGGCCCTGGAGGCAGCTCCCAGCTGCTGCCTGGTCTAGCTTTCCCAGGTGAGCTCAGGCCCAGAGGCAGCCTTAGCACATCACTCTATTATCTCTCTCACTTAGAGGTGGTGACTGCCCCCCAACCCCTGCATTTCATCTCAGGGAAAAGCGCTCCCTCACTTGTCTTCTCCAATCTCCATGAGTCATGGAACCAAGTCTTTACATTAAAATTCTATTTCACCCCTGCATTTCATCTTAGGGAAAAGCGCTCCCTCACTTGTCTTCTCCAATCTCCATGAGTCATGGAACCAAGTCTTTACATTAAAATTCTATTTCCAGTATTTGGGTGGTTTCTGTCTTTTGGCTAGACTCAAACTAGTCCAGTCCTTATCATAACTTGTCATTCTTTTATTAATTTGTACAGTTATTTCATTCTTGTCCCCACCCAGTGTAAGCACAAACTTTATCTATAATATACGTTGTGACATCCACTGTCACAGTACAGTGCTTGGCAAACCGGGAGGCATGCCAACAAAGCAATAAGAGCAAGTAAAACCGGTGTTTTACCTCAGTCCTCCAGTTCCCAAAGAGGGACATGTTATGTACAAATGATGCGTGTTGGCCACAATCGCAGCAGGGGAGCCCAGGAGACGGTTTAGTCAGTGAAGTTCCCATTGCACAATCACAAAGTCCCAGGACCCATGAAAACAGTTGGGCCTGGTGTTGTGTGTTTATAATCCCAGTACATGGGAGGCAGAGACAGGCAGTCTCCTGGAGTTCACTGGCCAGCCAGTCTAACTTAATCAGAGAGCCCTAGGTCCCAGTGAGAGACCTCCTCAAAATGAGGTGGGGGCTGGAGAGATGGTCTAACAGTTAAAAATCTTGCATCGCTCTTCCAGAGGGCTTGACTCAAGCAGTTCACAGCCATCTGTAACTCCAGATCCAAGGAGGCCAATCTCCTCTTATGGCCTTCTCAAGTATAAACTGCAACACACACACACACACACACTTGATGTTGGGGCTGAAGAAATGACTCAGCAATTTCCAGAGGACCCACGTCCCCTTTAAGAGGCTCACGACTGCCTATAGTTGCAGAGAATCAGACTGGCTCCTCAGGCACCTCTTCTCATACATGCACATAGCCACACATACCCGTGCGTGTCTACACATAATTGAAAATTATAGTAAAATAAATATTTCAAGACAAAACAAGGTAGACAACTTCTGAGGAGCAACACCTGAGGTTGACTTCTGGCCTCCACTTGTAGGAGCACATACATGCACACACACACACACACACACACACACACACACACACAAACTTGCATGCACATGAATGTGCGTGCACAAATACACACACAAACAGCACAACAGTGGGTTTTTAAAAAATCCTTTCAAGGAGGCAAAGGCAGCAAGGCACCCTTCAGCAAATACCTAGTGAGTCAAGTGTCCCAACTCAGGCCACACGAGTCCACACACATGAAAGCCGGTCATGGGAACAAACCTCTTTGCTGTTTCCACAGACTTCTGCTCCGCCAGCTCCTTCTGTAGCTCCCTCTCCTTGGCTTCCTTCTGCCCGATGGGACAGTCCTCAGGGACAGTGAACAGGGACATGACATCTTTACTGTCCTCTTCTCGAAGAACTTTAGCGAACACCTTCTCCGCCAACAGCCGGACATGCTCGTCCAAATCGGACATGTTCAACTTGGGGAATTGGCGAGGCATCTCAGCTGAAAAAGAAAGAACAAATGTGAGCTTCCTGGCTTTGTGGATGTCCTGAGTCCCCAGGGTGAGGAACAGAAGGCCCCTGACTCGAGGCCTGGTCCTCAGTCAGCTGTGGCTGTGGCGATGGAGACCCAGAGCAAGGCTAGCAGATGAGATTTTACAACTAGCTTCGTAAGTAACTGGCCGTGAAGTGCACAGGGCACCTCACATTTCACAAGCTGCAAATGCTCAGAAGTGAAAGACAGACCGATCATCTGGGCCCCTCAGTCTCTCCCACCTCGGGAGATGGGCGACCCCACCCTCCTAACCACTTCCCAAATTGAGAGGGTCAAGAGAGGGTTCAGAAAAACCCTTCTGCAGACTGCCAGGGGCCAGCAACACCACCCCCAGCCCAGGCCTGCTGCTCTGAGAAAGGGGGGTCCACATGCAGGGCTAACAGTGAACTTCAGCCTCATGTGAGAACAGGAGAGTCTTGGGAAATCCAGGAGCACCCTTCATGCAAGAAAAGAGGCTTTGTGCTGACAAGAAGGGCTCTAAGACCACAACCCCAAGGTTCCTCCCCCCCCCACACACACACACCTTCCAGAACTATCTAACAGGACATAGCAAACACATTAAAGGCTTTGAACAGTAACCTTCTTTACTCAGCTGAAAATGCACTTCCTCAAAAGGCATTTCCTATCCTCTTTACATGGCAGGTTCCTAATCACCTGGGCTCCCTTCCTCCATCCTCCTCACCCCTCCCTCCCTTCCTCCCTCCTTCCTCACTGTCCTGACCACAAGCACTAGGTGAATACACCTTGTCAACAGTCCAAAGGAGAGAAGCAAGGCTGAGGAGCAGGGGTGGAAGGGGGGCTCCCCACCCACCTATTACCAGTTCCTTTAAGTCTGTTTCATGACACGGTGGTTTTGTTAGCCAGGCTAGATGAAGGCAGGACGGGCCTTACTGCTGTCTGTCAAGGACAGGAAGCAATTACAAGGGCAGGGCTCATTAGGCCATCTTGGCTCAGTCACTCTTAAGCCTCAAATTTTTCTCACCTGTAAGATTAAGGCACAGTCCAAATGACCTCTAAGGCCCTCTTATTGTAGTGCCATAATTCCAGTTGGTTGAGAGATTTCCTGTGCTCGAGGCTCAGTGCACTGGCCTCTGTGGCATGCGGGGCTAATCCATGGCACACACACACAGGAAGGAAGGAAACAGATTGGTGAAGGCAGTCAGAGCCATGGCTGTGGTCTTGACTCCGAAACCAACTCTCCCCTCCCCCACACCTCAGCGACCTGCCTGTCTGTCCTGGGCCCCTCACTCTGTGGGGGAAAGGGTGAGGAAAGGCTGCCTCAGCGCCCAACCATGTGGGTCCAGGGAACAGCTAAGGACAGCACATCAGCCAGAAGCCTGGTCCCTGGTCCTGAAAACACTAATAATCTGAACCAAGGAAACTTTGGAGATACTTGTCTGCATTGTTTATACAAAGACCTTTCAAACGTCAAAATTAGATGCACACTTAAGAAAGACTGCTAAGAAACAAACAATAGGAAGACAGTACAGCCATGTTTTTTAAAATCATGTGAAATAATAGTAAATAAATATTTAATACATGCTGGGCTGTGGTGGTACACTTCTTTAATCACAGCACTTAAGAGGCAGAGGCAGACAGATCTCTGTGAAGTGTAGGCCAAACTGCTCTACAAAGAGAGTTCCAGGACAACCAGGGCTACACAGAGAAACCCTGTTTCGAAAAAACAAAACAAAACAAAAAAAAAACCCCACAGAATTAATACACAAAGCTTGTTGTGCTTTGATTACAGTGCTATAAAAATGCACTCCTCTATGATCAAGGCCATGGGAGTGTTACACACTCAAAGTGACCAGGTGGCAGGAGTAGCTATTTTGGTTCTGTTACTTTGGTTTTGTGTTTTTGTTTAAGATAGAATCTTGTTATATGGCCCAGACTAACCTGATATTCACTGTAGTCCAAGTTGACGTTAAATTCACAGCCATCCTCCTGCCTCAGTCAGCTTCCTGAGTTCTGGGATTCTAATGTATAAGCTGCTATACCCAGCAGGAATATCTTAGTTTAATAATTAATGCTACTGTAATTTCCTTTTGTTTTTTGAGACAGGGTTTCACTGTACAACTCTGCCTGGCCTGGAGCTTGCTATGTAGACCAGGCTGATCTTCAATGCATGAAGACTCCCCCACTTCTGCCTCCTGAGGCCTAGATTAACTGGCAAACATTAAGTGCTAGATTAACCTCCTGGCGAAGTTGGCTTTTTAAGATAATAGAAAGAAAATGGTTGACTTAAGATCCAACAAGAGAAAACTAAGTCAAAAGTTTTCCTCCAGGATTTGACTGTTGACCCACACAGGAAGATGCCATTGAGCCCTTTCTGCCTGGCTCCTACCTCTGCATGGAAGCCACTCTTTCCACCCAGCCCACACGTATGACCAGAGCCAGGCACACCACTCTGGCCACCCTCCGGAGGAGCATGGGGGACAGCCCTTACATCTGAGGCTTCTTACACCACAGCCCACCATCTCTGTCTCTGAAGGACTGTTTTCCTGTTCATCGTGTTCCTAACCCCTCTTCCTTGGCTTGAACCTGCCTTTCTCAAACTGGGCCCCCGTGAGAAGTTGATACAGGCTCCTGGGTAAGCACAGCCTGAGAGCAGTGATGGTGGAGACCCTACATCATTGCCCAGCTACCTTCCAGCTCCACCAGGCACACAGAAGACTCCAGGATCAGAGATTCGTGCTTCCCGGTGGGACCCTTTTCTCTTTCTCTTTTAAATTTTCATTAGCTTGCATTCACTGTATAAAATAGCAGGTGTCATTATGTCACTTTATACATGCATGTGATATACTTTGATCATTTTCTCACACACACACACACACACACACACACACACACACACACACACACACTGTCTCTTCTCCTCCCACTGAGACCCTTTTCTTCTCAAAGCTTGCATGAATCGGCTGAAGGAGTAGATGAGTGGCCCCCACATCACTGGCAAGGACTTTGGTCCAGGCGTTCATCAGGTCCCTGTAGTGCAAATGGACCTCAGAGCGCCCCGAACCCTGCAGCCTATCAGCTGCCCTCTGGCCATCCTAGACAGACACCCTGCCCTCCTCCCGTCTCAAAGCACTAGCACCTGCCAGGCCACTCTTGCCAATGAAAGCCCACTCTGCAGATGCCAAGTAGAGTTCAGTACCAGCTGCCCCATCATGCCTGGCACTCAGTCATTTGCCAATTGAAGCCAGCAGGCTTGTAAGGCTTAACTGTGAATTTGCCAGCACCGGTCAGCTAACGATAACAGCTTATCTTGCTACACACAACACCCTCTAATGAGAGAGTCAACAATTGTCCTAGTGTTAGAAAGAGCTAAACCGGCACCAGTTTCAACAAACAGCAACTTTGCACAGCACCATGGCCCCTCCAGAAAGGAAGCCCGAAGCCACCAAAATCCTGCCTTACACTAATAAACCTGTTCCCTCTTCCTGCCAGAACCTCAGGGCAGAACCCATGTCACAGACCTGAGCCTGGCGTCTCCATAAATGGTCCTGAGGATGCCACACACGGGCGGGCGATGTGCTGCCCGGAGCTGAGTCAGTGCAGGAGCAGCTAGCTGAGTCCTCCCTGCTGCGGCTGGGGTGGGAGGTCTCTGCTTTGCATATCTGTGAGCAGGAAAAGTCTGGGCTGGAAATTCTCCTGCGAATACGAAATGCAAATGGAAAATTTCCAAAAAGCCCTAAAGACCTCAGGTAATGCCGATTATCCAAGGCAAAATGGATGTAGGATCCTAAACACCACGTCCTGGCCCTGCTCCCAGCCTTCACCAGAAGAAATGCAAGCCGGCACCGCTGCCCTCCTGGGCAACCTCACAAGATAAGCTGCTCTCCCACCAATGCCCGGGCTCCTCTGAAAGCCGAGCAGGGACTGGTGATAGCATCACCTTGGCTGCTTCCGGAATGAACCCCACTTTAGGACCGATGAGACAATAGGGCTCACCTCATCAAGGGGATTCACCTCAGCAGGCAATGCTCTGTCCCCTCATGCAAAACAACCCTCCTGAAGGCAGCCTACAAGTCAACAGGGAACCCAGAGCCCAGCAATACCTCCTCTGTCCCCTCCCCCTCAAAAAAGAGGAAAGAACTATGAACTGCTTCCTCCTTGGCCAGGAAAGAACAGAGCCCAGAGTAAGGGCAGCCCCAAGACAGAAGCAGGCAGGCAGCGGGGCTGCGGCTGAGGCAGAAAGTCTTATCCTATTCTTCCTTTTCTTCACTAAAAGAATCGAGCTGGCGCACGCCTTTAATCCCAGCACTTGGGAGGCACAGGCAGGCAGATCTCTGAGTTCCAGGTCAGCCTGGTCTACAGGGCCAGTTCCAGGACAGCCAGGGCTACACAGAGAAACCCTGTCTCAAAAAAGAAGGGGGAGGAGAAGGAGGAAGAGGAGGAGGAGGAGGAGGAGGAGGAAGAAGAAGAAGAAGAAGAAGAAGAAGGAGAAGGAGAAGGAGAAGGAGAAGGAGAAGAAGAAGAAGAAGAAACACACACATACACATCACTGGCCAACCTGACAAGCTCTGCCAGACTCCCTTCAAATACACACTTGACCACACTCGCAAGTACGCATACCACACTCACAGACAGACACACCCCTCACCTGGCCCACCCGAGCCTTTGCCTCCTTACCCCTTCTTGTCACTACTCACAGTATCTTCCCAGAGTGCACACTGGATTCTATCACTGTCCCTTCTTAAGTGACCCACAGAGGACAGCACAGACACAGAGCTCTGTGTATGCCCTGTCCCCAGGCTGTTAGGAGCACAGGGAGGCTCTGGAGAGACACACAGCCTTCCAGTGACTTCGACAAACTGTGTGGCTCTAGGAAATTCCCCTGAGTGAGATAGCTATTTCTACGGCGCTGTTGAAATCCTGGGGAGATGAGTCCAGAAAGGACAGGTCAGTTGTTTACCAGGAGGCTAGCTGTACCCTGTCTTGGGCCTGAGTCACCGCCTCATGTCCAATCGAGAGGTTGTGCCTTGCTGTTGCTGTGCCCACACTGTAACGCCTGTGAGCCCAGCTGACACATGACTCGCTGCTGCTGGGCTTCAGCAACCTGGGAGATTACAGTCCACCTGTCCACACCACCGTCCCACAAACAGTACAGACAGCAGGTGACACACAACCTGGAAGGAGGGCAATGTTTATTCACTAAATAAATAAATAAATAAATAAATAAATAAATAAATAATTCGATGTGCTTAGTGCATGGGGGAAGGGAAAGTTCAGTAGCTAAGACTGCTTCTTGCTCTTCCTGAGGATCTGCATTCAGTCCCGCCATGTACCTCTGCCCTTTGGAAACACAGACAACAGACAGACACACACACACACACACACACACAGAGAGAGAGAGAGAAGAGAACACATCTACACACACACACACTTGTTGCTCTGTCAAAAGACAAGTGGAACAAATCGTTCTCACTCTTGGTATTTTGGGAAGGGGCCCATGTCTCTAAGCCCAACACATTCAGGTAATCTTGTTCTCCACCTTTAGTGGAACTCTGGATAGCCTAAACAAAGTACATCTGTAGAATTCAAAAGGGAAGACGAGCTGAGGACACAGTGTTCTCTTAATAGGGATTCCCACACAGTTTCTACTAGCAGATAAGTCACGTGACAAGCCAGCCCTGCAGTAAAGAAAGCCACTTAACACATTTCACTGGCAATCCCACCATGGGGAAAAACACCTATTAATATCTCGTGGCATCAGAGCTGGGAAACGCCTTCCATGGTCTTCAGTTTCCAATCCAGAGAAAGCTGCCATCCTGAGGGCCAAGCTAAGGGTGTGAGGCCAACTCCACCTGGTCCTCACAGGGCAGTGAGGAAGCTCTGCTCTGACGACAAGGGTGGGAACACTGGCCAAGGGTCCTTTAGAGCTAAATGAACAGGAGGGCAGCTCTGTCTCAGGAGGACCAGCAACGTTCAGGACCTCACTGTTTACCTTAAGACTGGCATATTGCTGTTAGTGTGGCCCACATGCCTCACTGAACTGAGAAGTGCTTATCCCCTGCTCAAAGCCTGTGTGTGTGTGTGTGTGTGTGTGTGCGCGCGCGTGTGTTACACATGTACATGTGCGCTCATCTGAACATGTGGAGGCCAGAGGTTGATGTCTGCTTCACACCCTGCCTCCCCATACACACACACACACACACACACACACACACACACAAGTTGCTCTCCACCTTATCTTCCTGGACAAGGTCTCTTCACTGAGCTGGTCTCTGCTCAGCTAGCCTGGCTGAAGCTTCCAGGATCAGACTGTCCTACCCTCCTGGTGCTGGGGTTATGAGGTGAGCATGGACACACCCACTTTTTATGTGGGTTTTAGGTGGTTATGGGGTGAGCACTGGCACACCTACTTTCTATGTGAGTTTTAGGCTCTCATGATTGAGCATCAAGCATTTTATCCACAGAGCCACCTCCCCAGCATTCTCACTTCCTTCCTCCTCCCTCATGAATAGATTTCAGGGTACCCTATGATAGCAAGACCCCAAGGATCGTGGGTCTTGCATCTCCTACTCCAGAGACCAGAGTGTGTTTGCTTTTATCACTTAATTGCCCCTACATGGCAGCAAAGGCTGGAATCAAATTAGATCTCATGATGAAACAGGCCCCTCTGCTCTCTAAAAGCAAGGGACAGGCTTGCCTAGAGGGGCCATTTCCGTCTCCTCTCTGAGATGTGTGTGACAAGGGTTGGGCACTTGGTAAATATCACCTCCACACATATCATCTGTCTCATTTGTGATTATATCCCAGTGCTAAGACACTCTGCACACACACACACGGTGAATAGATGTTTACATAAGACAGCGAATGCCTGAATGGTCTAAGCAGAGGTATTCTCCCTATGGTGATCTCAGCAGCCAGCTGCGTGTATGGTTAGGAACACGGACTCAAGCCAGACTATCCAGCTTTGGATCCTGTTCTGTCACTTATTTATGTGGCCTTGGGCAGATGATGAAACTTTCCGTGGCTCTTTTATTCCCTATAAAAGAAGAGTAATAAAAATAGCAATGCCATGAGGTGCCATGATTAATCCGGCAGCACATGAGAAGTGCTTAGGCTCACCCCCAGCTCGGCACGTGTGTTTGGCAGGTATTATCTGTCAGCATCATGCTCTTCATCAGCGTCATGAGATTAAACACAAGAGAGTCCAGCACGGAAAACGGATGTGACTACGGCTCCTTTCATTTGGCATTTACCAGAACCCATGGTGGAGCTCTCCCAAGTCCCTGCCTGGGTATGGAGGAGACAGAAGCCATGTTTAAATGTGAAGCCAGATTAGAATGGGGGAAAGTCACACTCTCTGTCATTGCTACTTCTTAGTGACTGTGCTCATCCACGACTCCAGCCATCAGCCTGTGCCCTCATCAGTTCCTCATACCGTGTACTAAAAGGCAGCCATTGTCTCTTGTCCTAGAGGTGCAGTCAGCGTGTGGAGAAAATAGGAGGTTAATATACTTGGCAGCAGTACCAGGCCACTGAACTGCTTTAGGGGGAAAAGTATATTCCTGCTTAATTCTAAGCCCTCATTTCACTTGCCCAAGATACTGCCAAAATCAGAATTGACTAGAGGCCATCTGAAAAGTAACCCAGCAAGAGAAACAATAGGAAAAGCAAGCATTTTACCTCAAATAGCATGACATAGGTGAGAGGCTGTTCACCTCTACCCAGGATTTCAGGTCTGAGGCTGGGCTAAAGATGAACAGGACTAAAAGGTCACAGAGTCTCCCACCAACCCATCTAGAGAGGACAGGGTCCTACCAGCATCTTCAGAGCAAGCCAAGTCCCTCCAAGTTGCAACCTGGACAGGCCAACACACCCAACCCTACAGTCAACATTCCCACAGGTGGAGCTGATGATGGAACTGGAGCAGACTGAGGCTCTGTGTGCCTGGGCCTCACCTACACTCAGCATTGGCTCTGTATCCATGGGAACCATGTATGTCTTCTTGGAGGGTCCCTACTCAGGCCACAACTGCTCAGGACCACTATGAACCTAGTGCTGTCAGCTTTTACTTAGCAACTTTGTTTATTTCTCACCAAGACGCTTCCAACTACACAGTTTGGGGACGTTCTAGACAGGAACCGTCTCCTAGATCACAGTTCTCTGTCAGCCTAGACCAGCCAGCCATTAGCAGATCTGCTCGCAGAGCAGCTGCAGAAAGTTCAAGGGTGGAACCAACCTACCGGAGCACAGGGCTGCACTCCTCCTTGCCCAGTAACTGCAGAGGTAAGAAAGGAACCTAAAAGGACTCATCACACTACCATCCCGGCTATGCTAGAAGTCCACCCCGGCCGAACACACCCCGCGGGTCTCAGGCACCTAGAAACTTGTCCAGGAGCTCTAAAGTCAGCATGTCCTGCGTCTTTTAATTTCCCTAATTATCGTGAATCTGATCTAAGCCAGGAACCCGGGATGGTACAGGCTCACCGGAGGCGTCTGGAGCTCAGGCCACGGCTGGGTTGGGAAAGGCGGGACAGGGAACAAGCTCTGGGGGTGGGCGCCCCGGAGGTTCGGGTCTCTGAGCACATAGGGGACTGGACGGAGGGCGCCGGCCCAAGGTCAGCGGCGCAGCATCGCGCGCACTCACCGGGTTCGGAGGGCAGGGCCATGGGGGGCGGGGGGCGGCTGCAGGGTTGTAGCGCAGGTGCTGCGCCTGGTGGGGCGCACAGGGCAGCGGCCGCAGTGCACTGACGCCTGCAGGGCCGGGTACGCGGAGCTGGACCCGACCAGGCCGCGCTCGCAGCCGGTGCCCACCCCGCAGGAGCCGGCGCCTGGAAGGGACTGAGCTGAGCGCGTTGCGGCAGGGCCCGAGTGGCCCCGCAGAAAGAGCGCCGGCGGCCTGCGCAGTGGGATCGCACACTACCTGGAGGACCCGCAGCTACCCGAGGCGCTGGGCCGCGCTGCCAGCAGGAAACCTATGCACCGGGGCGCGGTGGCCGCCTTGTCCTCGGCCGGAAGCGAGCCCGGCTCCACCCGGGCTCCGCGGGGCCGCAACACAGTCCGGGGTCAGATGCCAGCAGGGATGCCCGCTCTGCTCCTTACTACTACCAGTCCAGCTGCAACGCCGCCGCCTCAAGGTGTTTGTCCACCTCCTTTCCCCCTCCCAACGAGGATTTTCCCCAGAAACGAGATTTTAGAGGCTCCGCTACTCTCCTGGACACTTACTCTCCGGAGCGAAACCGACCAACCAGTATTGGTTTTCCCAAGGTGTGGGTAGGGACCCTTGAATCACCTTCTCGCCCCTCCTCCCAACACACACACACACACACACACACACACACACACACACACACACACACACACACACCACACACACACACACACACACACACACCACACACCACACACACACACACACACCACACACCACACACACACACACACACACACACACACACACACACCTTCCCTTGCTCTCCAGCTTTTCTGCAGTCTGGTTTCTATGCCCGCCCTCGAAGTCCCGAATGACCTCCAAGTTGCCAAGGCCAGAGGGAGCGGTCTGTGCACCCTGGTTCACCTCTTCTCAGTACCAGAGCCTGCTGACCACGCCTTCCTTCCTGGAGCACAGCTCCCAGAGTTAGCACCCTGTCCCTGCTGCCCTCGCACTGGCACGCTGGCTTCCGGAGGCTTGGGTGACTAGTTTCTCAGCCTCTAAGGTCTGATTTCCATTATGCTGCTCCTGCTCCAGTGAGCCTCATGATTCCAGCTCCCGGGATCATTCGAGAAGCTCACTCAGAGGATCTAGGCCCACCCCCGTGGTTTTAATAGCCTCCTGCCTGCTAGTAGCTATTGAACCCCACCTTAGGCCCAAGATACTCCAGAGGACGCATCCAAACCAGAGGTTCCCAGGCTCAAACCCTAATGGCTTACCTGTGTTTCTAGTTTTGGACTGGTGACATCACCAAGTACCCACACTTTAAGCCACATTGGGGAGACATCCTGGACTTGTGTCTCTTTCACCAAGTTATTGCCACTACGTTTTTTCACTCATTTCACGCCTGTCTCATTTAAGCACCAAATTTTATTCTTTCTACTTCATAGCCGGATGCTTACAAATCTACTTATTTATAAATGATACACACATGACTGCTAATATACATTACAGAGCACACTAAAAAGTGTTAAAAGGTGTGATAAAGATGAACCAATAGTTAAAAAAAAAAATTAAATTAAAATAAGACAGGGGCCTCACTATGCAGCCCTGGCTGGTCTGGAATTTGGTAAGTAGACCTTCCACTGCTTCTAGAGGGATTAAAGGAATGGGCCAGGACGCCCAGAAAAGTATTTTCTTTTTAATGAATAGTATGCAGCATCTTTTTCCTTTCCTCTTTAAAATTGTCTGTGATCTGCTTGGTGAAAGAACTGTGATTAAGCTAGTTTTGCCAAACCCTGGTTTAACAGTTAATGAGACTACAGTATGTGTGTCTAAGTTCAATTAATAGCAGCAGTTGGTTTAATGGTTACTGTTTTGGGTTTTTTTTTAAGATGTATTTATTTTATGTGTGTGGAGGTTTGGCTCCCATGTCTGTGCATACCTGTGTGCCCGGTGCCTGAGGAGGGTAGAAGAGGGCGTTGAATCCCCTGGAACTGGAGTTGTGGGTGTTATGAACCCCTGTGTAGGTGTTGGGAATAGAGCCTGGATCTTCTGTGAGAACTAGTACTCTTTTTTAAAAAATATTTTATTAATTTATTCTTGTTACATCTCAATTGTTATCCCATCCCTTGTATCCTCTCATTCCTCCCTCCCTCCCATTTTCCCCTTACTCCCCTCCCCTATGACTGTGACTGAGGAGGACCTCCTCCCCCTGTATATGCTCATAGGGTATCAAGTCTCTTCTTGGTAGCCTGCTATCCTTCCTCTGAGTGCCACCAGGTCTCCCCATCCAGGGGACATGGTCAAATATGGGGCACCAGAGTTTGTGTAAAAGTCAGTCCCCACTTTCCACTCAGTTGTGGAGAATGTTCTGCCCATTGGCTAGATCTGGGTAGGGGTTCGAAGTTTACTGCACGTATTGTCCTTGGCTGGTGCCATAGTTTGAACAGGACCCCTGGTCCCAGATCTGCCCATCATAATGCTCTTCTTGTAGGTTTCTAGGACCCTCTGGATACTTCTATTTCCCCATTCTCCCATGTTTCTCTCACCTAGAGTTCCAATAGGATGTCCTCCCTTCTGTCCCACTTTCCTGGTAAGTGAAGACTTTCATGGGACATGCCCCTTGGGCTAGTGTCCAGATATGAGTGAGTATACACCATTTGACTCTTCCTGCTTCTGGGTTAGCTCACTTGTTATGATCATTTCTAGTTGAGAACTAGTACCCTGGACTGGTAGCCATCTCTCCAGGCCCCCGGCTGCTCTTATTTGTTTCCTAAGACGATTCACCACACAAAGATAAACAGAACTCTGTCTTTGCACTTCTTAAATTATAATTCTGCTTAAATAGCACCTCCCAACTTTGTAGATGTGAAGTGCTTAGGAAAACTTCTGTCCCTGAAGTCAGTGTTCTCGGTGAGGGTATCACCCCCTGTGAACATTTTAAGATTATAAAAAGTATGCTCTGGGTGTGGACATTTCTAGTCTGGACTGCTGCCTGGAGCCATGTTGACATTCAAAGACTGCAGAGCTGGCCCACCCCTGACCAGCTGCAGCACTTGAGAGAGGTGCCCCCTAACCCCACCCCAGGCAGTGGGGTGGCAAAGCAAGAGAGCTGGCCCTGGCGGTACAGGCACAGGGGAGCTGGTGGGCTGACCAACTCGGCTACCACCCAGGCCAGATCCAGGGCTTTGAACTGGCCCCTCCTCAACATCTCCCACGGAACTGCTGGAGCACGTGGAAGGGCCCAGTCCTGCAGAGCCAAAGATGCAGAGTCTCCGTGACACAACAACAGAGGAGGCTTTAGCATTGATGACGTCACAGAAGCTAGAAGCCTTGAAGCAGACCAGTGCCTCATTGCAGTAAACATTTCCAAGTACAAATAAGTTTGAACGAAAGAGTTTACTGTGTGACATACAATGACACACCACAGCTTCCATGATGAGATGTTTTCTGTTTGTCTATATGTTTGTTTTGTTTTCTTTGGGCGGGGGTGTTGCAAGGGCAGAGGATAGATGTATAGCAACAGGGACATGAGTGGGATTGGAATCCAAAAAGAATCAAATAAAAAGTTCTTAAAAAAAAAAAAAAGACAAACTATACTTTCAGAGCCGGGGAGATGGTGCAGTCAGTAAAAGTGCTTTCTTGAAAGCATCAGGTCCTTAGTTTGAGCAAATATCCTGACCCTGCACCACATAAAAAGCCAAGGGGTTGATGTTCCCCATAATTCCAGCACTGCAGAGGCAGAGGCAGGAGGATACCTGGGGCTTATTTGCCAGACTGTCTAGACAAATCAGCAAGCTCCAGATTCACTGATGACTGTGTCTCAAAAGCTAAGATGAGAGCAATTGAGGAAGACTCCAGACCACCTCCGGCTTTGACACACACATGCAGACTGCTACAAAGGGAGAAAGGTACACATTTCATTTTTCCATTGAACTTACATAACAGGAACAGTCCAAATGCCACTTTTTGTAGTGCATTTCTGTCACATGATTCACTTATTAAAATACCTCCTTTTTAAAAATCTCCCTTATCTGAAAGATAGTGTGTGTGTGTGTGTGTCTGTCTGTCTGTCTCTCTGTCTCTGTCTCTGTCTCTCTCTCTCTCTCTCTGTATGTGTGTGTGTGTGCGCCCATTCCCTCTTGTAACAGTTACCATTAAGCAGAGTTCAGCAAATTAGGGACATTTGCCCTTTGTGTTAACAAGACACATCTCTAAATTCCATGGCTATCAAGTTCTTGGACCTGAGACAGTCAGTGAACTTCTGAGCAATAACCAAGATTTCCTGTGTCCCCAGACATTTCATTATGAGGTATTGTAAAGCTTCTCCTGTGTTTTAAGGGTATTTCTTTCTTTAATTTTATTTTATTAATTTATTCATATTACATCTCAATGGTTATCCCACCCCTTCTATCCTCCCATTCCTCCCTCCCTCCCCATTTTCCTCTTACTCCCCTCCCCTACGACTGTGACTGAGGGGGACCTCCTCCCCCTGTATATGCTCATAGGGTATCAAGTCTCTTCTTGGTAGCCTGCTATCCTTCCTCTGAGTGCTACCAGGCCTCCCCATCCAGGGGACATGGTCAAATCTTAATCACTTTACTGACACACAGTGTCCTTGTTCTCCCTTCAACTTCACTGTGTCAGCTTGTCAAGGGAGGAGTGACTGGTGGGTCTCACAGAGCAATCTGCAGACAGCATGGCGGTCCTCACCATGGGATAAGTTGAGAACACACCCTTATTTTATAGACTGGAATTTACAGATGTTATCATCAGGAAGCTTGGAATCTTCTGGGCAATCAGGATCTCTCAACAACTGTAAACTGCCCTGGATCTGCCCAAGAACAAGCCTTTCAGCAGCAAGACATGGAAGGAAC
This sequence comes from Acomys russatus, assembly GCF_903995435.1. Classification (NCBI taxonomy): domain Eukaryota; kingdom Metazoa; phylum Chordata; class Mammalia; order Rodentia; family Muridae; genus Acomys; species Acomys russatus. The sequence continues at coordinate 60,277,794 of NC_067143.1, read as the reverse complement.
AGGGGCTCAGGACTCCTTAACTCTCACGGCTGAACCATTCCCTACTGATAGATGCGTGAGATGGAGGAGTCACTCCCTTGAATTGTTAATGCCCACGGGTGACCCTGCCAGGCTCTAATGGATATCGCCAATCCAATGGGCATACCGAGGGCCCTTGTAAACTAAATGCAGCAAAGACAAAATCAAGTCATGAATCTGGGAAAGGGACTAGCAGGGAGTAGGATTGAGGCAGATGATAGGGATGAGAGGAGTACCCAGAATGCATTGCATATGTTCAAAATCATCATAGAGCTAACTTGGTTACTAGAAGAGAGGGAACATGGTATGCCAGTTAGCAACTTGACAGAAATATGGACACATCTAGAAAGAGGGACTCTTAATGTTTCCATAAGATTGGCCTGTGGATTTTCTTGATTAATACTTGATGTTGGGAGGGCCTTACCCACTGTGGGCAGGGCTATCCCTGGGCTGGTGGCCCTGGGTGCTATAAGAAAGCAGGCTGAGCAAGCCATGAGAAGCAATCCAATAGGCAGCACTACCTTGTGACCTGCACCTCAGCTCCTGCGTCCAAGTTCCTGCACTGACTTGCCTGGATGATGGACTATAGGCTGAAAACCCTTCCCTCCCCAAGTTGCTTCTGGATATGGTGTTTTACCACAGCAACAGAAACCCTAACTAAAACACACGGCAAAGACAAGATGAACTATGCTAGCAACCTACACCCAAGCCTATACTCCAGGGCCTGCACAACACACCATGTATTCTAAATTCCTTTCTTTGACTTTTCCACGATGTTTCCCATATTCATTTCAATATGGCGCCCTTTATATACAACCATCTTCTCTCTGGACCAATACAGTCACTTTAACCATGACAAACAGAGTGGCTGTTTTCTCCAATGATGCCACCTGACATTCTGCCTTTCACTCTTAAACAAGAGCCTCAACGATTTCCATGGCCGAGGACAGGCCACACAAAGGCCTGAATTCTGTGGGCAGGGGTAGAGGAAGAAAAAGCAGAGCTATCTCCTAGAAACTTGTTGGCTCTGTCAGGGTTCCGAGTCTGCTGCTTATATTACCATCTGTCTTTGGGCCTTTTGCAGGGCTCTTTCCAAACCACCCACCTCTTATGAGAACAGCTGTAGCAGAGTCAGATAGAAAACCCGCCTATCCGCTGCTGGGATGGAAGTCATTTGGAAGATCTTGCCTCCTATACTTGAAAGCACCTGGACTAGGGTCCCCAAGCTCTCCCCCTCACCCCCACCCCCACCCTCACCCCCGCCGCCTGTGTAGGGTGGACATCAGACTGTGGGCTGAACTAGAGTGCCTATGTGAATTCATTTGGTAAATATTGGCGTGAGAACTCTATAAACAGAAATACATATAGTTTCTTTATTTTCCGTCTATGTTGCTGGGTCATTCTGCAAACCCTACTCTAAAGACCATTGATTGCATCCTTCTCCTCCACTGCCTCGGCTCAGCCTCTGCCAACACAGCCCCCTCCCCGAGACACCCAGCCCTCTGCCTTCCCTAGCAGCAGCCCAAACCAATCTTTTCTCCATGCTTCCGTTTCCAGGGGATGACGTGTTGCCTCAGTGGTTCCTCTCCTCCAATGAGCCGTCCTACTCATCAAGGTACCCATGATACACTGCGAGACTGAGGCTTGCCGAAGCAGTTTTAGATGCTAAGAGCTGCTTCCTTCCCACATAGCCATGCTCTCCCCTGGACAGTTGCCCCCGCCCCCACCATGAACCCCCCGCCCCCCAACACACTCAAGATGGATGTGGTGCTTCCCCAACACCTAGGATCTCTGTTTCCTTTCCCAGCTCCCTGTGCTAGAAGCCAAAACGCACGCCCCAGCCACAAAAGGGGGCCGTAGGGAAAGTGTTCTGCTTCTGCGTGTACTTCAAGGTGCTTTGACCAGCTTCTGTCAGTTCCCAACAGAACAGCCTCGGGGCTGCTACTAATTGAACGGAGTGGACTGAAATCATGGCATATGCTCTAACGACAGGGAAGAGACAGAGCAGCAGTACTACACAGTGGTTGAAGGAAAAACTGCCCAGGGCAGTGGTGTCGGCCCCTGTCATGGGAGGCCGTTGCAGTCTCCCACACTCACCTGAGATGCACACTGATTCCTTCTGAGGACTTAAGCTCCTTGGAGACAACAAACCAATCTGAGCAAGCTGGCATCTGAGTGGCAGAGGGCAAAGCGATCTTTTCACTAAAAAACCAGTCTCTGCTTTGTGAGGCCGGGTTCTAAGAAGAAAACAGGCCAATCTAAGCACTTTAGATCTTGGTGTGGAGAATTTGGCCCTGGTCACAAAGCACATCCTCTTGGGATTGTGACAGGGAGTGGGGAAGGGGTTCACAGGTATCACCAGAGACCAGGACTGGGAGAGGAAGAGGTCGCAGGGGGGCTCTGTTCAGTCTTTTTGGGACAGAGATATTTGGGCTTAGGCCCCTCACTTCTCTCTGGGTTGTACTGAAGGAGATCAGTGACTGGGGATTTGGGGCTGGAGCCCACAGTCCACGCTTCTCTTTGGTCTGAGAGCTCAGAGGGTGTTCATGCTCTTTAGGGACCATGCCCAACACACATATGGTTTCTTCGATAAATGAAATCTAACTAAATTAGGAGCCCCTTCCCCATTCAAGAACGGCCTGTTGTCACTGCATTCCCTCTGAGACTCAATCCAAAATCAAATAAACAGGAACAGAAACCTCAAACACTTTGTTTATTTGGCCCTTTCTTGGAACGGCCCTGGATCATCAGCCCTCAGTCTCCACTATCTCTGACTTTGTGGTTGAAAAGTTTGGTTTCTAATTCTAATATGGTTCCTATAATGTTTGGGACTAGGGAGAGGGAGGTGTGTAGAACTCAAACAAGGCTAGGACCTTTGCTTCCTAGAGCCCTGCTCACCATATTGATCAGACCAGCCACCATGCCACACACATACATATTCCCATTAGGCCATATGAATTCCCAGCATTCCTCCTTATAGTTCCAATCTTGGGCCATCCTCCTCCCCATAACTTGGCTCAGAACTGTGTATCTAACCATTCAGCAAACAATAAGAGAAGGGTTGAACAGAAACAGAAGTGTCTAACTGTCCTGTCACACACTATTTGCATCACATTTGGGTGGCAGGCTCCAGAAGGCTGGCCGCTACCAGTCCATCGTGTACATGTCAACACCCGCACAATCCATAGCACTGTGGTTTGTGCCAGGGACGCCTGGAAGAGGGCCTGCTTAGGTTGTACCCGAGAAAAGCATATGGTTTGAGCCCCTGAAATCCTTTAAGAATGAGGTTATCGCCTCATGAATAAAACAACTGTGGGTGAGGGAAAGACTTGCTTAAGACTTTGATGTGGCCAGACAGTAGTGGCACACATCTTCCACCCCGCACTCAAGAGGCAGAAGCAAGCAGACCTCTGAGTTTGAGGCCAGCCTGGTCTACAGGACGAGTTCCAGGACAGCCAGGGATGCTGCACAGAAAAACAATGTCTCAAAATGGCAAACAACAACAACAAAAACAATTTGATGTGGTTTGGGGGGGGTGGGGCAGAAACACTTTTAAGAGCCTGAGGTTCTGGTGAAACAGCGTCTCTGTACAGGACATGTGACTTATAAACTCACAGCAGCTGTGTTTGTCAGCACGCGATCAAGCCAGTCAACACTTCAACCCAAGGGAGGGAGGGGGCTCACTAGCCCGGACCCCTAGTTTAAGAGCTATTGAAGCTGAAGGCAGCAGGGGGAGAGTCAGTTTTCTTTAAGAGTTGGTTAGTTGTGCACTGGTAGGTGGCCCCACGTCCAGCACAAATTGGACTCAATAGTCATTTTAAAAGGGAAGGAGGCATGAGTGGGAGGTTGGGGGATAGTTCTAGAAGGAGTTGACTGGAAGAGTGGGAGGGCGAATAGGCTCAAAATTCATTGTATGTATGCATGAAATTCCTAAACAACTAATAAATATACTACATTAAAATTTTTTTGATATGATAAGGGCTAGGGGTATGGCTCAATTGGTAGTGTTTGTCAGCAAGCACAAAAGCTGGGGTTAACACAGCATTTACTAACCAAGTGTAGGCGTCACATTCCTCTAATCTCACCACTTGAGAGGTGGAGGTAAGAGTGTCATGAGTTCAAGGTCATCCTCAGCTACTATTGAATTCAAAGCAGCCGGATGCAGGAGGCCCAGTCAGGGAAGAGAAGAAGGAAGGAAAGAAAAGAGTGAGGGAAGGGAAGAAGGAATCAATTTGATACAGAAAATAAAATACAAAAAACAAAAACAAACAAACAAAAACAACTGAGGAAAGCAGGCATAATGGCACAGGCCTATAAACCCAGTGCCCAGATGATAGAGTTCCAGGCTAGCCTGAGCTCACAAACCAAGACCCTTTTCTAAAACAAACAAACAAAAAGTTATCACAATTACACAACAACATGAGCTCAACCAGCACTGCTGAATTGCACATGTAAAATGGTTAGAAAGGTAAATTTACCTTAGAGATGTTTTTCTATGATAAAAAATTATAAAATAAAATTAGTTTTATATCCTATTATGACTCATGTGCCTTTTTTGTCTACAAAAAATAATTTGAAAAAAAAATCACAAAAACGCAAATAACATTAAAGCCAAAACCTTGAAAAGGAATTTTAATGTTACCTCAGGATTCCACTGCTTCTCGCATCATTAAGCGTGAACAGGGCAGAGCAGATGGCTACTTCCCACAGTCCTTCAGGGCAAGGATGCAAGGCTACTCTGGCAAGTAGAGCAGGAAGAAGCACCATCCAAATAGGCCAGGCCAGGAACAGGAGGGCAGAGCCAGAGAAAGAGCAAACTCAGAAATGAAGACTCAACTGTCACTACGACACAGGTCCTCAGACCCTGGACTGCACTGCCCAAACCCCAAGAGCCCTCAGTGAGCAAGTTTCCATAGCTCATCGCTGTCTAAGGGATGGGTCCTTGGGATAAAGAAGTAAATCCATTAGGATTCACAGGCATTTATCCCCTGTCAGCTGCTCCCAAAAAATGAGGCCCTGACTTCGGCCATCTGCGAATTTCCTGTCTTCCCCTAAACGGCACATAATTCCTGCTCCAACCGGATCAACTCCCCATCACCTATGGCAAAGTGCAGCTCTTCAGATATTTTCATTTTCTTTTCTATTGTTTGTTTGATTGATTGAGACAAGGTCTTTCTTCATAGGCCTAGTTGTGCTGGAACTCTCTGTGTAGACCAAGCTGGCCTTTAACTCAGAAATCCACCTGTCTCAGCCTCCAGAGTATTAAAGACATGCACCACCCTGCCCAGCTCACAGCCTTTCTAAATAAACACAGTGAATACTTGTGCGTCAACAATTTAGTATTTCACAATGGTCTTTGGCAGCTAGCTTCAGCTGACGGTAACAGACCTGAAATAAGTAACGACCTAAACAATAAAAGAAAACCTTCTTTTCTTAATTAAGAGTTGAAAACTGCATACCACACCATAACCCCCAGGCTCCTTCCAGCCTGTTGCTTTGCTCACCCTCATAGCAAACAGATTTTGTTCTTCTGGAAATGTCAACAAGGGAGCCTTTAGCCATCACAGCTGTGCTCCATGGAGCAAGAAGTAAGGAGGGGTAGAGATTTGGAGGCAGATAGCATGGTGTGTGTGTGTGTGTGTGTGTGTGTGTGTGTGTGTGTGTGTGTGTGTGTGTGTGTAGACGCCAATGTCACTCAAGGGCTGATCCCTTCCTCAAGGTCTCTCCACGTAGTTTTTGAGACCCCAGGACTCACCAATTTGACTGGACTGCCTTGACAGAGAACTCCAAGGGTTTTCCTGTCTCCATCTCCCTGGTGCCGTGATTGCAGACACACAGTGAGTTCCGTGCCTGGCTTTTGCACATATGTCCTGGCTGATCAAGCTCAGGTTCTTTTTTTTTTTTTTTTAAAGATATATTTATTATTATGTATACAGTTTGTCTGCTTGTAGGCCAGTAGAGGGAATCAGGTTACATTATAGATGGCTGTGAGCCACCATGTGGTTGCTGGGAATTGAACTCAGGACCTTTGGAAGAGCAGGCGGTGCTCTTAACCACTGGGCCATCTCTCCAGCCCCAAGCTCAGGTTCTTATGCTTGCATGGACAGTACTTCACTGACTGAGTGGCCTCCTGAGCTCCAGACTAAACCTCACTGCAGGAAGCCACCATATTACCTTCTCACTGGCCGCTCACAGTTACTCTGTAGCCCCACTAACTAATGGCATATGTGTTTTGTTTCTTGTTTATAACTCCGCTGAGGCACTTTCCTTTCCGCATATAACTGCCACTGCTTTTCACGGCTAATTTGGTTGCACCAGGCCTAGAGTCCCTTATGAAAAGAGGCAGAGGAGAATGCCAAGCCAAGGCAGTCAAGCCATGTTCACACCTCCCAACTCCCCTCAGCTGACCTGAGTGTCACTGTGTCTGCGGAGTCGCAGACGCCACCATGAGATCCAAAGCTAAGTGAAACCATTTGGCAACTTCTCTCATGCAGTGAGGGTTAGGTCTGAGTTGATCAAAGCCCTCACTGCACTTCCTCACACAGCTCTGATGATACTGGCATCACACACTCCCTTTCCACTCTAGCTATGGTGGAAGGAAGTTTTCACTCAGAGAAATTCAGATCGCACAGACCTAAAGTCACCACCATCAGGTACTATGCTTTCCCTCCTTTCACTGAGGAGGCCAGTGTTAACCAGGTACTTGGAAGGGCCTTCAAACACATGGTCATCTATGAGGCATTTGCAGAGCACCCAGGACCTCAAGGGGCAATGGAGGGTAGAGTATAGTTCTTGCCTTCATGAAGGTCATCAGCTAATGACTGAGACAAGACATCAAACAGCCACCCCAAACCATGATGGAGAGAGGGCCATGAACAAAAATATGAGAGCGAAGCCTCAGGCAGGAGAAAGAAGCGCCTGTGCCCTGGGACAATGCATGCAAACAACACCTGATCTCATTTTGTCTCTCTCATGTATTTGTGACCTGACATTTTGTTGAGCTCCTGCAGTCAGGGCTGGGTTTGACGTGTGTAAAAGTCTTGCTTTGCTAAGAGGAAGTGCTACACAGCCTGAGTAAGCAAACCCACATCTACTGCTCCAAGGCAGTGTTGTTCAAAAACCAATGTTTCCAAACCCTGTCACCCTTCCAGCGTTCGTTAGATCTCTCACAAATATGTTTTTAAATTCCCCTTGCCCATTCTCCCTGGGGCCCCTGCTATTTTCTGTGTGTTTTCAGATCCTTCTGACAGAAGCATTTCTTCCATGTGTGGAGACACTGAAGCCAGAGGGGGTAGTGTCCTCATGCCTAGAGCTATTTTATAAGCACCCCAGTTCTTCCACTGTGGTTCTAGAGATGCCCACTTATGAAAATGCTCCGGGGTCAGGCACACCCACAACCTTCCCTAATAGGCAGCCGCTATAATTAATAACCCATGCTCCCGCTCCCCCTGAGCCTGGCCTTCTGTCAAGCCATTCTCCAGAGAGCAAATGCCACGGATCTAGCTGAGGTGACTGGCTCTGGGCTGCGAGCTTACTGCAGCAGCCTGGCTCTTGATATCACCACTGCATCTGTGACGGTTCATTCCATCAACTTGATTGGATCGATACATACAGTGCTTCTAGGAGAGTATTTCCAGAGAATGTTAATGCCACGCCTTCTCCTCCATGACTCTGTAGCCCCTGACCCCTGAGTCAAAACAGTCCTTCCTTCCTTCTTTCCTCCTGTGGCCTCTCTTGTCAGGCGTCAGACAGCATGAATGAAAAGATAACTCTAAACCTTAAAGCAGCAATCATGTAGCTGAGCCCATCTGCCCCTCTCATTTTGTCCTTCGCCTCAGCTGAGGACCCCCAAACAGTCCTGAGGGTCACCCCTTTGCCCTCAGACTTTCCTTTGTCTTTTCTTTTTTTTCACAGCTGGTGAGTGGTACCCAGTCAGGCTGAACACTGATGTCACAGACAGTTCCTACTGCAGCCCCATGTGAAGGCCTTTGACCTCCTGGTCCAGCTCAGCGGGCCTTAGCCCATCTTGAGGCTCACACAGCTGTTTGCAATCTATTTTCCAGAGTCTTCCAAAGAGGGAGGGGAGGGGAACAGGGACTCTTTCCCCAAGGCTCCCCAGTCTCCTGTGGTCACTCTTACAAAGGATACACAGCAGAGTGGCCCTGTACTCTCACAGAAGTTTCCATGAACTGCCTCACATTGCATCACATTCCATTACAGTCACCTCCCCTGAGGCTGAGCTAGAGCAAGTAGAATCTGCAAAACCATAGTCTTCAAGGGGCTTCTACAGCAGCCGTTCTCAACCCTTCTCAAACTGCGACCCTTTGATATGGTTTCTCAAGTTGTGGTGACCCCCCAACCATACAATTATTTTCATTACTACTTCATAACTGCATTTTGGCTACTGTTGCGGATTCTAATGTAAATATCTATGGTTTCTGATGGTTTGGGGGTTCGCGACCCACAGGTTGAGAACCCCTGTCCTACTGCTTTTGACATATAGTCTGCAGTCTACCTGCTGCACACATAACCCTGGTGCTGAAAGCATCAGGTTCTCCCAGCATGGTCATGGCCCGAATACAAGGGACATATTTGTCTGAGTAGTCACCACACAAAAGTATTCAGTAACGTCCTCCTTTCTGACCAGCCGAAATCATGCCATCCAGTTTGCCAGGGCGGGGCTTGTCATCTGTTTCGGTGAGGGTTGCTGTTGCCATGGTGACACACCATGGGCAGGAAAGGGTTTATTATGTGGTTTACACATTTATATTACTATTCATCGACAGAGGAAATCAGGACAGGACTTCAAACAGGGCAGGGACCTGGAGGCAGGAGCTGATGCAGAGGCCGCGAAGGGGTGCTGCTCACTGGCTTGCTCCACGTAGCTTGCTCAGTCTGCTTTCTTATGGAACCCAGGGCCATCAGCCCAGGGGTGGCATTGCCCACAATGGGCTGGGCCTTCCCTATCAACCACTAATTAAGAAAATGCTTTACAGGCTTGCCTACAACCCAGTCTTGAGGAGGCATTTTCTCAATTGAGGCTCTCTCTTCTATGATTACTCTAGCTTGTGTCAAGTTGACATAAAAATAGCCAGCACAGCATTCCTAAGCCCTTTAGGACTAAGCTAAATTGCGTTTGTTTGTTTTAACGTTTTGTTGATTCTTTGTAACTTTCACAACATGCACCCTAATCCCACTCGTGTCCCCGCCCCTTCATATCTGCCCTTTGCCTGTGGAACCTCCCCCAAAAAGAAAATAAAATAAGATAGAATAAAAAAAATTCTTGTCATGGAAGCTGTAGTGTGTCACACAGTATAACCTTTTGCCCAAACAGTTTTACTTGTAAATGCTCATTGCAGTGAGTCACTGGTCTGTTTTGAGGCCTCTGGCTTCTGTTACACTATCTGGCTCCTCATGGCTACTCCTCATAGATGTCCTGTTGTTGCCCTGTGTCGTGGAGATCCTGCAGATTTGGATCTGTAGGGCCAGCCCCTTCATGTATTCCAGCAGCTCATAGATGGGGTAGATGTTGGGGGGGGGGGGGAGGAGCAACTCAAAAGCCCTGGATCTGGGCCTGGGCAGGAGCTGAGGTGGTCGGCCCACCAGCCCTCCTGTGCCTGCACTACCAGGGCAAGCTCTCCAGCACTACCCGGGCTAGCTCACCCAGTACCACAGCTGGCAAGGAGCAAGGATAGCTCTCCTGCTCTTATGTGCCGTCACCACCGGAACCAGCTCTACGGTGCTGCCCAGATAGGGTGCAGGGCATCTCTGTCTTTCTCTCTGTCCCCCTGGGCCACTTCTCCCCTTTCCTTTTCTCCCCATTTTTCTACAATAAATCTTATACCGTCATGTTAAAGAAGAAGAAGAGGAGGAGGAGGAGGAGAAGGAGGAGGAAGCAAGTGACTATGCTTCGGGGCATGGTAGCGAACATCTTTAATCCTAGCTCTCAGACAGGAGAAGCAGAGGGATCTCTGGATTCAAGGCCAGCCTGGGCTACTAGTGAGTTCCAGGCCAGCCAGAGCTACATAATAGTATAGAGAAGCTGAGCATTGATTTAATTTAATCTTTTCTTTGAGGAGGAGGAGCTGTGAGTGCCCTGAAATAGGAGAGTTAGAAAGAAGGAACAGATTTCAACCTTTTTTTTTTTAATTTTTAAAGATTTATTTATTATGTATATAGTGCTCTGGCTGCATGTACACCTGCAGGCCAGAAGAAAGCATCAGATCACATTATAGATGGTCGTGAGCCATCATGGGGTTGCTGGGAATTGAACTCAGGACCTCTAGAGGAGCAGCCAATGCCCTTAACCTCTGAGCCATCTCTCCAGCCCCAGGTTCCAACCTTTAGAGGGAGACAGAGCCAACCCTGAGAACTCCCTGTGGGATGAGGGGAAGGCAGACTAAGACATCAAAGGAGGATCAGACGTGGAAGACATTCAAAGGAAAAAAATTAATACAGTCAAAATGATATTTTTAAAAGCTTAATATAACTGATAAAATCCGAGCATGATATATTAAAGAGAAACCTTGCAAAACTTGGTTCTTGCCAAAACTTGGTTCCAAAAACTCAGACATTACAAGAAAGAAAAACTACTAGCCAACATGTGAGTCTGAGTGAACACGTTTGCACACGTGGACCGGCTGTGACCGCTCCTCACCAAAGTCCTATCTGCCACCACACGCAGGGTCTGCTGCTGAGGCAGGAACATTGCCGTGAGTTCCAGGTCAGCCTGGGCTACAGAGTGAGACCCTGTCTAAAAAAAGATAAACAAAATCCATCACAGCGTTTCACCGGCCTTTTAGTCAAGAGCAGACATGCTTCCATTAGAGGGAGGACCTGTGGACTAAAATGGCAGGTTATCCATTGTCCTATGCTCATGGCAACATACAAACAACAGGCCGGGAACAGGATGTAAACTCTCAGAGAGGACGCCTGAGGCATCCATGGAGCTACTGGCCTGTAGCAGCACTTAGGTGCTACGCAGCCGCAGACTTTATAAAGCGGGACGCCCCCTCCCCCACCGTTTGCTGCATCCTCGCTCCTCTTTTCTGTGCAGCTTCCTCCTGGGCTCTTCTCCCTTTGACCACGTGGGAAGAAGAAACAGAGGACACAGGACCCCGTGGGGGCGTGAGGGGAGGGGGAAAGGGATGGAGGAGTTAAGGGGGCGGGGAGAATGACGCTTGATGCCTGAACTTGCTTAAAGGCTTAACTAATGGACTCCGGAGTTTTCCAGTCTTGTGCTTCGGCATATTTATCTTTATGCCGTTGATACATATTTATACTGTCTCCTCCTTTAGCTTCCGGTGTGCTTGTGTCTAGTGAGTTCCATTCTCCAGCGACGGCACTCAAGCCCACCGGGAGGAGATAGGGCTTGACTCACATGTGCTGTCTTTAGCCCTCTTGCCTGCAGCCTTCCCGGCGCAGTGACAGCTGGAGTACACTCAGTCATGTATTTTTCACGACTCATTTTAATCACCTGGAACTTTTCTTGTGCCAGTTTCACCCCAAGCCTTTATACACTCCCCACATCTTCCTGTCTTGGACCTAGAAGCAGTCAGCTCTTCCAAGTCTCGGTTCTGGGTTTTATTCCATACTGTTTAGTTTAATTTAATTTAATTTAATTAATTGTCGCAAAATGTGTTTAATATATCCTAACATACTGCTGTTTCCCTGGCAGAGTATTCTATTGTATGTAGACATCATGCTTTATTGTGTGTGCTGTGTATGTGTGTAAATGTGCGTGTGGGTGTGTATGCATAGTGTATTCATGCCTGTGGGGGCCAGAGGTCGGTGACAGGAGTCTTCTCCGGCCGTTGTCTGCCCTATTGCTGAACTTAAAACGTGTGTGTGTGTGCACGCGCGTGCGTGTGTGTGTATGCGTGTGTGTATGCGCGTGCGTGTGTGTATGCGTGTGTGTATGTGTGTGTATGCGTGTGTGTGCGTGTGTGTATGCGTGTGTGTGTGTGTGTGTATGCATGTGTGTGTGTGTGTGTGTGTGTGTGTGTGTGTGTGTACACATACCTGCAGAAGCTTGAAGAAGGTGTTGGACCCTCTTGAGTTGGAGTTACAGGTGGTTGTGAGCTGCCTGATGCCTGATGTGGGTGCTGGAAATTGACCTCCGGTCCTCTGTGAGAGCAACAAACACTCTCAACTGCTGACCCATTCACTCCAGCACCCAATTTTATTTATTCCAAAACATTTCCACCAACCTCTCCGAAGAAGCCCATTCTAGATATTTATAGTCAGTGAATTTGTATGACAAATGGCTTCTGGTGTCTGGTTTCTATCACTTAATATTTTCCAGGTTCATCCATGGTATCTTACGGAGCTGAATGGCTTTCTTTTGTATGATCACTTCGTTTTTGGTTTACTCATCTGCTCATGGATATGTACATTGCTTACTTTAATTTTGAGGAAGTCTATTTTTTATTTTTTTTTAAAAAAGAAACTATTATTCCATTAAAAGGCATGGAGATTTACACATATTCCTTTCTGGGAATCTCGTCCTTTTAACTCCTACATCCGGGCCCTTGACAAATTTGAGCTAATATGAATAAATCTGCCAACATACCGTTGTGTGCAAGTTTTTCTGTGGATGTATGTTGCATTGCTCTTACACAAATGCCAATGCCCAAGAAGGAAATTGATAGCCAATACATTAATTCTATGTTTAGCATTTTTAAAAACTTTCAGACTGTCTTCTGTAGTGGCCATACCATTTGACATTCCCACCAAAAATCATGGGGGTCCCAACCTCCCCATATCCTCAGCAGGCTTTGTCATTGTCTTTATTTGATTGTGTCAATGCTAGTGGGCAGAAGCAGAAGTGGCATCTCAGTGTGGACTGATTAGCACCTCCCTGCTGACTGCAGAGACAGCATCTTTTTGTGTGCATATTGTCAACTCTACATCTTATTTCAAGAAATACCTGTCAAAACATTTTCCCATTTTTTAATTAGGTTATTTCTTTTTATTGTTGGTTTATGATGGTTCTTTACGTATACTGGGTACTTGGCCCTTATCAGACATCATTTGTAATCAGACTTCTAAGTGTGTTCTCTTCTATGTGCTGTCATCTCACTTGTCTCTTAGTGTCTTTTTGGGACCCGGGACTTTAAGAGAGTCTGTTTATCGTTTCTTAAAAGAGAAAGCATTACGAGGTAGAAATGTGGCTTAGTAGCTAAGAGCACTTATCGCTCTTGTGGAGCACCCAGCTTTAGTTCCTAGCACCCACATCGTGGCTTACAACCGTCATAACTTTATAATCTCAGCCAAGGCTACCAGGACTCGTCCTGTTTTATGTAACAGTGTTATCGCTGTACCTCTTATTCTTAGGTCTTCAATAAAATTATTGTTGTTGTTTTGGCTTTTTGAGACAGGGTCTCTCTGTGTAGCCTTGGCTGTCCTGGACTCACTTTGTAGATCAGGCTGGCCTCGAACTGCCTGCTTCTGTCATCTGGGATTACAGGCTAGCTCCACTGCACCCTGGCTTGCTTTTTTTTTTTTTCCCAATAAAATTTGAGATAATTTTTGTATGGGATGTGTGAGTCCTGCTTTATTCTTTTACATGGTTATCCATTCATTGAAGAGACTACTCGTTTTTCCCCCCAGGATGCTCTTAACATTCTTGTAGAAAATCAGCTGAATATAATGTGAATATGAACTTACTGTGGGACTCTGTTCTGGCCTCCGACTGCTGTACACCAGCACAACTCTTTTGGCGATTGTACTACTACTTTGCCAAGTTTTCAGGCCAGAGAATGTGAGCCCTCCAAATTTGTTCTTTCTCAAGATGTCTTTGGTTATCCTGGATCGTCTATTTTCCACATAAATTTTATTATAAGCTTGTCAACTTCTGTGGAAATCCAGCTGGGGTCTTGATAGAGGCTGGGCTGAACAGATCCGTCTGGCGAGTGCAGCCATCTTGACAGTATTAAGCCTTGGAACTCATGGATACATGTTGAGTCGTCTCGGGTTTCAAGCATAGCCTGTCGTTCTCTGAATGAAACACTGTCCTTCCCTTATAGTCACCCCAAGATAGTTTACGCTTTTGCTGCCACTTTACATGTATTGAGGGTTTTGTTCTGTATTGTTTTTATGACCTGACAACTTGTCTATTCTGAACAATGTTAGAGGTGCTCTTGACAGCTTTTATGCTCCTGTGGGTGGTTGCAAAGTTCTCTTGTTATAAAGTTATTTATTTATTTATTTACTCAAGTTCATTGCTATTCAAGCCTGTCCCTGTTGATCTGTCCAGTTACCCTTTGTGTTCCTCAAACTAGGGTGTTAAATTCTTTACATATTAGTGTATAACTATTTTTTTCATTTGTTTCCAGTTTTGCTCCATATATTTTGGGTTACATTATTGAATGCACAGATGTTCAAAGTCTTATTATATATTTGTGATGCTTTGACTATTTTATGATTACAAAATGGTCCAACAACAATTTTTGCCTGGGAACCTATTTTGTCTGGTATTAGCCACACTGGCTTCTTTTCAGTTACTGTTTGCACCATTAGTGGTGGTTTGAGTGAGGATGCCCCCATAGGCCTCTTTTTGGATGCTTGGTCCCCCCCAGCTGGTAGAACTGTATGGAGGAAGGATTAGAAGGCGTGGCCTTGTTGGAGGAGGTGTGTCCCTGGAGGTGGGCTTTGAGCTTTCAAAACACTGCCAGGCCCAGACTCAGTCTGACACTCTCTCTCTCTCTCTCTCTCTCTCTCTCTCTCTCTCTCTCTCTCTCTCTCCTTGCCTTCTGTTTACAGATCAGATGTAATCTCTCTGCTACTGTGCCAACTCTGTGCCTGCCCACTGCCATGCTCCCCACCATGAAGGTCATGGACTCACCCTCTGAGACTAAACAAGTCCCCAGTAAATGCTTAAGTGATTTTTGTTTTAAGTTACCTTGGTCATGGTATTTCATCAGAGCAATATGAGAGAAACTAAGACACTGTTCTTTTTCTTTCAGTATTTCTCTTTTAGGGAGCTTTTGTGTTATTGTTTTAATTTTATCACAGGTGTGTGTGTGTGTGTGTGTGCGTGTGCGTGTGCTCACGCACGTACACTCATGTCACAGCATGCATAGGAAGGTCAAAGGACAATTTGCAGGAGTTGGTTCTCTCCTTCCACCATGTGGGTCCTCGGGCTCAAATTCAGATTGTCAGACTCGGCAGCAGGCTCCTTACCCACCAAGCCATCTCAGCAGCCCATTCTCAATTTGTTTCTGTCTTTGAAGCTAAATGTACATTTTGTTGAGCATGTAGTTAATTACCCATTCTGCAAGCCCCTGTCTGATTTTGCTCTGAGTTTGACTCCTTCATGCATTTAGCAGATGCATTATAACAAATCTAGTCTAAGCCAGCTGAGGCTCACTCCTCTCCCGTGTTAGCACTCAGCAGAGGTTGGCAGTTCCACTGCTTGGCTATCTCCAAACAGCAACTGCTCCTCACCTGTGACAACTCAGCCAGCTTAGAGTCTTCTGATCCTGGAAACAGGAAAGGGAGAAGAACGGGTGAAAGGAGTTTATGCCCAAAATATGGCACAGACCACTTCCCACCATCCTACAGTCCAGACACGGTCACACAGCTTGACCTCAACTGCAGTATCTTTAAAAGATCCACGGAGGCCGGAGAGATGCCTCAGCAGTTAAGAGCACCTGCTGTTCTTGCACAGGGCCTGGGTTCGGCTCCCAGCACCCACACAGCAGCTCACCACTGTCTGTAACTCTGGTTCCAGAGGGCATGGCACTTTCTTCTGGCCTCTCCAGACACCAGACATGCATTTACTTACATGCACAAAACACTCAGCCGTAAAAGAAATTTTTCAGAGAGAGAGAGAGAGAGAGAAAGAGAGAGAGAGAGAGAGAACACAGATATTTGGTGATCACTCGTAATCTTCACTGTGCCCCTATTCCCTACATATATAGTAATTCACATTTGAAAGAAGAGAGGGGCAGCTAGCATTCACTCTCTTATGAGTACAAGCCATCCCAGGTACTAAGAGGCGTCATGAGTAAGCAATGCTGTCTCTGCAATTCATCGTTCTGGGCTCAGATCCTGAACCTGCTATTTATTATGTTACCTTGGGCACCACATTAAGCCCCGTAAGCTCTGGTTTCCCCATTTATGAAGTGGGGATTAAGTATTATTACTCTGCCGCTTAGGTTTATTGTCAAGATGAAGTGAGGCTATCCCTGCACCCAATGCACAGTAAATGCATGCCAAGGGCTGCCTCTTATAGCTGAAGAGGGGGAGGGAGCATGAGTTAAGAAATAAAGCTGTGCAGAGAATGTCATTGTTGTTAGTGAGGTGACCCTCTGCACGCCTGGCTCCAAGCAATGGCAGGAAAAGCAAATGGTCAGACGGGGAGGCGCCAATAGGCCCATCTATGTGATGAGCGGGCACTTGGTAATGGCTTTGCTCTCATAAGTGTGGTCCAGGCCTCCATGTGCTCTCCTGGGGAACTGAGAACAATGAGGCTTAATGGAAATACAATTTAAATCTCCATCACATCCCTGTTCACGGGAGCCTGAGACTGTCCGCACTTCATGCAAGCTTGCATGGTCCTTAGACTGCCTCGGAGAGTCCAAACCACATGACTCCAAGAGCCTCAGAGAAAGAGTCTGAAGAAAAGCCAAAGTATGAGGCTTTCTGTATGAATGAGTAGCTACTAGCCTTTTGACAAACGACTTAGTGAATCTGCTTCTCTGAAAACACCTCCCACGTAAAGATAGGCATCCTCTGCAGCATGGGCCTGAGTTACAGGGTCCTTCAATTTGATATGACTCCAGAAAGCCAATCAGCATCCCATCCCCAGGAATGTGACATTTAGAACAGAAACATGGGGCACTGGGGAACCCTAGGACTGCATCAGATTTAGCCCCTAAGTCTCCTTTTCTAAGGCACCTACATAGCCAGGCAAAAATTGTTCCCTTAACATTTGTGTCTTGGCATACCCCAACAACATGTCCTTGTCGACTTAACAGGCCAGAGGCCTGTGAGGATTTTTCTCAAACTGTCTCTTGCCAAAAGTATTAAGAGAGTGGCAGCCACGGGGCCCCAGGCTGCAGGCTGTTGGTAGCTAGGTAGCCGCCTATGCCGAAAGGTCACACGGGACACAGCCAGCTCCAGCGCTGTCACTCACCTGTAGTTCCTGCTGAGCCTGTGAGCAGGCCAGAACCATGCCACCAGCCAGACCATGGCAGCTGCCTTCACTTTGAAATGAATCTGTGGGAGTGCTGAGGCCCTGCTGCCTCCCCCCCCACCAGTCACAGATAAAAATACTCTGAGGGGCTTGGCCTCTCTCTGTCCGTCCTCAAAACATTCACATTCTCTCTCTCTCTCTCTCTCTCTCTCTCTCTCTCTCTCTCTCTCTCTCTCTCTCTCTCTCTCGATTTTCATAAGTAGATTGCAATTTTTGTTTTGGTCCATTTCCTCAAGCCAAAGACATCAATAACCGCAGAGAATCACAAAGGAAAGGAAGCCCTGATAAATAGTCATGTCCCAGGCTCCGGCCCAAACTCCTGGGGAGACTGTCTCTCAATATCTGTTCTGAGCGTCAAACCACACATTTTTAGTTCTAACTGGATGGGTGGGTGGTGGCGGGGGGAGTGGGAGGGGTTGGGGGTTGGGGGTGGAAGGGGGGCAGAAAGGCCTTCTCTACAGACACATGGTACAAATAAAAACAAACGCTTAACTCCTGAGTATACTCAAACACTGGCCATTTTGGTGATCCTGAAATACTTTTTCTCATCATAAGCAAGTAACCAGCCCTGCACCAGGTGCTCATTAGATACCCTCCACCCCAAGACTGACGCTGACACCACCTACCTGCATTCTGTGTCGCTATACCACCTCCGAGAGGCCCCTCACAAGTCTGGGCCTCTAAAACTTCTGTCTGCCTGGCTCACCATTGGGAGCCCCACAACCCTTCCCTTTGGTTCAACTAAATTTCAAGGGGGCAGGAGTGCGGGGCGGGGGTTGAGGGCCGCGGGAGCACAGAATGTGGAGACCTCGTCTCATGACTGGATGTGTTGTTGGCCCCTCAACAGCACTCCTTCCTCCCAAGAACAAGACTCCCCTCTGAAGTGGGGGTACACTATGATTTGTCTTAACCGCTAACTTAATTGAATTTAGAATCACCGTGGCAACACATCTGTGGGTGATTCCAGAAAGGCTTAACTGGAAAGGCAAGACCCACCCAGAGTGTACCCAGAACTGGGGCCCAGGACAGAACCGAAAGGAACAGAGGAGAAAGCCAGCTGACCACCAGTTTCCCATCCTCTGCTTCCTGGCCAAGCTGCTCTCCCCACCGTGCCTCCCCCCACCATGGCGGACTGTGCTGCTCTTAACTGTGAGCCCAAAGAGACCCTCCCTCTCGTAAGTTGCTTGTTCTTAGGTATTTTGTGGCGACAACTGACATGAAGTCTCATGGTTCGTCATCAGACCAGGTGGGTGTGTATGCTGGTCAGCTCTTGTCAACTTGGCACAGCACGGGCCCTTGAGGAAGCAGGAGCCTCAGCTGGGAAAAAGTCTCCATCAGATTGGCATGTCTGCAGGACATGTATGTGATTGATGACTGGTATGGATGGGGCTAGGCCTGTGTGAGCCGTGCCACCCATGGGCAGGTAGTTCTGGGTGGTGTAAGAAGAAAACAGGCTGAGCAGCTATGGAGAGAAATCCAGTAAGTAGCGTTCCTCCGCGGCCTCTGTTTCAATTACTGCCTCCAAGTTCCTGTCTTTAGTTCACTCTCCAAGTTACTTTTGGTCCTGGTGTTTGGTCACAGCAATTGAAACCAAGCTAGGACAGTATGTCATAGAGTCCTGTGTGGTTACCTCTTAGATAGGAGGGGTGGGGGAGGATGGGTGTAACTTTAGGTTCCTATGACCCTGCTTTGAGGAGAAGAGATTCTAGCTCCTCTGGCGTGAGGAGAAGAGCTTTGAGAGTCCTTGACTTGTGAGGGTGCTTGTTAATGCTGGGGCTGCCTTCCACTTTCGCTCTGCATCTGGCCCTAAGATGCTTTAGGAACCGAAGACCAATGACCAAATACTATAATCTTACTGTTTTAGACACTTGGGAAATATTATGGGCTATGCGCCACAAACCATGGACAAAATCAGCCCTAGGTGTGTGGATGTGAGTGAGTGGGTGAGACAGTGTTACAGCCTTTTTAATCCTTCCTCTTAAAGAACTACAAAGGCAAACCGTGCCACCTACCAGGACTCTCCCACACGAAGGAGATCTGGGAGCTAGTGGCACCAGTCTTCCCTCTCTGATCTCTTTGTCCCTCCCAATTCTTTTTTTTTTTTTTTTTTTTTGGTGGAGGGGAGGGGGTGGAGGGTGGGGGGGGGGGAGTCCTCTCCTCACAGGTTCACAGGTGCACTCAATGGAGCTGTCTAGTCACATGGAAAATTACTCCCAGTATGTTGTAAAGAGTCATGGAAAGTCACAGAATGTTACAGTACAGGAGTTGGGCTGTTGGGGACAGAGGAATGGAGCAGCCTCTTTGTAGGACGGTACCTTCTGTACAGTCACTCTAGCTGTCACACTCCCCAGTGTCTGTTAAAGTGACTCTTCAGTGTCTGTTCACTAGGCTTGTACAGACTCAGCAGCCTGCATGGTGTGACGGCCTCAAATGAAGCAAAACTGCCAGAGACACACTTAGGAAGGCCTTTCTGCCCACACCTCTAGGAAATATCCCTGCTCCTGGTCTCTTTAGTTTGCCTGGGTCACTCATTCACGTAGCACACAAACATTTATTGAGTACCTACTGTATTCCTAATAGTGTAGTAAGTAGAGACACAAAAAGCAAACGACACAAAGAAGGACCTTTCTCCTCAGAGTTAACTGAGGAGGAAGGTATTGCATTTGAGACAGGAGCTCACATAGCCAAGGCTGGCTTCCAAGTTGCTATGTAGCCAAGGCTAGCTTCCAATTTGCTATGTAGCCAAGGCTAGCTTTGAACTTTTGATCCTCTTGCCTCGGTCTCTGACGTGTTGAGATTTCAGAGTTAGTGTTTTAATAGAGAGAGGTGGATGAAAAACAAGTGACGAAGGATGTGAACAAAATAATTCTGGATGATTCTTACAAGGATTTTGTTGCTGTTTTGTTGTTTGTTTTTATGGTAATACTAGGTAGGGGTCAAACCCAGGGCCCAATATACACCATGAAATAGTCTGTCACTGAGTTACATCTCTTTTCTGTGTTTTTACTGTTGTCTTGTTTTGGTTGGGTGGGTATTTTTGTTTGTTTGTTTGTTTAACCCAGGGTCTCACTGTGTAATCATGGCTGGCCTGGAACTAATAAAGAGCCACCTGCTTCTGCTCTGTTTCTTTGGTTGCTTTGGTTTTTTGCTTTGCTTTGTATGTTCATCACATGCACGCGGTACCCTCAAAGCCAGAAGAGGGCATCAGAGCCCAGAACTTGAGTTCCAGATGGTTGTAAGCCTCCTTTGTGTGGGTGCTAGGAACCAAACCTGGTTGCTCTGAAAGAGCCACGGGTGCCCTTAACCGCTGAGCCACCTCTCCAGCCCCCGTCCATGCTTCATTTTGAGACAAGGCATTACTTTATAGCTCAGGCTAGTCTGGAATTCACTATGAAGCCCAGGCTAGCCTCAAACGTGATTCTCCTGCCTCCACATCACTGGTAACTGGGATTGCAGGCATGCATCACGACATCCAGTGCCTCTTCTAGGAATTATTTGAGCAGAAGCAAACACAATGATGCTCGAGAGATGATTTGGGAAACATTTGCCCAGCCTGGCTGGAGCCGAGTAAGAAAGGCTCTCCCCCAATAACGGATGACAACAACTGTGTCTGAGACCAGCACTCCTAGCAGGAGTCGGTCGAGGCCTAGGACTGGATTAGAAACAACAAGACTGTCACCATGGCTGAGGCTTGTGAGCCAGGGCAGGTAAAAGATGGCCACCGGGCTTTCTTTACAAGGAATCAGTTTCCGAACCAGGGTGTGGTACAACTTGAGAGGCACATTAAATGGTCTCACTCTGACTACTGAGTGGGAGGAGGGTCATGGAGTGTGAGAAACAGTGGTGGAGCAGGGCAGCCAATCAGAAGAGAGACAGCTGCAGTGGTCAGAGCAGGTAGGACACAAAGGTTGCATTGACAAGCAGTCAGCAAGGGCAACAAAGAGTGCAGAGCAGCCAGTCAAACAAGATCTAGGCCCAAGCCTGTCACCCTGGCTTCTTAGAGCCTCAGGCGGGAGAATGGGAGGCTCAAAGCCAGCCTGGACTATACAGTAAATTTGAGGCTAGCCTGGGCAACTTAGTGTCTCAACAAGTAAAAGGTGGCATTGGGATGGAGCTCAGTGGGAGAGGCTTGCTAACATAAGGGAGGGCCAAGCCCTAGCACCACAGAAAGAAAACAGTGGTGAGGCAGACCTGTGGGAGGGATGTGTTGGCATGAGGAACAAAGGACTAGTGGCCAGCTGCCTGAAATGCTGTGGAGTGACCTTGAATCAAGAAGCAGTGAAGTGACAGGTGAGGTAGTTTGTGGGTTCCTGACAAGAACAGTTTTGAGGGATTGATGACGATAGGAAATTGTGCCAAGTGTGACTAAGACTTCTCATTAAGCAAGGAGGTGGAAAACCCATGGTACCCCCGTTCATTTCTGACGCCCACTAAAGTAAGATAAGTGATATTTAGTGTGAGGAAATGTGTGTGTGTGTGTGTGTGTGTGTGTGAGAGAGAGAGAGAGAGAGACAGAGAGACAGAGAGACAGAGAGACAGAGAGAGGACACCATGATGGTCAAGGACAAAGGACAGACTGGAGACGGCAAACATTGTCAGAAGAGAGAGTGGCCAGACAGTGACAGGTTGAAACCAAAGCTAGTGGCCAGGTTAGACAGTGCTGGCAAAGAAGCCAGTTGACAAGAGAAAGCATCAGAAGTGGTTAGAGACAGAGCACCTTCAGGTACTGACCTTCAGCAAGGAAAAACTACCCTAAGTCTTAGCCCATCCTAAGGCTAAAGGTTGCCTATGTTACCCAACACACACACACACACACACACACACACTCCCCTCATTGCCCCAAACGCAAACTTGGCTGTATTCAGATTCAGAATCACTATGGTTTGAATAAGAGTGGCCCCCAGAGGCTCAAGTATTTGAATACTTGGTCACTAGGGAGTGTGGCACGACTTAAAAGGGTTAGGAATCAAGGCCTTGTTAGAGGAAGTGTGTCACTGGAGGCTGGGGGAGGGGGGCTTTGAGGTTTCAAAAAGCCCATTCCAAGGCCAGAGTCTGTCTCTCCCCCTGCTGTATGCAGATCCAGATGTAGAGCGCTAAGCTGCATCTCCAGCACCATGTCTGCCTGCACGTTGCAATGCTTCTTCCCTCTGGGACGAGAATGGAGTAAACCGTAAGCCAGCCCCAGTTCAATGCTTGCTTTTGTGAGAGTTGCTGTGGCCATGGCGTCTCTTCACAACAACAGAACAGTGACTCAGACATCATGGTCTCTGGGCTGCAGTGTCAGACAGAATGAAAAGGAGACAATGAGCCGAGCGCCTCTCTGCCTCAGTGGACACACATGACCAGCTGATATGACCAGCTGCCTCACACTTGACCCACCCATGTTGCCATATGAGCTGTGAGCCCAAAGAAGTGCTCTGTGCGCTCTCTCTCTCTCTCTCTCTCTCTCTCTCTCTCTCTCTCTCTCTCTTTATGTCTGTCTCTCCCTCTCCTGTGTCTCTATCTCTGTGTGTCCCTCTCTACTCCCTCTCTCCCTCTGTGTGTGTGTCTCTTTCTGTACCGTTTCCTCCCTCCTGTCTCCCTCCTGTGTGTGTGTGTGTGTGTGTGTGTTTGTGTGTGCGCGCGCGTGCTTGTGTGATTATAGGCATGTATGTGCCACCACAGTGTGTATGTAAAGGACAGCTCAGATGTCACTCTTCACCTTCAGCTTGTTTGCAGCAAGGTCTCTCGTTTACTGACAGCTTCTAAGGCTTCACCTGTCTCTGGCCTCCCATCTCATCAAAGGCATGCTGGGATTGCAGATGGGCACTTCTGAGTCCAGTCAACCACTGGTTGAAACAGGCCCTTATGCTGTGTTCCCAGCTGTCTTTCTTCCTTCAGCTGCTTCTGTCAAGCTTTTTGCCAGAGCAATGAGAACGTATCTAATGTGCTGCCTTAAACATCACAGGCTCGACCCCGTCATAAACAACCTGCTACATGCAGAGCACAGCACCATGACCAGTACTCCCTCACCTCTCCACAAGCCAGGCATGCCCCCTTCCCCAAACTCATTTGTCTCATTTGCAAAGTGTGGAGTATGGCATGAGATGGAGCCAAGGAGGCCAAGGCTCTGGGAGCAGCCTGGACATGCCTGTTAAATGCGTGGTTTCTGGAGCTGGGGCATGGTGGCACATACCTGTAATCCCAGCACTGGGGAGGCAAAGGCAGGTAGATCCCTGTGAGTTCAAGGCCAACCTGGTCTACAAAGTGAGTCTAGGACAGCCAGGGTTACACACAAAGAAACCCTGTCTTGAAAAACAAAAACAAACAAACAAAAAACTCCAACCAAACCAAAAAAAAAAAAGTGTGGTTTCTGTAAGGGTTCACTGTTTTCTTAAATAGATCTGTAAAAAGTGTTTTGGGTTTTTTGTTTTGTTTTGTTTTGTTTTTTTGTTCCTAATTACACATTTGTTTTAATATAAGCATAAATAGAGGTGGCATATCACACTGGCACTCCAGGGACAGGGTCTGTTTTATCCTCACTGCTTATCTGGGCACAGCCAGCTTCTAGAAGGCTGCCCAGTGTCCTTTGAGAGAGAGAGGAACAAACTTGTTGGAGATGGAAGCTGGAAGCTGCGGCAACAGCAGCCCAGGCCAGGGCCTCAGAGGCCCAGGCTGCACAGCTCAGCCACCAGCTGTCTGAAGCTCCAAGGTGACCACAAAATCCCGGGCCCCAGAGAGGTCCCCTTCCTGGACCTCAGACTGTCCTTTCCCACAGCACTTACTCCCTAGAGCCACAGCAGAGGAGCCCTGAGCACCACAGAGGCAGAGGCTGGCAGGCTAAGCTCTATAACTAGTGCTTGGGTGCTTCTGAAACTCCACATGCTGTGTGTTCATGGCTGTCCCCCGAGATAGGTCGCTGGCTTCTCTCCTTGGTCCCCAGAGCAGAGACCCCAACAAACAGCTACTAAGGGTCAAAGCTGGGGCAGAGAGACTGAGATCGCTCTGCCTCTGTCTCAGGCTACAGTCTTTTTTTTAAATCCCTGACTTTGTCCCTGTCCTGGTCCCCATCCCTCTCTGCCTTGTGGTGTTACAAGATTCCCTCCTTGGTCTCCATCCCATTCTACCCCCTGATTTCCTGTCAGTAAACATGACAGGCTGTTCTGGAGTGTAACAACAGGCCGGTATCCTATCCCAAGTGGCCAAGGGCCCCTGAGGACAGGCAGTGAAGCTGGCTATAGCTTCTAGTTTCCAGTCAGGCCTGGGCGGTCCCCCTACTGAACTACTGACTCTGTTCCAGCTAAAAGACACTATCAGTGTCTATTCAGGACTCTGCCCTGTGAGAGATACTAAGGGACAACTCTGGGATACACACAGCATGGCCCAGCCCCTGAGGGGAGGCAGGTCTGAGGAGTTATTGGCTGCACAGAGGCACCTGGAGACTAGACAAGTGGAAGGGAAGGAAAGAAGGAAGAGAGGAAGAAATCAGGGTGGCCGAGCCTGCTGTGACCTCGCCACCCCCAACATTATCTCTGTGTGATATCAATTCCTGATTTCAACAGAAACTCCCAGTAACAAGACCCACAGACCACACATGAGTTCTGTGACAGGGAAGGGAGTAAGACAAGGCTGGATCTGGGAGCCCGGGACATGGGGCTCTCACAGAAGACAGCAAGCCAAAACAGTGGAGAACTCTGTGGCTATTTTTGAGTGGGGACTCAGCACCATGCACTCTCAGAGACCCACTAGACCAATCCACACAGCGTAGCCTGCATCCTGGGTCCTAGAGGAAATGATGTGATTGGTAAGCTGCCTTCCTGGAGGTGGTACCTGAAGAGCTCCTACTCTTGAGTCTTACTCAGATAGTGGCCCAACCTATGCCTTTGTACAGACCTCATCCATAAGGAATTTGATAGCCAGTGTGGCAGCACACACCTGTATCTCCCAGCACCCGGGAGGTGGAGGCAAATGGATTGAGAGTTTTAGGCTAGCTTGGAAGACAAAGCAATTTCCTGTCTCAAAAACAAAATAAAAAACACTACAAGGCCGGCCTATGCCTACAGTCTCAGTACATGGGATGCTGAGGCGGGAAGATCATTTGAGTCTAGGATGCCAGTGCTAGCGTGGGAAGCACAGTGAAACTCTGTTGCAAATAAACAGCAACAAAGTCAGAGATTAGTTCTTTTTGACCCTTCACACTTACAACCTGGCTGATTGCGTGTGGTTCCAGTTTGTCTTTGAGGGCCCTTGTGTTTAGAGTTGGGTCCATAATTTGGTGGTTTAGAGGTGCTTGGTCCTTTAAGAGGTGGGACTTAGTTGGGATTCTTAGGTCTCTGGGGGAGTGGCCCTTAAAGGAGATTAAGGTGGGTCTAAAGGAGAGATAAACATGTTTTTTTTGTTGTTGTTGTTGTTGTTTGTTTGTTTAGATCACAAGTGGGGAATGAGAAAAAGACTGTGAGAGAGCAGGTGATGTTTATCCCCTTAGCAGTCAAACCACCATGTGGGGGAGATTGGTTATTAAGCAGCTGAAAAACATCCTTGAACAAATGCTGAGAGGAGGTATAAATGTGAGCCAAAAACAAGAGGCGGGGCCTTTGGAGACTGGGGCTAGTTTTAGCTGTTCATCCATCGCTCACTTCCATGCTCCTAGAGAGAACCGCTTGAGGGAAAGCTTTGGGGCTCCTGGCTCCGGCTGAGGTTCCAGGTTCTGGTTGCTCTAGGTTCCAGTGGAAGAAATTCTGCTGATTAAGCTAGGAGAATCGTTCCTTGGAACTGATATCCTTACAGCTTCCTTATTGTATTCTTTAATCTTCTTTTCCTATTGTTTAGGTTAGTTGGGTTATACGTGAGATACTCTCAGTTAACAAGTTCACAATAAAATATATTTGCTTAGAAAATTGAGCCTACATGGGTCCTATGGGACCTGAGGTCACACAAGAGTTATGAGAGTCAGCTTGAGCCAGGCGTGGTGGTCTACACCTGGACTCCTAGCTCTCAAGAAACCAAGGCAGGAGGACTGCTGTGAGTTTGAGGCCAGCTCTAACTGCACAGTGAGTTCCATCAAACAGAACAAAAAAAATGACAAATGTGCTTGGCCCTTAAACAATTCACTTCCTGGCTTAAGAGATAATCTCTTGGGCACAGAGATTAACAGCACTGGCTGCTCTTCCAAAAGTCCTGAGTTCAATTCCCAGCAACCACATGGTGGCTCACAACTATCATTACAAATGAGGTCTGGTGCCCTCTTCCGGTGTGCAGGTCTTACATGCAGGCAGAACACTGTATACATAATAAAGCTTGTGGGGGTTTTCTTTAAAAAAAAAAAATATATATATATATATATATATATATATATATATATATATATATATATACACATACACACACACACATACATACATACATAATCTCTTTCTTCCACATGTTCCTGCCATTGATGCCACCCAGTGGGACTTTTGGGTTTTGTACTTGAACTCCAGAAATGTGAGCTAAATGAATGCCCCCCCCCCTTTTTTCTTTATAAAATTTGCCTGTCACAGTCCTGTAAGCCTGATTAACATGGTTCCTGACAGGACTTTATGCCAATTTATGGCCCTCTTTTACTATTTTAGTTGTGTCATGACCCTAATGGTTTGTGAAAACTTATTTGAAAGTCAAATTCGCAAGACTAGAAGTCCAACAGTCCATTTGTGTTAAAGATGGTAACTGTGTTAAGAACAGTACTCAAAGGTGGGTGTGGTGGCTCACGCCTTTAATCCCAGCACTCAGGAGGCAGAAGCAGGAGGATCGCTGTGAGTTCAAGGCCAACCTCGTCTACAAAGCGAGTCCAGGACAGACAAGGCTACACAGAGAAACCCTGTCTTGAAAAGCTAAAAGAAAGAGAGAGAGGAGAGAGAGAGGGAGTGAGAGAGAGGAGAGAGAGGGGCGAGACGGGAGAGAGAGAGAGAGAGAGAGAGAGAGAGAGAGAGAGAGGGAGGCCATGTCTCAAAAACCCCAAAATAAAAGAAGAATAGTCCTCGGCTTCTTCAGAGGCTGAGAGAACTGCTGGGTTTCCTTCAAAGCTCATAGGAGCTGAGGCCTCTTAATACTGAGAGGCAGACCTGTGAGAGTCTCTACACTGATGCACCTTTCTAAGTCAGGAGTTGGTAAACTACTCCTGCCAGACAAACCATGCCTGCCAATGTTTAAAAATAGCTTTTATAGTTTTTCAGTGGTTGGTGGGAGGGAATTAAAAGAAAAATAAGACTTGGGAGCTAGGGATGTAGGTCACTTGGTAGAGTGCTCACCTAACATGCAGGAAGCTGTGGCTTGATCCCCAGCACTGTCCAGCGTGGTGATGTACCCCTGTAATCCCAGCATGTGGGGGGTAAAGGCAGGAGGAGCAAGAGTTGAAGGTCAACTCTGGGGAGATGGCCCAGTGGTTCAGAGTGCCTGTAGCTCTTCCAGAGGAGCCAGATTGTGTTTCTAGCGCCCACATAGCAACTCACAATGGTCTACAGCTGCAGGTGCAGGGGGTCCGATGCCTTCTTTTGGCCTCCCTGGAATGTACGTAGTACACAGACAGACACACATGCAGGCAAAACGCCCACATACACAAAACTGAAAGCTAGTTTAAAGAATTCAAGATCATCCTCAGTTACAGAAGCTTGAGGTCAGTATGAGCACATGAGATCCTCTCAGGAAGGGAGGGAGGGAGGGAGAGAGGGGGACAAGGGAGAGAGAGAGGGGGAGGGGGAGAGAGAGAGGGAGGGAGAGGGAGAGAGAGAGAGAGAGAGAGAGAGAGAGAGAGAGAGAGAGAGAGAGAGAGAGAGAGACTGTTTTGGCCCATGGAAATTCCATGAATTCAAATCAACCTTCAGAAAGAAAGCTGCTGTGTCCTCTCCAATGTCCCGTGAGCCTCTCTGAGGTCACCCCTCCGCCCCCCACCCCATGCCACTGACCCAGACAACTCTTCATCTGCTTTCCATCAGTACAAATTTGTTATTCCTTCTCTCAAGCTTCAAGTAAATGGAGTCATGCAGCCTGTGCTTTCTGCGTCTGGCTTCTTTCAGTCAGGATAATGTTTTTGAGACTCGTCCATGTTGTATCAATACCAGACCGGACACTTCTGCTTTCGCCTGTGACTGAGGAGGGGAGCCATGTCAGTTCTGAAGGCGCAGATCAGGACTCCGTGTGACCAGGCAGGACGAGAGTCACTCGAGGTGTTTAGATTTTCTCAGCCCAGGAACACTTTTGGTCACAAGATGGATACTCTTGTGTGTGGTCCACAGGGCAGCACATGCCACCACGTTATGAATTTGAGCAGGAATTGTTTGATGGGCATATAGCCCATGTCTATCACAAGAAATGTCAAGAGTGTGGTTTTTGTTGGAAAAATGAGAAGAGAAAGTTGTAATGACCTTCAAACACAGCTTCAAGCACTATATATTTTTGGGTGGTTAGAAATTTACTTGTAACAGGTGGCACAGTCCCAGCACTGGGGAGGCAGAGGCAGGCAGATTTCTGTGAGTTCATAGGCCAGCCTCTTCTACATAGTGAGTCCCAGGCCAGCCAGGGATATTCAGTGAAACCTTGTCTCAAAATAATTGCTTTTTAAAATTATGCATATGTATGTGTGAGGGTACCCATGGAGGCCAAAGGCATAGGATTCCCCCAGGAGCTGGAGTTACAGGGTGTGAATCACCTGACAGAAGTACTGGGAGCCACACTCAGGTCCTCTGCAAAGGCACCATGAGCTATCAACCACTGAGCCGTCTTTCCATCCCCTGCTTATAAGTTTTGTCTCATCAATTTGTTTTAATGAAAGTGCTTGTCACTTATGCTCCAGAAAAATTAGAAGAAATAACAGTGCCATTTCAAGCTTATACTTAGATACAAATAGGTTTGGATTTGTAGAAGGGTCATGTTTAGTAGGAAAATGATTGGAATTCTTTCATTTAAACTTTCACATAAACTCCAACTCCTAAGTGCTTCCTTTATTTAATTATAAACATAATGAATTTTTTTTTTTTTGCTAAACACAGGCACCCCCAAATTTCCTTCAGCTGGTCCCATTATGACATACCTATATTCTCTTACTCTATGTGAGCAGTGAACTGGAAGCAGGGAAGTCTCAGCCCTGGAGACCAGGAGAGAAATTCCAGCTCTGTGGAGCAAGCTGTCTTGCTAAAGAGGTCCCTCCTGCCCCCTAGTGGTCACTTTTGTACATGGCTTTCAAGAGGAAAATGTGATACAGGCAAAGGTATCATCCTGGTTACTGAGCATTGTGCTTACCATGGGTCCTGACCGGGAGTGGGGGTGGGGCGATGCATGCATGCCTTCATAGGCATCTTCCTGTTGGTCTACAGTCCCTGGGGTGAGCCTGTGGCTCCTCTCTATTGATCCCATCACACTCTCTGCCTTCATCTTCATTACTACATCATGAACCAGATCCTATCTGCAGCAGCCAGTGAGGCCACCCTTGAGCTTGGTGGTTATCCCCTCTTTCCTAGGCCTGACAGACTTAAGGATCACAGGAGCGAGAGGAGAGAGTGGACCTGGAAGGAAAACACCCACCTTTGAGTAATTTGATACCAACAGGCAGACTCTGGGTCTCAGGCACTTACGAAATTTGGGGTCCCCTTAAAACAGCAAAAGGAAAGAGCTGTGCTGACCATAAGCACTTACTGCACCCTCTTTGCCTGGGCAGAGACCCAGCCTTTTCTTCACTTGCTGCAGCACAAAACAAGTAGTCCACAAAAGAGAGCACAGAAAAATCACACTCACTTCAGCTCATAGATAAAGCATCAGTTTTAAGGAATCTGTGTGCTGGGTAGTTTTTTGTCAACTTGCCACGAGGTAGGGTCACCTGAGAAGAGGGAGCATTGACTTGGTTGACCACTGCTGTGGAAGGAAGGATCCATCCCACTATGAGTAAGGCCACCCCTGGGCAGGTGGCCCTGGACTGTCTGGGAAAGCAAGCTGAGTGAGGCATGGAGAGCAAGCTTGTGGGCAGCTTTCCTGTGTGGTCCCTGTTTCTCCTTCTACTTGAGTTCCTGACCCGCCTCCCTCAGTGCTAAGCTATGATCATATGTGTAAGCCAAATGAGCCCTCGGGTGTTTGTCACATCAACAGAAATCAAACTATAACACCAAGTATTGTTACAGAAGTGAAAGGTACGTGGAACCTGTATGAAAATCGGGACATGTCAAAGATGATGGTCATTTATGCACACAAGAAAACTGGGGGACACCCAGATTTGCATTTGAAATGAGGACAGTAGGTTCCACTCTGAAACAAACTGAGCAAACTGCAGAATCTGTATGGGATGGTCTCCACACCATCTCATCTCTGTCCTCATCTGCTGCTCTTGGGAGCCTCTTTAGGCTGGAAGTCCAGACTCCCTGTCCTATCCAGCCTTCCTCTCTCCAATGGAGCCCCATGAGTCCACCGGGGAAGTGCTGTCAGAAGTAATGACAGAACCCGGGAAAGGCAGCTTGTATGTTAGGATGGACGTCAGGGTGTTCAAGGTTTCTCCCTCAACCTTTCTTTCCCAGTGGGACTTCAGCAGAACCCCAGCATGTTTGACAAGTCCAAGTCTTGGTACCCACCCTTCTCCCCTGAACTGTGAGCCAACTTACCTTGGGCCACAGGGTTGGCAGCAATTAGCCAACATCATCCTAACGAGAGATCCCTGTAGCATGACAAGGCAAGGACAATGGTGCCCAGGGCTCTGATACTGGCCATACCCAGTCATGGGTCACCAGGCTGTTGGTGTCAGGGTTCATGAGACCTATCTAATTGCACAGCTGCCACTGACAGGTGATCCTGGAAACCACTGTGACCTTCAGAGAGATCCAAAAGGGGCTTACCCTATCACCTTGGTCTTTCAGATGAATTTTATCCTGGGTTCTCTATCACATATTAGTTTTCTGGTTATACGAAATCAATAAATTCTAAACTGGCTCATTAAAACATAAAAAACTTAAAAGTAAAATAAGTTAAAGAGAAAAAAGTTTCAGGCAAGCCTATATACAGGGTGTAGAGATGCTTTCTTCTCTTTTAACATCTATCTCAAGTTCACATCTAAGGAAAATGGCGACTGGCAACTATGTGCTTCATGTCCTACACACAAGTTCAATGCTCAAATCTTGGCAGTTTTCTGTGAGAGACCAATGTTGGTAGCTGGGGGAACAGCTCAATAGCTAAAGTCCTTACCACACAAACAGAAAGACCTGCTCCTGGCTTATAAAAAAAAAGCCAACCATTATGCTGCAGGCGGGAGAGCTGGCCTCGCCCCTCACCTGGGCAAAGCGAGGGAGCTGGCCCTGGTGGTGTGGGCACAGGAGAGCTGGCCCTGCCGGTGTGGGCACAGGAGAGCTGGCCCTGGCGGTGTGGGCACAGGAGAGCTGGCCCTGGCGGTGTGGGCACAGGAGAGCTGGCCCTGGCGGTGTGGGCACAGGAGAGCTGGCCCTGGCGGTGTGGGCACAGGAGAGCTGGCCCTGGCGGTGTGGGCACAGGAGAGCTGGCCCTGGCGGTGTGGGCACAGGAGAGCTGGCCCTGGCGGTGTGGGCACAGGAGAGCTGGCCCTGGCAGCGTGGGCACAGGAGAGCTGGCCCTGCGGTGTGGGCACAGGAGAGCTGGCCCTGGCGGTGTGGGCACAGGAGAGCTGGCCCTGGCGGTGTGGGCACAGGAGAGCTGGCGGGCTGAGCAACTCAGTTACCACCCAGGCCCAGATCCAGGGTTTTGAGTTAGTCCACTGCAACATGAAGGTGCTGGAGTGTTTGAAGGGGCTTGATCTACAAAATCAAAGCTGCAGAATCTCCACAACACAGGACAACAGGCTATCTGAGAGGAGTCCCAGTGAGGATCCAGTATTGATGATGTAGTTGAAGACAAAAGGCCTCAAACCAGACAGTGACTCATTGCAATGGATATTTGCAAGCTGTTTGGCCAAAATGTTACACTGTGTGACACGCCGTGACACGAGGCAACTTCCACAGCAAGATTTTTTTTGTTTTGTTTTGTTTTGTTTTGGTTTTGGTTTTGGTTTTTTTTTTTTTGTTTTGAGGGAGAGGTTGTAAGGGCAGAAGGAAGATATGGAAGGATCGGGAGATGGTTGGGATTGGGGTTCATGGTGTGAAATTCATAAAGGATCAATAAAAAGTTAAAATAAATAAATAAAAGGCTAACCACGGCACATGCATTTGTAGCTCAGCACCATGGAGGTGAGGATACGTGAGTCCCTGAGGTCCCTGGTCGCAGCGTACTTGAGATTCAGGCCAGAGGGAGACCTGAGTTAACAGACAAGGTATGGGGCTGCTGGGATGGCTCAGCAAGGAAAGGCGTTTGCTGCGCTAACCTGGCAGCCTGAATTTCTGTCCTCAGGATCTACACTAAGGACAAGGAAAGAACCAACTCCACAAATTGACCTCTGACTCCACACAAATGCCACAGGATATGCACACGTGCACACGCATGAGAGAGGTTGGGGGAAGACCACCCCTGGAACATGCATATCTCTGCACCCATCATCCAGAGCAGGATATGGTCCAAAGCAGCTAGGCTATGCTGTCCTCTGAGGTTTGGATGCCAAGTTGCCTCTGGCAGCCCCAACTCCAAGAGAACCCAAAGAGCCTCTGGCTACTAGCTTCCCTGACTCTATGTCTGCCAGCCTGCAGATGCGAGTCATCTTATGGGGGGCCCCCAGGTATAGTCTGTGAAGGACTTGGAAGTCTCAGGGCAGGATTAAGACCAGTCAGGAAGACAAAACCTCTCTTTCAGCTCCATCCTAGGTGGCTTTGTCTGTGGAGGCTGCGCTGAGTCTGAGATTATACTCAATAGGAGATTTGAGAGTCATCAAAAGGCTCTTGGGTGGGTGGATAAGAGCCCAAAGATGCAAAGCGGTTTGGATCATATCACACAGCAAACACGGAGCACCAGGGCCCCAGCTCCACACCTCCCTGTGCCACCTGGATCCAGGGGGCCAGGCAGCCTTCAAATCGGCAGGGCCATCCGGGAATCCTGGGTAGTATCAGTCTCCGTGCTGCTGTGGAGCCAAGCCTGCACTCCTGTGCCCTGAGACAAAGCAGGGGACTGGGGATTAGAAACCTGGGCACAGTGAGGCAGAGCCAGCACCTGGGGAATATCAGGAGGCTCACACTGGTGCCTCAGATTGAGGCCAGGGAGTCAATGTCAGTGAATCCTTGTAGAGCAGCGGAGAGGAGAGGCAGAAGGAGCCAGCCCATCCCTGACAAAGCCCAGAGCCCAAGGTAGGCGAAATGGGTGGATGTGTCGCTAAGTATCGCGACTGGTATTTCCAGGCTCTTGGCATCTTACTCAAAGAATTGTAAGGGCACATGCAGACAGCAAAGCAGCAAGAAGTTTTATTTAAAGCCACAGTACAGGACACACTGCAAGGGAGCAGCAGGCTGCTTTGGCTAGAATGTCCAAGAGAGTGTCAGGCTGCTGTTTGGGGCCTTTTATGGATTCGTGAGGAGTTGATTGATAGGGGTGGGGAATGGGTGGGTGCACAGAGTATGTAAGCTTTTGCTGCCATGACTGTAAGTGGTGGATACTCAATGATATAAGCCTCGGCTCACTAGGCGTGTCCTTTCCCGTGACTTCTCTGACTTTAATCATATGCAAGCCCCATTATGCATAGGCATAAGATGGTAAATAGTGGTTTTCCCTATTTCCCTCAAAGAACACAGTTCATAGCCGGGCGTGGTGGCGCACGCCTTTAATCCCAGCACTCGGGAGGCAGAGGCAGGCGGATCGCTGTGAGTTCGAGGCCAGCCTGGTCTACAAAGTGAGTCCAGGATGGCCAAGGCTACATAGAGAAACCCTGTCTTGAAAAACCAAAAAAAAAAAAAAAAAATATGTGTCACTAAGAACACAGTTCATCTTGCTGTGTACGCACCAAAAATGAGTTAGACCCTGCCTCCCATTCCCTGATATGTTTGGGGGCATGTTTGAATGGAAATCAGATATTGCTATAGGGTTGTCAAGGGAAAGCAATTCACTCTATTGCTTGAAGTGCAGTGCCTCTGTTGCTCAAGGCAGGGGAGAGTGCCAGGTTGCTACATACATTGAAGGAAAGGTACAGGCACAGATAGCCCAAGCCAAGCAGAATCTCAGGCTGCGAAGTTTTTCCTTGTGTTTTCCTGCATCAGATAGGGGCTGCTTCCGGTCTCCAACGCCCTTGGCAGTGCTCCTGCTAAGCCTGGCATTTGTCCCCACACCACGGGACTGAATTAAGGCCGGCAACACTGATGCAAGCAAGCATCCAAGATGGAAGATGATAAGCCAGGACATCAGACGAAAGATCCAGAATTTTCATGAAAGCAAGAAGTTAGCTGTCTGGATCACCATGTATCCCAGGGTCTAGAACACAGACAGACATGCACTAGGTACCCAATAAACAGCTGAGTCAATCTGTCCCTGTGGCTGCAGGGGGACAATTTTTTTTTATGACTCTCACAATGTACTGTACCATCTTCATATAACAAATGTCAAGTCAACACATGGTGGTTGGTTAAGAACTTACTGTTCTCAGAGCTACTGCCCACCCCAACTAGAACATTTCATCCTTAGTCTTGTTGACTGATACCCTCCCCCACCCAAAAAAAAAAAAAAAAAAAAAAAAAAAGAACTGGGCCAGAGACCAGGACATTTCAGTCTTAGGAACAGCCAGCAGCATCTATGAAGGACAGATGTGTAAAAGCACTGTTCAGAACAGTCTCACGTTGATCCTCCCATGACTGTCTCCATCTATAGATATAAAGATAGCTGTGGTTGGTTGGTCACAGGTCACACTGACATGTATTTATCTCATGACTGGGGTCTCTGAAGACAGCTCTGACTCCCCTGCAATGTAGGTAAGAGGCAGCATAGGGACCCTGAGGGGTTCCCTGCTGACCCTTGAGCTCAGGCCTTCTCCTAACCCTTATAAATGGACCATTCTCCCCACCCCACCCCACACTGGAGGCCACTGGGTCCCAGATTGAGTATCATTGGATGACTGTCAGTGGGGCTACTTGGGCTTTGGCAGATCTTCCATCCTCACCTGGCTTTTCTGTGACCTTTTTCTATAACACAGCAAGGACTAGCCGGGAAGGGCTTTTCAGTAGAAGTGGGGGTTAGGAAAGCCAAGATGGCACAATAGAAACAAAAGGAGGGCTTACAAACGGCCCACAGGAGTGTGGGAAAGCGCTGGCCACCAGTAATCATCAGGAAAATGTCAATCAGAACTTCAGTAGGGTACCAGCTCACAACCTCTAGGGTGGCTAGGATCTAAAAGATAAAACAAAGACAGCACATGGCAGCAAGGAACTGGGGAAAGGGAGAACTCTTTGCACACTACTGATAAAGAAAAAAAAAAAATGGTGTAAACACTATGGGAAACAACACAGAGGTGCAGCCAAAGATTACAACTAGAATTGCCATACGCTCCAATTTGCCAGCTTCTGGGTACATACCCAGAGGGAGTGAAATTGTCACCTTACGACACCTGCATCCCCCATCCCCACTACTCATAATAGGCAAAACATGGAAACCACTTAAATGTCCATCCATGGGTGACTGAATAAAGAAAAGTGTGTGTGTGTATGTGTGTGTGTGTGTGTGTGTGTGTGTGTGTGTGTATACAATGGAACTATTCAGCATTTTAAAAGGAGATCTTGCCATTTGACATGTGTGAACTTAGAAGACACTGAGCTGAATGAAATAAGCCAGACAAACGAAAAGAGATATTGCTTGATGCCAGTTATGTGTGGGATCCTGTTTTCTAAAACTGAACATATAGAGCTGGTAAGATGGCTCAGTTGGTTAAGAGAGCTCCCCTGGTGACCTGAGTTCTGTTCTTAGAATGCACTGCGCAGAAGGAGGGAGCAGACCCCTGACCTCTAGAGTGGTTTGTATGCATGTACACCTGCCCGCCAGAAGAGGGCACCAGGTCTCATTACAGATGGCTGTGAGCCACCATGTGGTTGCTGGGAATTGAACTCAGGACCTCTGGATGAACAGTCAAGTGCTCTTAACCTCTGAGCCATCTCTCCAGCCCAACATACACATTCTTAATAAATAAACAATGTAAACAATGAACATACATCAACAGGAGAAGTGTGAGTGGTTGAGGGGCTTGAATCAAAGGGTACAAAGTTATAGGCTTTATGGGACAAATAGAGGGAATCTAATGTACACCAGTTAACAATACGGTACACTGGAAATTTGCTGAGAAAGTAGAATTTAGGTATTAATCTAAAATTGGAAGAAGGAGAAAGACAGACTGGTTAACATACTATGGCTATGTTAATTAGTCGATGAATATGCATATATGAGATATAAAATGTCATGTTGGACACTAAATTCATACAATAGGAAAAAGGATCAGAGGACAGAAGACACGTAGCTTCCCACTTCCTCTCCTCCCCACTGCTCTCTTTGGAGGAGTCCCAGACACCTGGGCAGGAGCGCCTCATTCAAGGCCTAGCTATTGAACACTTGCAGCAATCTGAAATTAGCTGTGCCAGGCCCAGGGGACCCAAGGATGAGAAAGGGGCAAGCCTGTCCCTAAATAAAATCACAGACTCTTGGAGGTGGTGGGGCTTAAGTGACATCAACACTCTCAACACAACTTGGAAAGTGCTTTGAGGAGACAAGGCCAGAGGCAGAGGACACCAGGGAGGAGGTAACTGACTCTTTGGGAAGTCATGGAACACGGAGAACCTGCAGAACACCCCCAGTGTGAGTGGGCCCAGGACAAGGTCACCAAGAGGAACCAGCCTCCTACATGCCTGTTTCTTCTTAGGCTGCCCTTGAGCTCTGGATGACCTTCAGGTCCTGGCTGTCCCTGGGCCCCTGTGCACAGCAGCCTGTGAGCAGCCAGGCACTCTCTGGCTCCCCAGACTTCCATTCGCTGTGTGTTACGACTTCTAGCTTTAATTGAGGCCACACTAGAGGTTAAGCCAGAACCACATAGGAGTTCTTCAGCCCTTCCTAGATCCTCCTGAAGACTGACGGCACTGCCCTAGGAGGACCTCAGCAGCAACTCCTAATTCTTTTCTTCCCCCACAGAATAAAGCCACTTACAGATCTGGAATGTTTCAACGTGGTCTATTGAAAATAAATATTTTATTGACAAAATATTCTGTATAAAAACTCTTAAGTTGCCTGCAAGCTCCCTTGGTTTTAGACTTCTTGCATTTGGGTCAGGTGTACAGTGAGGTTCTTGGATCAGGTGCTCCTGGATGGCCCCATAGGCTCCTCCCTCTCCACTTTGTGAGGAGCTCTGAGGACACCTCAGTGTACAGATGGTCCCAGTCCCAGCCTATGTCATCCTCCTGCACTTCATGCTCTGGCGCCAGCACTTTGGTGAGGAACTTCGCTTCGATTTCTCTGTCCAAAACCTGAAAGTCCGAGGACTTCATGAGATTATTGTCTAGGTCACGGCAGGTCACCACTCAGTTTACGTGGAGGCTCAGAGGGGACGCCACCTGTAGCACAGTCTTCCTCCTGCACACCTTGAAGAGCTGGCATCATGTGGATATATTTTCCTTCATCTGATCCAATCAGGCTATGTCGTCTGAAGCGGCATCTCCTCAGAAATTTTCTTTCCCAATGTTGATCCCTTCATGGAGTCATCGGCCCAGCCTCCCTTCCTTTGAGGTGGTTTTTGTCTGGAAGCCTCTCCTATCTGAGTCAATGAAGAATTCTTCCTGCTGAAGTAAGTCTCAGACTGAGTTGACCCTGTTGAGCTCGGCAGCTTATGTTGGCCCCAGAGGTGGCCGAGCTGCAATGTCTCTCCTCAGCCAGGTCCAGTAACCTGTCCCATCTCCATGGCTGCTGACGTCACTTCCAGCAACTCTTAACTCTAACACACAGCAACAGGCACACCACAGGCTCATGTACTGCTGCCAGACGGGGCCTCCAGCGCAGTTAGTTCTGTAGGCTCGGAGATGGAGTCCAGTTGGGTCAGATGCCAGCCTGGATATTTCTGCAGAGGTAGATGAGCATTTATATCAGTAGACTTGGGTCTGGAGAGATGGCTCAGCAGTTATGAGCACTGACTGCTTCCTCAGAGGACTCAGGCTCGGTTCCTAGCACCCACATGGCAGCTCACACATGTCTGCTAACTCCAGCTGCAGGGAATCTAATGCTCTATTCTGACCTCCTCAAGTACCAGGCACATACGTGGCTCACACATATACATCCAGGCAAAATATTCATGCCCATAACATAAATAAATAAATCTTCAAACTAGCAGGCTTTTGAATAAAGCAGATCACATGACATCATGTGGTGGGCCTTATCTGATGAGCCAAAGTCTCTAAGAGCAAAGAGTAAGCATTTTAGAACGGGAGTTTGGCCTTGAGATTAGGACACAGAGACTGTCTCCATCCCCACCCTACCAGCTTGCCCTGAAAACTAAAACTACAGACATGTTGACTTCCACAATGACATATGTCAACTTCTTAAAACAAATCTCTCCTTGTGAAAATCCCTGGGAGATGTATATACACACACTCTGTATCACTCAGACATCTAATTCTCCCTCCCTCCCTCCCTCCCCCCCTCTCTCTGTCACACACACACAGAGAGAGAGAGAGAGACAGAGACAGAGACAGAGACACAGAGAGACAGAGAGACAGAGAG
The DNA here is from genome assembly GCF_903995435.1 of Acomys russatus. NCBI lineage: Eukaryota > Metazoa > Chordata > Mammalia > Rodentia > Muridae > Acomys > Acomys russatus. Next base: position 60,238,964 of record NC_067143.1, on the reverse strand, counting down.
AGACAGAGAGAGACAGAGAGAGAGAGAGAGTTCTAATCCCTCTGGATAACCTAATTAATATACTCTTTTCTTCTGCTTCATCCAAAAGCAAGGGTGTAAACTTAGCTTCCCTCCTTGGCAGCGAGTGTCTTGAGGGCCTCAAGGGCCATGGGTACCAGGTTGAGCATCTGCTCCTTGCAATCCTTCCAGGAACAGCCCGGCTCATGCCCAGTGCTGAGCGGGGTCCTTTGCACACATGGGACAATGCTATTAGGAAATGGTCTTGAGGTTTTTTGTTTTTTTTTTTTAATGTTGACACAAATGACAAACATTCACATTGAAGATTACATATCAGAACAAAACAGTCACCAAGACCTCAATTTTCATTGCATGCAGTAACTCCCTTGCTCATTCAACAAATATTTACTGAATGTGTGCAGGGGCCAAGCTTTCTTCTAGGCTCTGGGAATGCAGCAACAAAGGAAAACAATTGCATTCAAGCAGGAGAGACAGGCAGCATGCAGATCAATACCTAATAGTTTTCTGTGTTGAGAAAAAGCTCTGGAGAAAAACTGAGCCCAGTGAGGAGACTGGGCACAGAGGGGCAGGTGAAGAGGGTCTAGTTGGTGTTGCACAGAAGCTACAGTTATAGCAGCACTTGAAAGGAGGTAGGAGGTAGACCAGGAAGCTCTGTGAGAGGAAAGCATCTCAGGAGAGGAGCCAGCAAAGGCAGAGCTCCCAAGGGGACACACTGCAAAAGCAGCAAGGAGCCAGCATGGCCGGGACAAAGTCAGATGGGAAGGCAGCACGGACTGAAGAATGCAGGCAGCCACTACATGCTGGTCCAGGGAAGGTGTCCTATTCTGTAAGACTCCTAAGAAGAGGAAGCTCAGAATGTGAGGACCTGGGTTTGACAGAGAGCCCATGAGATGGAGAAAAGAAAGGAGAAAGGGTGTTTTTTTTTCTATACAGTGATTTAGGGCCCACCATTCCTGGGCTGCGGAATACCCAGAGAAGCCTGTGGCTAAACCTTCTGCCCCTTTTGTCTTGCTTCATCCTTAAGGGAAGGACTGACTTTAACCCCAAGGCGAAGTAGCCCAGGATGGGAGAAAGGCCACGGAGGGAGGCCATCAAGAGCCAGCTCTACAAGTTCATATTTGTATTATTTTTGGTTTTGGTTAGCTGGATGGTTGCTTAGCTGGCTTCTGTTTTAGTTTGTTTGTTTGTTTGTTTGTTTGTTTTTTAAGACAGTCTCACATTGTAGTCCAGGGTACCCTTGAACTTCCTATATAGCCCAGGCTGGCCCCCAAACACTTAGTGATCCTCTTGTGTCCACATATTTCCATCTTTCTATCCCTCTGGCGTCATTCGATAGCTATTGCCAGCATCATTGTCCCTTATGCACTACTGATTCCATAAGGTGGGGAGACGAGAGAGAGAGAGAGAGAGAGAGAGAGAGAGAGAGAGAGAGAGAGAGAGAGAGAGAGAGATCCTGTCCAAGTGACTACCCACAATCAGAAGGTGACGCCCTTCTCCCCGAAAAAGTTGCTTGGGGATCTCTGTGTTTAGTAAACAGAGGCAAGTAGCTAATCATAAAGGACTCTGCTCCTCCCTGGTGTGTCCTTTAATGCCCAAGAATGGTGGCAGCAAGAACCCCAGGTCCTCTGAGCTCAGCCCTGAAGCAAATTTGGAGCCCTCAGCAAGAAATCATTCCTGACCTGGAAGCCAGAGTGGTACGCTGTGTTCTCCTGCCCCTCGGAAGTGACTTGCCCCTTCCCTTTCCAATGTCCTCTTTCTGCCTGGAACATGGGGAGGACCACGACCGACTCCCCCACCCCATCCCCCCACCCCCGCCCCGACTAAAGCTGGTGACTCAGAGGCCACCTGCATCCATTTTCCAGCTCTGCCTGTAGCACATCCTCTGTTCTTGCCTCCAACCCTTGGGAGAGCAGTGCCCTCTGCCTGGGCTACATCTGAACACTGAAACATTCTTTCAGGGTTTGTCACTTTCGGAGAGGGCTTACATAAAGAGGCGCTGTTTCCAGGATGCAGCAAGGACTCGCCAGTGGAATTTAGAACAATCTTCGGAAAAGCCGGTCCCCTAGAGAAGGGAAAATTCCCCTCTCCTAGCAGAGTCATCACTTGCGAGCAGCCCTGAGCCTGCAGGGACCCCGGGATAAGAAGAGCTGTGGAGAACCCCAATGCCTGAACTCCGTGTTCTGGAAGGTTCCAGGGCCTGGACGCTAGGGCTGAGTTTGTGGGGATGGGATGAGAAGGCGCTCATTGTCCTGCCTCTTCTCAATGAGTATACCTCCCAGCCTGCAGCTCTTTGGTACCAACTTCGTGTTCCCCGTTGTCCCATCTGCCAGAGATGCTCCTATGGTTCCTGAGTGTCTGAAAGACAGCATCCAAAACTGACCTCTAAATGCGTGGCCCCACTCTGCAAAACTGCCCTGCTTGCTCCCTCCCTCCAATGGCTTCTGGTTCGAGCAACCTGGGAGTCAGGCTTGAAGTCGCCTTGCCAGCTAAACTGGACTCAGCAGCATCTCCATCCAGTGAGATGAGACCACACCACCATCCATTTCCCTAGAGACCATAGCTTAAGGCCTTTTAGTTGAAACTTCCTGGCCGTATTCCTCTTACCTTAGCTTTTTGCCTCAGCTGTATCGCCTGCGTTCCACCTTCACCTCTCTTCACTCTACTCTTTCACGGGCTGTTCTTCAACTGGCCTTTCTGTAACATGGTTTCTTTACTCCCTCAGAGCCTTAGCTTTCTTAAAGATGGTGTTTCCCTATGTAGCCCAGGCAAATACAATGTAGCTAAGGATGACTGTGAACTCCTGATCATCTTGCGTCGACCTCCTAAGTACTGTGACTGTGTGGTGTTGCTGACCCTCCAGCACATCCACTAGACTTTAATCTCAGCATCATCTCCTCAAAAAGCTTATGCTTACCCTTCCAAAGTAGGTCC